>NC_089682.1:44337331-44647549 GCF_031753505.1 Anomalospiza imberbis
TTTGTTATGAAGGTGCAAAACTGTACAGTGAATATCTGCAGAAAGCTGTTTCTGAAATGTGATCCACTCTATAACATAAACTGTCCATTTCTTGACATTGTCCATCAAAAATTCCCATCCCATGCATTCCCACAAAAAAAATATTGTTATTCTTCCTTCTAAATTGAAAGAAATATGGATTATTCCAATCAAGAAGAGCACTGATATTTGAAAAGGATTTCAAATAAAGTATGTCACTTGATAAACTGATGGATGTAGACTATGATTATGATGATAATTCTGATAATTTCTATTTTGTACAAACAACTTGCAAACAAAGGTGGATAAAGCAGCTATGAAACTGCCACTGCCTGCTAACTGGCACATCTACCTCTGTAACTCAAGTTGAAGAAATGAGTTTTCATCTAGAGACTCTGGATGCAGTGGTCATCAGAGAGTATCTCAGCTGAATGCTTCATTCAGAGTCCAATAACACTGTATTTGAAAGGAAGTTTTTAAATCTACAATACTTCATGGCAAAAGGTTGTTTTGGCATTTTCCCCCCAACCTTTTAGGATGTGACCTTTTGCCACTGAAATACGCAAGACTTATTGCAATGAAGAATCCTTTCATTCTGGAAGCTTAATGTCATGGGGTTTGGAACTAGATGACCTTTAAGGCCTTTTCCAATGCAAAACATTCTGTGATTCTCTGATTGATTCCTTCTCCCTCTAGTATTTCTAAATATCTAGTATAATTTATTAGAAATTAGAAAAAAAAACCCAGAGCTTGAAATCTATACAACTATTATAAAGTAGGTACAGATGTTGATTCTTCTTTTAAAATGTTGTAACTAGGTGTACACAATTATCTTAATTTTAGTGGCAGGTGTTTAATGCCACATAAAAGAAACTACCAAGTTAACTTCAGAAAGACTAGTAATAGTTTCAAAAATTGCTTCTCAGTGAAGACAAGTAATTATAAATTTTAGGATACATCCTGTTGAATTGACACAATTGTAATGACATCTCTGTAGGTGGTTCATATCTTGCATTGCTTTACAAGCTGCTTGGAGCATAATGACAACATTTGCACAATAGGCCTACGCAAGGGTGAGACAGCATAATTGCAGCAGCAGTGAAGCATGAATACAGACTAATTAACAAAATGGAACTCCTACACTCATGCTCACATTTCATCTACCTTATTTCATTTACTTTTACATGCTTTTATGGTCACAGAATTGCTGTGTTTGTTGTCTGACTATTGAAGATAATATTGTCCATTTGCTGCCTTCATCTTGCTGTTTTCTTGGAATGTATCAGTTGTACAAGCAGAACTCCCATTTACTGAGGATTCTCCTCTAATCTTTTACTTAAGATCATGCCGTGGGTGGTCCATGCTCCCTTGCATATGCAATATATATGTAGTTATGAATAAGCATGTATACACACCCATACCTATATGCACACACACCTAAATTCACACATTCTTCAAAGGAGCCTGCAAGAAAGATCAAGAGAGAAACTATTTACAAGAGCATATTTACAGGACAAGGGGGAATAGCTTCAGACTGGGAGAGAGCAGGTTTAGATCAGGTATTTAGAACAACTTCTTCCCTGTGAGGGTGGCAAGACAGTAGCACAGGTTGCCCATAGAAGTTGTGGATGCCCTATCCCTGGAAGTGTTCAAGGCCAGGTTGGATGGGGCTCTGAGCAAGCTGTAAAATATGCTCCTGCCCATAGTAGGGGAGTTAAAACTAGATAATCTTCATGGTCCCTTCTAACCTAAGCCGTTTGTTGACTCTATGATTATTGCTTTTCTATGGTTTTCCATTGGCCTAGAGCTACTATAAAACCTATGTTTGTATGTGTATGCATATATATATATATATATATATATATATATATATATATATGTTATAACAGGCATTTGAAAAAAATTATACAATATTCTGTGTTAAAAAAAGATGAAGATGTACGCAACAGGTGGCACACAACTTCTGCTCATGCTGTGCTAGAAGAAAAATGTCTGCTTCTACAGATGAAAATTCTGAAAAAAAAAATCATACCAGAGGATGTCATTGATATTCTGCAGTAGGTGTAGTCATCAATCTCTCTGTATGTCATTTAGTGTCATCTTGTGGAAAAAGATTACACAGGCATCTAAACATTTAAAAGTACTTTCCTAAAGTTCTGTTGTAAGGCTGTTAAACCTAAGGATGTGTAAGGGCTAAGTAATACATATTCTCCTAAGCAACAACCACTAGATTTTTTTCAAAAAAATTACTATATCACCACCTTATGTTTCTCTTATATTTCTCTTTTTCGAGTAAGTGGGAACTTCACTGGTCTGCCATGGCTTCTCAGATATAATGGATAGTGGCTTAGCCAACTTCCTCAGCCAATTGTCTCAGGACATGTGGACATATCTTTTCAGGTCTCAAGGATTTTTGAATCTTCAGGTGCCTTAAATGGTCTCAAATCAAGTTTTCTCCTATAGTGGGTAGTTAATCATACCCCCAGTCCCTGTTGTCACCTTCTGAAACTTGGGCAGTGTGGTTGGAACACTTGTTGGTTAACAATGAGGCAAAAGAAGTTGTTGAAGTTAAGACTGAAACAAAAGAAGTTCAACTTTCATGTTCCCTGTATCCTTTGTGAGAGGACCCACATTTTCCCTGGTGTTTATTTTATCAGTGATTTACTTTTTCAAGCTTTTTTTGTTACCCTTGATGTCCTTGGCCAGATTTATTTCTACTAGTGTGTTAACTTTCCTAACAAGATTCCTGGCTGTTTAAACAATTTCTCTGTATTCCTTCCAGCTACCTTTCCCTGCTTCCACCCTCGGTAATTTATCTAAGTTTGTCCAGGAGCTCCTTCTTCATCCACGCCTGGTGTTCTTCCCCAGTTTCCTTTTTGTAGGGCTGCATAACCCTTGAGCCTGGTGCAGACAATCCCTTAATATCATCCAGTTCTTTTTGGCCTCTCTGCCCTCCAGCGCCGTATCCTATGGCACTCTACTGAGGAGATTCCAGAAGAGACCAAAGTCTGCTCTCCTGCTCCAGCGCAAGGGAGCTTGCTGTACACTCTCCTTTCTGCCCCAAGGATCTCAAACTCCACCTGGTCACTGCAGCTCAGGCTGCCCTTGAGCTTCACATTCCCCACCAGCTTCTGCTTGTTAGTGGGAACAAGGTCCAGCACAGCACCACCATCAGCTGGCTCCTCTGTAACTTGGAGGAGGCAGTTGTAATAAAGGCATTCCATGAACCTTCTGGATTCCTGTGCCATAATGTGTTTTTACTCCTACAGATCTCAGGGTCCTCAGAGTCCCCTTTGAGGACTTTGGCTATCTCAGTCTGTTGCAGTTTTCTGTATGAAACTTTCTCTCTGTCACTTACCTCTGCAACATTTTGGCAAAAAATTAGATCAATGGAAGTTTGATTCTGAAGGTATAAATGTTAAAAAAAATAAAGATGGCAAAGAAGCATTTGGGATAAAACAAAGAAAAAACCAAACAGCAGAAAAAACCCAAATATTTTTAAATTACCAGATTATTGGATCAATAAAGAAATCATTACAACTTCATACAATCCTAAAATGGTTTGGGCTGGAAGAAATGAACATCAGCTCATTCCAATCTTCCTGCCACGGGAAGGGACACCTTCAGCTAGACCAGGTTGCTCAGAGCAACATCCAACCTGGCCTTGAACATTTCCAGGGATGGGGCATCCACAGCTTCTCTGGCCAACCTGTATCAGGTCCTCACCACCCTCACACTAGAGAATTTCTTCCTAATATGTAATCTAAACATACTCTCTGTCAGTTTGAAGCCATTCTCCCTTGGTCCTGTCACTAAATGCCCTTGTAAATAAGGTCTCTCCTTCTTTCTTGAAGGCTTCCTTTTGATGCCTTAAAGAACCCAGAAGTAAAACAACACGTTTTTGAGATAATAGTAGTCTAGGAGGTAATGTAAAGGTTCGTCTTTATTGGAGGCCTCCAGGGGCAGATAAGAAAAATGTCCACAATATGCCCACCCCTACATGCGGTGAATGCAGTTTTATAAATTTAGTAAATTAGCATAATTTACAAAAATCACCAATTAGAGACATAAGTGGTAAGGCAATTTCCCACCAGTTCAAGCCCCTCCTAAATCCTGTCCCCTTTTTTTAGGGACTAAATGTTGTTGATGAAAATGAGTCTCAAAGAGCTAGTTTTGACCTTGATTCCCAGGAAGAATTGTGAGGATAGGGGGCCTTGTACCCCCCTGCTGCTGGGACCTCTGGAATCTGTTTTGCCTTTCTGCCTAGGGAAAAGGTAGGGAAAAGTACTGGGAAAACTAGCTACAAAACCACTAATAGGCTACAAAAATATATACAAAAATATAGAGAATATGTAAAAGAAAAAAGACAAAAATCAATTTGGCATTACTTCAAGGACTATTTCCTTGGATATGTCAAAACAAATACTGATATAGGGAAAGAAAATTCCTTCCCAAAAGTGGGAAGCAGGTGGTATTTCTCACTGGAGGTACAGGGGAAAAGCATTCTCTTTCAATGAGCCCTTTCTTTATTTTTTAAATTGCTGAAATTACAGAGTTTAATTTGCACTGACTGAAGAAAAATAAAATGAAATATTGGAAGATGAACAAAAACCGATCTTATATGGAAGATTCATTTCATAAATATGTTTCATTTCTATAGTATTGTCTCCAGCATTAGGAAGAAATAGGCAGAACCTACCATCTTTGCGCTAGTATTATTAATCCAAGCAGGGCAACACTATGTACAACTACAAAAGGCATCTCTGAACAGCACCAAATGTTCAATTAATAGGATTTTTATGCATGGTTTTACTCATCTAATATTAATTGTTAATGATCATCCATAATATTTGGGAAAGAAGCGCAGCTGCACCAGATAAAATGCTTCTGGCACTGAAAAGCACATTGTCTTAGAGAAGAGACTTCTCTAAAGTGACAACACTGGGTCAGCACAAAGGCATTACACAGTCACATTTGCTTGCATTTTCTGTCTTTTTGTTTGTCATGACTCGAAATTTGCAGTCTTGACATACAGTATCTGTTTTTCATGCTGTTTAACCCTGCCACTGGATTCTTCCTAGAACAAGATCACATTGCAACTTAAAGAACAGTGGAGGGCAAGTTTTAGTTATTTGACCTGGCTAATTTCAGTTGCTTTACATAGGTTTTCTTGGTTTTTTAGAAGACAACCTGAAGATTCTCTCATTCTAAATTTCAATCACTATCTGTTCTCCTACAAGAGAGGTTTTCAATAATTCTTCAATAATTCTGAGACCCTTAGATCATACAATTTTTTTCAATTTTCATATTTTCTTATGTTTAAAATATGCTTTTTCACATCTCAATTTTGTAGAATTCATTTTCTGTATTAAAAAGTACATACATTAAACAATACATTCTGTGGTATCTTCTAACTGAAATTATGAAAAATATATGTTTAAAATCAGTTTTTCCTGAAAACAATGATTCTCTTCCTTTCTGCCATCAGCATTAGTCAATCAGCTGTTTACAGACATAGTATGAAGCTTCCTTTAAGCTTCTCTGCTACTCTATCATATTTTGAAATTATTTTGGCTATTAAGAGCCTTTCTCTCTTATTCCATTCTAGCCATGTTTCACTCGATAATTTATCCATGATAATCTATGTTCAGAATTCTCTCAGAGACAGGTATGAATAAGGTCCATCTCAATTAGTCATAAGCTGTGTGTGATGAGGAAGACAAACTTTTGTAAATAATGACTTAGTAGAAAAGAACTGAAAATGTTTTTCCTCAATTGTACATAAACTAATTTTCAGGCAAACGTTGAATGAATAGGAATGACTTTGTACTTGTAGCTAAGACACTCCATGCAAATGCTTTAGAACAAGTTAATTATATGTGCTTGAACAGAAGCTTAGGAGGTAAATATTGTCCATTTTATTATTTGATGCATATATATGTCTAAATGAAAATAGAATTATTTTATTTCTTATTTCTCTATCATGCTAATGTTACTGTGTATTAAAAATAGCATGAAATTGTACCACAAAAATAAAAGAGAACAAACATTATTCTGGAAATATAAGGAAAAATAATTAATGAAATATATGGCTATTGGTCAGCAAAAAGTGAATCAGACTTTTTAAAATCACTCTTTCTACCATTCTTACATTTACTCTTGTTATTTACAACACCAAATTCTTTGTTCATCTATCAGTGATATTTCAGAAGCAAGTGGTACCAGTAAGATAGTATTTTCTTAACAGTAAATGCTAACTGATGTTGGACCATTTCAAACTTCAAAAATGGACAATGGATAAATGACTATATTACCTTTGAAATTCAAGGCAGTAGACTGAATTCCATAAGGACTGAATTTTTCTAAAACCTCAGTTTTAGAAAAAATTCAATTTATTTTTAAAAAAATATTTTAATAGTTTTTAAATAACTATAATTATTTTTAATAATTTTTAAATTTTAAAATTTTAGAATTTTTAAAATTTATTTTTAAAGAAATTTGTATTTTTTTTCCTTTCATTGCTTACATTCAGTTAGGCTGGATAGCTGGATGGAATACCTTTGGGTAGTGTGACAGGCTGACCCAGCCAGCTACTAAGCAACACCGAGCTGCTCACTCACTTCCCTCTCCTGTGCAAACATGAGAGAATTGGTAGACTGAGATAAAAACTGTTTAATGAGTGAAGAAAGGTGAAGAGGGGGGGAAGTGATGCAAAGGCAATTTCTCACCATTTTTCCCAAGTAGAATGATATCCAGTCAGTCTCTGAGCAACAGCTGCCTCCCAGACCAGCCTCTCCCCACTGGACTCAATGATCTAGGTGGGTCCCTTCCACTCAGAATATTCTGTGATTGTGTGATGTTTGGCGTAGAATATCTCTTTGGTTCACCTGGGTATGTTGTCCAAATTATGTCCTTTCCTAACCTCTTGCTCCACAGCCTTGTCCCTAGGGAGTGAGGCAGAGCGAGAAACACTGGTGTGTAAACCATACTTTGGGTCACAAATCCAAAACATAACGCTGGTACTGTCTGCTGTGGAGCAAGTTACCTCCATCACAGCTGTACATACACAAACTAGAATTACAGAGAAAATGGGTTTCAATTATGGCCCTTTTTATGAGGACAACCTCTGCTGAAAATGCAAGGTATTTTTTGAATCATGTCTAGCTGTTTATAAAAATTCAAACCTATCATATGTTTCTAGACAAACTAGGGGATATGTTTTGAATTTCTGAAACAGTCATAAACACATTTTTCAAGGTTCTAAGGATTTGTTCCTTACATCACTATTGCATTCTTGATTTTTAATTTGTATAGGTGACAAAGTCTGAGTCAGATATCTTTAGTGATCTGTTTCCCATGTAAAGCAGCAGCAAGAGCAAAAGAGTGAAGCAGACATAATGAATTCCTATGGGACAATTAGCATTTTGCTGCATATGTATTTTTGGCAAACAGCATGATAATTCTGCACAGATTATCAGTGTGTGTACTGCAAAAAAAAAAAAAAAAATCAGACTCATTTTCTCAGTACTCAACATATGGAAGCAATGAAACAAAAAATCAAAATGACCCATAATCAATATCTGCATAGCATCATTCCCTCACCTAAGGATGTCATTTCCTAATCAGTAGAACAATCAGAATAAAAATGAAGATGAACAATGCCACAATTTGTAATGAGCAAGATGAAACAAAAATACTCTTGCTGTGACAGAACTATAACAAGCACAGAGAAATGCAGAAAGACAAAGGCAGACATACAAACCACAAGTGCAAATCTCCAAGGAAAAGGTACGGTATGTCAGAACAACATGGAGACACTCAAGAAGACAGAAGAATGACCAAGACAAGCACTTATCATCTAGGTAATTGTCTGAAAAAATCAAAAGTAAGATGGTCAAACATGAATCTTATTATCTTTAATGAGAATCATGAAATATTTATGTTTATGTTTATGAATAAAATTCCTGTGACATTGAAGACATGCACCGTGGCTTCGTGTTACTTTTCTCGGCCCTGGTCAGCTCTCGAGCGCCCGGCTTGGGAGTCTCAGCTTTTCGTCAGGGCCGGGGCTCGCCGCAGTTCCTGGGCGCTTTTGCTGTCGCGCTCCAGGGTGGGCTGTTGGCCGCGCTTCGCCGTCGGCGCAAGGGAAGAAATAAAGAGGCAGGGAATTCGTCCAAATCCGTCCGCGTGGCGGCTGGATGCTTTATTGGCTGCGAGAGCTGCGGTGGAAAAGCTGCAGCCCGTTCCCAGCTTCGCACGGACACAAATGGCCTCGAGCATGCTGAGGAGTGGGATGATATAGGGGAGGGACAGGGCGGACGGGGAGCCCTCCTGCCCAATGGGTACAGACATCGTGGTGATGACGTGTACTACAGCGACCAATGGGAACATGGCAGGGGTGGACATGGGACTTTGGGGTGAGTGGGACCGCGAGAACAGGGAGACAGGCACGGAAACCGCACTAGGGGAAAAGCCGGGGGATGCACGAGGGTACAGAGAACTGGAAAACTAACAAAACAAAAACCCATAATTTGAAACCAAATCCAGGATGCAACAATGCACAATTATCAACTCTCTTCATTTGTATAGTAAAGGTTAGAACTAGATTACAGTCATCACCCCAAACCTGAACAAGGGCATATCTGTAAATAATAGTCCATGAGGTCATTTGAATCTGACAGGTCACAAAAACAGTCTGCAAGGTGAGTCGGATCTTATTATCAGGGACAAGATGTTAACTGAGATAGAAATCAATGGTAAGGAATTTAATGTCCCAACAAAACACAGTTCTTTTATAAAGGAAGCAGTAATAGCAAAATAAAGTCTCCAGGCAAACTCTAATCTCCATTGAACTACATTATGTGAAGGTCAATGAGTAGGGAAGGAAGGAAATAGGAGTGTGGTCTATAGCGGCATAAAGATACAGCTACAACAGCCTTGAAAAAGAGTTTTTAAATTACAGTTAGCTATTTAGGTCATAGCAGAAGAGAAAAGCTTGACTTGAAGTATCAGTTGTAACTCACAGTAAGGACCATGATGGATGAGGCCAAATAATTTACAGAATCTACTGCTTGAATAAGCACTTTCACATCCATTTTGTCAAAGAAACTAATTGATAAAGTCAAATTATGCATCCAAGAAAGTTTACCATGTGGCTCCTAGTTTACAATCAGGTAGCATCAGATATATGACATGTGAGTGCAGTATGTGAATGAAACACTATTTTTATCTTTTCAGTGAATTATCTCCATCACTTACAAATGCTTTACTGAAGCTTCTCTTCTAAGAGACTGTCATGAGTCACTACAGGTTTACCCTGATTCTCTTGGTTAAAGTACATACACACTACCATCCCACAGAATACTTAAAAATACGACAATTGGACACAAATCAGTTAGTACTTACCATTTATGCTTACTGTAGACCTTGTACTTTAGATTTTCCCTTGAAAGTTAAAAAGTTATGATGGCCGTCTCCACCAAAAAGATAGAGAAATAACCCCTTGAACCTGTGCACTCTTATCCCATAGCACTCTCATTTTATTTTAGAGCTTTTATTTCAAGCATGGAATCTTTTTGCTCTGTTTCCTAAACTGTCCCTCAGCCTAAAGACCAACTTAGCAGGGTATGTCAAATGTTCTTTCTCCACTATCACATAAAAATCTACACCAGCAGAAAAAGGTGTAGCTGCTGTAATTATCTATATATATATATATGGAACAAATCTTCAGGAATTAACTCTTTAAAACTTTATCAATACCACAGGAATCAGCTGAGGAGAGGAACTTTAGCTCTATATACACCGAACAATTATCAACCCAAAATTCTCTATTCTTGACACAAATGTCAATGCTATGTAACATTTTCCTTCAACTTAGGTGTAAAGACGGGATGACAACTACCAGAAAACATAAAAGTTACCTGTATTTTCCCAATATATCAGTATTTAGTTGACCAAATGTTTCATGTATTTGTCGAAATTATTTCTCAGTATAAACAGAATATCTCTGAAAGAACTACACATGACCACCAGAGGAGTGGAAAAGTGGAGACTTCTGATAGTATCATTCACTAAATGATCACTAAATGATCGTTGCTTCTGTGATGCTCATTTTGACTTTGTTATTGTTTTTGTACACCATCTTTGACCACATCCCCAACATTCCAGCTAAAAAGAGTTATGGGAAACCAAGCCACTAGATGTAATACAAATATAATTAGCAAAAAAAATCATTAACCTTTTAGTTGCTGGAAAAAAAGTTTCAAGCAAAAATTCAAATTGTAGAAAAGTTACAGCAATTTTGTACTTCATAAGTTTTCTCAGTAAGTCCCTCACTGTTCTCTCAACACTTCATACATATTATATTGAATCTTCTATGTGGAGGACATTTCTCCTAAACAAATATCAAATATTTAATGCTAATGTTCGACATGACAAGGCAATAATCCCAAAATATATACTGCTAGTTTCTTCTAGCCCTTTCCATCATGATATTTACAAAATAATTTTTTTTTCTCATGCCCCTGACACCTTTTTATCATAAAGGATTAACATCAAGGTGGGTGATTTTTAGAGAATTTGCACATTTTGAAAATATTAAAAAGACATTACTAAGGTATTGTGATCTTCTAAAACAAAAAAAAAATTATGTCATTTGTTTAGGCACCCCACAAATATTATTATTATTGTTATTAATATTATTATTATTATTGTCCTAAGTAAAGGTAATATTTCCAAATGAAATCACAACTCAGAAACAATACCACAACTTTCTTTTTCTTTTCTTCTTAACATCATTTTCAGATTGTTTTCATTGAATAAAATCTCTTTTAATTGTCAAAGGGAGCTAGAGGCCTCCCCATTAAAGAAATATCAGGTATTTTGTGATGAACTACAGTTACTTTCTTCAGTGTGTAGCAGTTTCTGTTCCACATACTATGACAGTAAAAAGAATAACTAAATAAGTCAGAAAACATGAAGTATTCTCTGTCCCCAACCTTCTTAGTTGCCTTGTCACAATTATTAAATTGTCTTTTGCTAACACAGTTGTGAAATCATCCCTTAGTGCCATTATATAAGGCACTTTGGGATCTTTTGCAAACTAGGGCTCTATATCAGCCTCTATTTTCAAGTATGAATTATTAACAGGACCCTAACATGGATTTTTAAAACTTGTTCCATTTTATAGAAATTTCTGTGCCAATTTAAGGATATAAAAGCACAAACTAGGTTACAAAAGAATCAAAAAAAAAGTCTTTGCAAAGAAGCCCTCCTAAAAACTCCTTTCACTATAGGCACTGATCTTCAAAGTGCCTTAGACTGAAACATTATCATAAGCTTCTATTCTTTCACTGTATACCACAGATTACCAAACACATGACAATATGATTGATTGCCTTTCCTACTCAGATACTGCATAATGAAATTAATAGTATAAGGAGAATAATAAAAATCATGACAAAAATGTATCTTTCATAGTCAAAGACATGAATAATAGAAATAGTGCTGGCTCCACCTTTTCCAATGATGATATGAGTATGTAATCTTGGTCATAAAAGAGTAAATCTCAGCAAGGCAAAAATAGCCATAAATTTAGTTAGTTCAAACTATTTTTGTTTTAAACCACAAGTCACTTTATGACCTAATGAAAAGGTACACCAATGACTTTCAGGTAGGAAGGTTAAAGGCAGCAGAAATGGGCTGTGAAGGGTCACCCTTGTAGAGAAGAGCCCATTTTCAGAACAGGAAAGCAGGGGAAGACAGACACCTCACCCCATCCAGTCACTCACTTACTCCCCTACCAATAAGACTGGGGAGAGGATCATGAGGACAGAAATGAGAAAATTCGTGGAATGGGATAAAGGCAGGTAAAACAAACATGACAGCTTAAATATGATTCAGTAATGATTTATTAAGGAGAAGATACTAAAGCTTTCCAGACTACTGCCTTTGCCTTTGAAAATGTTTCTTTCTTACTGAATTATGATGTAATTTCATTATCTTAAACCTATAAAGAATTTATTTTGAAACATTAGACTTCAGCATGCCATGTTCATAAAAATCTCACCAAGAAACCATTTAAAAAGTATGACTTGAAGCTATAAAATTTCTAAATATGAACTCTCTGCTTTTATATTCTGTGAGAACTAGAACAAAGACAAAACCTGTCACAAAACTGTATTAAAACCCCTCACTTTTTAATATTCTTTTTCAGGTGAAAAAACTTTTTTCACCTGAAGAAGGGCCTGGAGCAACAGAACAAAAGGGAATGGCTTCAAACTGACAGAGAGTAGGTTTAGATTAGATATTTGGAAGAAATTCTTTACTGTGGGAATGGTGAGGTACTGGCACAGGTTGTCCAGAGAAACTGTGGGTGTCCTGTCCCTGAAGGTGTTCAAGGCCCGGTTGGATGGGGCTTGGAGAAACCTGGTCTGGTGTAGGTGTTCCTGACCATGGCAGGAGGTTGGAACATGATAGTTTTATGGTTCCTTCAAACTCAAACTGTTCCATGACTCTTGCTGGGTAAACCTGCATTCAAGCATTTCAGACCTGAAGATATTTGTTATTGTTAGAGACACCTGGCTATGTTTTGCATCAAGGATGCATTACATCACCCAAAACACTATGACATGACATGCCAAAATTTAAATATTTTTTTATCTCATATACATTACAATTTCTTTAAACACACACACAAGGGAAAAAATACAGCATCATTACTTTAAAATTAAATAGCTTTCAGAAAAAAAAAAAGATACTGAAATCCCTGAGGCTTTCATGTGTATAAATGCTTTTTCTTCTTTGAGGCAGTATCTTTGTGAGTGCCTTGAGAACATAAAGTTGGGTAGTTGCTCAGAAACTTTGTAACAGCCATCATTTTCCCACTAGTGCTAGTTTTGTCTACTGTACTGATAAGTCAGGGCTCTAAAGAGCATAAGAAAAATTCTTGGCACATTCAAAGTCAGTTTTATGCAAAAGTGCATGCTATAAAACATCAGTTTGCTCTCTACTGATGATGCATGAGATATGAAGTCCAACATTCCACTCTGACCATATTTCACAGTTTTAGTTGCATTCAAATCTTGAACGTTCCTTTTGTTAAATTGGATATTTTAAAGTAGATATAATTCTGATATAATAATAACAGTAAACATATTTTTCTTACTCTGCTGTATTTAACATTTCCTACTGTGAGAGACAGTCCGAAGTTTCCGTCATTTGTCTCACGACCATCGCGAGGACCCTGCAGACCCCTGACAGGAGTTCTGGCCTGGCCGAGGTGGATATGGATGCTTGACCAGTGACTGTCAGCAGGTGCACTCGCTGTGCTGCTACAGAACGTTGCGCTCGAACAGGTTGTGACAAAAGGTGGCTTGTCCCTGCATGCCTGCACCTGCTTCACAGACCAAGGGGCTCTTCACAATGGCCCATCAATCTTCCCCACCTTTTGGCCAGATGCCACTCACCTTGGCTAAAGACTATATAAACTGTAACTTTTGGGGAAGACTTTGGTGCACCTTCCTGGACGACGACGAATCCATGTGGCTGGACCATTGAAGATCTTGTCTCGACAGTGGTAGCTATATTCCCCTTCCCAGCTTTTCTCTCTTATTTCCCTTTTCTGTCCCCTCTATCACATTTGCTGTTGGTACCAAAATAAAGGTGCATTTGTTGTGATTAAACTGATGGTCCCCTGCTGTTTGCCTTTTTGCACTTTTGGGATCGGTTAATGAACCGTCACGACACCACGCACGAGCGGATCGTGACACCTACTGTCCCGTCCTGCTCTAAAAGGGGAGACAGGGAGGATTCTTTTTGATAAATTTCTCGGATGAAAATAAAGCACAAATGCAGCAATATTATACCTGAGAACTTTTTACTGATGCAGAAAGGTAAGTGTTCCTAGGGAAGGGGGAGAGAAAAGGGAGCAAAGAGAGGAAAAGAGAGACGGAGAAAGAAACAGAAAGTCAGGACAGATTGTTACCGCTGTACCCCGGGCGCCCTGTTAGCACCAGCACGGCAGATGGAGAGTGTGCTGCCAGCTGCGATGAGTCTGTGTGGCTCCTGCTAGGCGTGATTTCCAAACAGCAGCGGGCTGTGCATCTCTCCCGCTGCCAAGGGATAGATTGCTGCAGCTACGGGCACACTCGTGGAGCAGTTGCAGGTTGTCAGGGTCGAGGCACAGTGGCTCCAGCCGCTCCGTCGGGGAAACACTGGAGCACTAGGTTGCCGTGGTGTCGAGCTGCCTCGGGGAAGCAGTGAAGCAGGGCAGACAGCCAGGGAAGACACAGGACCGCAAGGAGGAAAAGGAAGGAGGGGGGAGAGGGGGGCCAAGCTGACCCTCCGGGCGAGCCCCTGATCCCTCCAAGAAACCCAGAGGAAAAAGGCTGGGGGTTGTGGCGCAGTTAGTTGCTTTTATCTGCTAAAGCTCCTCCCATAGCCCAATTTCCCGGGCATTTTTTTCCCGGGCATCTGGAGATCTGCCCCACCAGCAGGGAGAGGGGGTCACTTGCAGCCCAGTCGACGAAGCTTTCTCTGCCCTGATCGGCTGTCAGGCGAAGTCTCCCCGGGAGAAGGGCTGCCAGCACATGTACAGCCCCTATAGCAATTTTTCATTTCCTGTATGATATATGTCGAAGCATAAATAAAAATCAGATTGCCCCCCCTCAACCTACTTTTGAAAAAAATACTATGGCAAATATTTAAGAACGTTTTTCATTTTCTTTCTAGCCACTATAGGAAAGCTGATGACTTATTTCCTTTGCTGCTGTAAATCAACATCACTCCTTGGACTAATTATTGAGTTATGCAGGATATACACTGGAAGAGCTGTCTTAAACTTGCAAGCATGTAGCTAATTAAGTAGCACAGCTGAAAAACTTTACCTTATTCTAAGCTATCTGCTCAAATTTGCACCAGTTTCAGCTAAAGTGTATTTGAAACCACAGATTGCATAAAACATAGTCAAAATTTATATAACCAAGATAATATAAAGCAAAAGACACACAAAAGCTTTCTTAATGTAATTTTTTAACTTTAGCATTAGTTTAACTAAATAAGACTTAGATTTTTGTTCCTTCTTTCACGCCTATTCTTCCTTTTTTTTTTTTTTCAGGCTGCCTGATGCAAAATACAGTCTTCTATATGTCACTAATCCAGTTGGGCACCTTGATCTCTTAATACATTTATCCTCCTTGTAGCTATCACTTCCTTTTACAACATCACTTTTCCCCTCTATTTTACATGTGAATGTTGAATTTCTTTTTGAAGAAAGGTAACTAACCCTACTCTAGAAAAGAGTCTTCTCAAGCCACATTACATCCCATCTTACAAGAAATACGTTGCCTTTAGCTCTACCACCTGCAACATTTCTCTGAAAGAATGAATTGGACACCAGCCAATAGCTCATTTAAGGCATGAGACACAAAAGGTATCCGGGTAATGGAGCTTAGACAGAGAAACAATTCCAATGACAATTTTCACCCCTTACCCTGAGAAAAACCATGACAGAAACTATGACTTTTTTTTTCCAAGCCCAGTCCCAAGTCTCTGCATAAATAATGCCCAGCTAAAGGACTTCTTCAAGCAAAGCCCCAGCAACTGCTCGAGACCCTGACCCTCTCCTTCCTTCTCTCTTGTGCATTTCTCCAGTAGATGGTGGAAGAGATGGGAGATGACAGGAAGAGTAAGACACAGCAAGGAGTACAGCATAAGTATTTTTCTTGTGTTAAGGACTTTGTCAAAACTGCTCTTTGCCCAACAGAATTATCTGGATAAAGGCATGACTAGAATATCAATATTAAAGGGCAGCACTGTTTGATGAAGGACAAAAAGTGAAGAAGAGAGTTTTATTAAAATCAAAGTTACGTAAACATTTGTAGTTCAAAATTTGTTGGGAGACTATTTGAAAACTGACTGGCTGCTACACTGCTGTGATTCATTATAAAAATTAAATCAAAAAGATTTGCTTATTGTGGGAAGTAGTCAGCATCGTTTAGAGCTGACAATTTGGGGGATAAGGAAGATTTTAACTGCACAGATTTCAACAGGAAGGCAATACAGGAAAATCCAGATATTTCTTGTATTTTAATGATAACATTTTTTAATATAAAATTTGATTAAAGAACAGTAAAAATGCTTCAGGACCTAAGTGTCTCTAGCAATAAAGAGAATGTGGAATGCAATGAGTGAAAATGAGTATGAAATAACAAAACCCACAACCTTTAATAAGGGGAGAGAAGCATAAGAAAATAAAAAACAATGTGTTTCAAGGAAGGACAGTGCATTAAATCATAAAATTATTAGAAAATGACCTGCGGGAAATAACTTCTATAGTTCATTGTAGTACACAAGAACAAGCTCAGTTCCTGTAGATGCAGCTCAACTACTCCAATGAGAGCCTCCATTCACCTGCCCAGGAAAAGCCAGTCAGTCATCAGTGTTCAGTGATCCAGGTCTACTTCTCAGAAACAACTAATCAAATCATCCAATGTATTAAATAAAAAAATTAATGAGGAACATTAAAAGAAATGCACAAACATAGAAGGTCTGAGGACAAGTAGTACTTCCTTGGAGCTGAAGAGATATGAGATTATTTTCAGTGGTATCTTCAAGTTCTACTTTCCATTTTTTTTAAATTAGGTTCTGGAAGAGTGTTGTGGTTTGACACTGCCCCAAAGTCAGGGACCCACGAGAGTCACTTGCTCACCCTCCCCTGTTACAGCTGGGGAGCAGAGAAGGGAAAAAAATTAACAAAGCGTTCATGAGTGAGATAAGGACCAAGAGAAAATATTTTAAGGCAAAACAGGCTCAACTTAAAGTTGCAAAGTGAATTTACTGCTAACAGAATCAGACGATGATAATGAGAAGTAAAATAAACCCTCAAAACATCTTTTTCCCCCCAGGTCTTCCCTCCTTCCTACCAAGAGTGCAGGGAGATCATGGGGGGTTTTGGGTCAGTTCATCACTTAGATTTTCTTTCATTGCTCTGAGAGAGTAGTCAATCCCCTGTGAGACTGTGGGGTCTTTCCCATGGGAGCCAGTTCTCTGTGAACTTCTCCAGTGTGGGTCAACTCTCACAAGCAGCAGCCATATCACACCTGCTGCAGTGTGAATTCCCCCAACAGGCAGACAGTCCTTCCAAAACTGCTGCAACATGGGTCTCTCTTTCCATGCAGTGCAGTCCTCCAAGGACAGGCTGCTCCAGCCTGGGAGCAGGGCCCTGTCTCTTCTCTGGGTCTTCCACTGCATCAGAGCCTCCTCCAGGCATCCACCCGCTCCAGCATGGGCACCTCCCCCAGGGGCTGCAGGCGGATCTCTGCATCCCACATGGATCCCCGTGAGCTGCAGGGGCACAGCTGTTTCACCATGGTCTTCACCACATCCTGCAGAGGAATCTTCATACTGGCACCTGGAGCACCTCCTCCCCCTCCTTCTCCACTGACCTTGGTGTCTCCATGCTGTTTCCCTCACATATTCTCACCTCCTCCTCTTCTCTGACTAGATGCAAAAATGTATGATTGTGTTTTGATTTTCTTCTTAAATATGTCATCACAGCAGCATTAGCAGCCTCTCTCATGGGCCAAGTTTTGGCCAGCAGCATGTCCATTTTTAGAGTCATCAGGGGTTGGCTCTGCTGGACATGGTGGAAGCTTCCAGCAGCTTTTCACAGGGGCCATCTTTGTGGCCCCCCTGCTACCAAAAACCAGGCTATGCAAAACCAATACAAATCAATCCTGAAGTAAATGTTCTGTTTAAAAAAAATAAAATTAGCATGTCTTCATAATGTCCTCCTCAAGTTAGAGACAATATTGTGGTAGATATCTGGCTTCTATATAGAAAGATTCTATGCTAATTTTTTCTTTTTTTTAACAAATGCAATATCCATTTCTTACAGTTCTTTTACGTTAATTGAAAAGATTCATGTTTAGCTCCTTAATGATCGTGTGTTTGCATTTATCTTTTAATGCTTTACCACCTATAGAGCTTTGCTGAAAATTCATTTCTTCTAAATCCATTGGAGGCAAAGCTTCTGCTACCCCTAATGCTTGGAAGCAATTACACAAACGTGGGGCCCCATGGCTGCTAAAAAGATTGAGAACTACTAAAAAGCATGAGAAAGTACTCTGTAACTTCCCAACAATCCACATATTGTTGCATAGACAATCAAGAGGGAAAGGAACTAACCACTCTCTACAATGATGCAAATGGCAGAAATACTGACTGACAACACATATAAAAATTAGTCTTTCCAATTTTAAAATGAGCCTCTCAAGCTAACTCATATTGTTTAGAGAACTAGGCTCTACTGGAGGTGCCTGACTGGGAAGCACTGCTAAGTTGCTGTCAGCTATTTCAGACAAGAAATGGTGTTACAGTGGACTTTTTCTTAGGCTTCCTTCAATAGTCTTCCAAAATGAGAAGACATACAGAGGCAATTAGTCCTTTCCTTTCCTTTCCTTTCCTTTCCTTTCCTTTCCTTTCCTTTCCTTTTCCTTTTCCTTTTCCTTTTCCTTTTCCTTTTCCTTTTCCTTTTCCTTTTCCTTTTCCTTTTCCTTTTCCGTGGTAGGCTTATGAAGTGGCAATCAGCAAGTGCGCAAGTAGATGCTTAGCTAATAAGAAAATTTGGGTAACAGTCAGACAAATTCAACAACTTCGTGGTAAGCCGACCCAGCTGAGAAAAACTGAGAAAATGAGCTCTAAAGAAAATATAAGAAGGCTCCACACTAAAAGCTACATCAGTAAAAACTACATTCCAATTTCATTACTTGTTTCCATGACAAGGCTTATAATGAGAAAAGCCACTGTAAAACATTAATCAATTTTCATGGTTAGGAAGAAAAAAACCTTATTTATTCCTGTAGCTTTCATGCTGGTTTTATGGATGGTACACAGTCACTCAGGAATTTCAACTTAACTCCATGGTCCAGCTTGTGTGAAGCTGAGCACAAACATTTGCAGGATCCAGGGACAAAAACGTTTTGCAAAATTACTGGGGAAAAAACCCACAAGTGTATATATGGGAATTAGTTTCATTAGTAATATGGTGTTTTTGAAAAGGGATTGTTTTTGAAGGGAAAGTCTTTTTTTCTAGACCTTTATGGTAGTTTCCTAATTCTAATAAGACTTTAAAAACTGACAGTGGAATATGACTACTATGGATTCTTTTTATTATTTCAAAATATTGTCATTATTTAAAATATGTTTCATATTAATGAATTTTCAAGTCAAAGCAGTAATGAAGTACAAGTTATACAACTAGCTTGGTTTTGTTTGTTTGTTTGTTTGTTTTTTGGTTTGGTTTTTTTTTTTTTTTTTGTTTACCTGTGTGAGGATGATGGATAGCCTTATTTCTTTTGACTTTGTTGTTCACTGTGTCTTTGAATAAATGCTGAAGACTGTAATAAATTCACATTGTATTTGCAGAAACTCTGTCTGAGACTGAAGGTCATTTGATAGGAGACTACCAACCATTTCCAGAAAGGGACTCTTTATCCTAGCTGTCTGCATGCCAATTAAACTGTAATTTATCAATTAAATTATGTGGAATATGGATCCCTGCTAAACAAACATCTACTTTCTGATATATGGCTTTATGAAAGGATTCAGTTCACATTGAAGAAATATTTTTCACATTTGACCTTATGTTAACCTCTGAGTCTTATCAGTGAACATTAAAACTTTTGCATCCATTAATATCAAATAAAACCGTTTGTCCTCCATTGCGAAGGAAATAATGCAGAATGACCTTGAATTCATGTACTGACTACCTTCTTAGGATTCCGATCGAACTCTGGATTATTATATATATACAGAAATGTACTTGTTTATAAAATCCTGATATGATATCTGATGCTACACTGCACTGTAGAAGCTTTTACCTTGCCCTAATTTTAAGATATAATTCTTTATTGAATGGATTGAAATGCCAAGGAAATACAACTCAGATCTAAGAATAAAAGAAAAATAATCTCTTAAAACATTAAGCAATTATAAAATAAAATTTTATTATAATATACAAAACAATCCAAACAAACCCAGACATGTTCACCAACTACATCACTTACCCCTTAAAAAGAAAATCTAGAAAAGATTTCTAGAGGTATGGCATCTTCAGTGCTCACACATTCATCAATCTCAACAGAAAACATTTCTTACTGGGCATGCATTAACCTTTTTTATTCAAAGTTCCTAATTGCATGGTATCCCAGCGGTGAAACAAAGTAGCTTTTCTAATTTTAGGTAGTGCATCTGGTCACAGCAAGACATGCATGTGGGGTGTGATGTGAGATGGGAGAGAGGGTTTTAATTGTTTTAGACATAAGAACTGTAATCATGATCTTGGAGATCTCAATACAATCTTGGCATGAAGTTCTGGAAGGTGCAGGATGCAGCTTGGAAAGATCTATACATTATGACTCTGTGCATATTTTAAAAAGTCGCAAAGATACCTGTACCTGATTTATAGTGCTGTTGAAAGTCAAATTTCTACACTGCTCTTGAATTGATTCCCTTTAGAATTAGACATGGCCTGTATACCTGTAAGACATGCTAAAATGCATTTAGTACAAACAAAACACTGCTGAAAGTTTTTGACTCATTTCAATTCTATACTGAAGGGCTGGAAATGAAAATAAATAAGCAAACAAATAAATAAAATTTAGCCATCTCTTATCAATTTACTTGCATATTGATTTTAAGCACATATCACATAGACAAAGCATAGTTTGAATTGAAACAGACCTTTCAAATGTCACCTAAGCCAACTCATCTGCAATGAGCACCTTCAAGTCAGGCTCCTCAGGCTCCCTCTCCAACCTGACCTTCAATGTTCCCAGGAATGGAGCAACTACCACCGTTCTGGGCAACTGATTCCAAGTGTTTCACCACCCTCATTGTAGAAAATGTTTTCCTTACAGCCAATTCAAATTAACCATCTTTCAGTTTAAAGCCATCACTTCTTGTGCTACCAAAAATGGGCCCTGACAAAAAATTTGTCCCCATCTTTCTTATAGGCTCACTTAAGGCACTGGAAGGCAACAAAAAGATGTCCCTGAAGCCTTCCCTTCTCCAGGCTGAGCAACCCCAACACTCTCAGCCTCTCCTTATAGGAGAGGCGTTCCAGGCCTCCCATCATGTGTATGACGCAATTCTGGACTCTAACAGGTCGCTGTCCTTCCTGTGTTTGGGTCCTCAGGGCTGGATGTGGCACTGCTAGGAACTGGGAAATGCCTAAATACAATAACAAAAAATAAATTCTGCTTATTAAGCCTACCTATGACTTTCCATTTAACTTTATTTTTTCATTCAGCTATTCCAAAGAAGGATGTTTGGAGTACTTGTTATGACACAAATGTTAAACCAGGACCTTTTGTTTAAAAATACAGCAAATATATAAAAATTTCTATGATTTTCTGTATTTGCCTCATTCTGATATAATTTTCTAATAAATTTTAGAGTGTATTTCTCATTTAAAACTTTTTAAAACATTATTGATACAGGTACTTACAATTGCAGTGTTGTTTCTATGTAAAGTTGAAATTTTGCATGAAATCTTCTGGCCCATTCATTTCTACCAGATCTATCTTGACACATAAAACTTGAATAATGTTGCATATTAGAGGTAACTCCAAAGACCAGCTAACCTTGCCACAAGAAGTATTTTCTCTTAGGATTTTTTTTCCAAATTATTCTGGAACATTTTCTTTGCCTCTTTGCTTTTATTTTGCTCAAAGGGTTTTTTGGTCCTTCTGGACATATTTCCATAGAAGTATCTTTCTTCTAGGAAAGAAAGAGGAGCAAGGGGAACTTGGGTTTTGGCTGTGGTGATGTGTTCTGTTTTTTGGTTTTTTTTTTCCTTTTCAGTTTCCTCATATATGGAAAATAATAGCATGGAAAAAGGCAAGAAAAGGTTTTGTTTATTCTTCTAACAATAACAGCTTGTCCTCTCCAATGTAGCTGTAGTAAATAAATAAAGATACAAAAAATAAACCTCAGGCAGCTTCAGTCAACACTTTTTCTAACTGAATTTTTGGCTCAATTGTTGCATCTGCTGCAGCCTTCCTGAGCTTCTCAGCCTGTGAAAAGAGACTGTAAAAATCAAGAAAATTTAATCACTTAGATGAGTGTTTCTGTTCATTCCATTAGTAGTTTTCTCTGGGAACAACCAACATACCTAGGATAACAGGTAACACAGAATTATTTCACAAATAATATATTTTACACACATATTTTTTTATCACACTGAAGTTATTATCCTAAATCACATGAATAAACCTGATGACGATCCAAAGGACTGATCCAGCACTGGAGACATGAAATGCATGTTTCGACTTCCTCCATGGCAGTTGATTTCTCATCTGTACCACTCTCAGTGCTACTAGAGGAGTTCCATCAGGGAGTTACTGAACATAGGAGTGTATTCTGTATTCTGTGGAGTCAGAATACAGTGAACTGAAGTCTGAATAATTTATTTGAGTAGGCATTGCAATTTAAAAAAAATAAAAAGGAATTTCTTCATTTTTAAGGAAAAGATGAAAGGAAACAGATTGCTTTATTTTAAGGTAATAAATTAAGTAAATTACTTATAAATCAACCAGACAATATTTTTGCTTCTTATGGTTATTTGTGCTTGTTTTTTATTTCAGACAAAAATTGGAGGTGGCTCCAAGCTGTCTCAAAACTTTAGCTATTTAATTTATGTCACTTCTCATGCCATTACCACCAGACTTCTAGTGAAAACCTATTCTCAGGTTTTGTCCTGGGATTTGATGGGAGCCTTATAATGCTCATATCCCCATTCGCCTGTTTAGCCCAGAAATAAATTTTGCACCTATAGACTGGTTCTGAGAGCAGAGTGGGGAGGGAGAAGAAGAATCACACAGGTTGTTTTCAGAAACGGCACTCACTCCTCCACATTCCTGCTTCTGGACTGTGTTGTCTACAGATGGCAGGACAGAGCTCTCCTTTGCTTTTAGTTAGTTTTTTGTTAGCTAAGGCAGAGAAGTTCCCTGGACGGTGGTTTTTCCTTTTCTTGGAACTGTTTAAACCTGCTCTGGACTGAAAGCCCAGAAGAGCACCAGCAGCTCACACCTGTGGTCCAGTGGGCCGGGCCTGGGCTGCAGCACTTCTAGCGCCAGAGGGACTGATAAGAGACTGAGTGAGCTGAGCTACAGCCCACAAAAAGGACTTTCTGAGTTTGTCATCTCTTCAGAGCGGCAAAAGTTTTATTGTTTAATATTGTTCATTTTTTGTGCTGGCAAAGGCTTTGCCTGTTAAATAAACATTTTTTTTCCACTTTTCTCTAAGGAAATCTTTTTTTCCAAACCATTTGAGAGAAGGGCCACTTGAATTTGCTTTCTACATGTTTTCTCCCAAATTTGCCCTAAACCAGGACAGGTTTTAAAAAGTCTGGTGAATAATAAAAATCAGAGAAGAAAAGTATAAAATTAATATAAATGGAAAATTTTATTTGGGTCTCATAGGGAACTATGAGAATGCTTAGTGATTAAAGTGTGTCTATTTGAGAATTCATGTATATAGGTAATTTACTTCTAACCTTCTTTTTAAGTTTCCTGATTGAAATTCCATATAAAACGTATAATTTCTACTTCATTCTTTTTTCTGAGGGTAGCTATAAGTAATTCTGGCACTGAGTTACAGCAATTGTATAAGCTTAAATAATACTTAAGTATTGCTGCTTGTATTTTTTCCAGGGTTCCCATTTAACTAAAACCTTTTAAAATAGTTGTGTGTTTAAATATATTTTCATAGAGATGTTCTTGGCAGAATAAGCAAAAAGTATATGGAAATATCTTTGTGCAGAGATTAACTTTAAGTTACCCAAATTCAAGGAGATTTCTATTTTGAAACAGTTCCTAGGCAAGTACTAAATGTAATGTGTTTTTGTGAAGGATATATAAGAGTTATCAGGAATGGCTGGCTACTAAAGAGGTTGGATGGGTCACAAAAGGGCAGTGCAAGGGCAGGATCAACCCAAAAATATACTGCATGATTTGCCATCACTATGCTAACAACTCTCCCGGTCAGCTGACAACTTTACCCTGAGTCAAGGGGTTTTATCCAGTCATCCATTATATGATTATTTTCACTTTAGAAGAGGTCTGGAATTTTCTAGGCTCAGCTTCTTTGGTTCTTTTCATCACTCCACTATAATATCATATATTATCTCATTATTTATAGAAATTATCACATGTTATAAAGTTTTTTCCTTCTCTATGACTTTCTTTCACTATTTTTCACTTGTCAACAAGAACAACAATAAAAAAATAAATTCCAATCATAATTCAGTTAGGGAAAAGTAAGTGTATAAGAATTGGCCAATTTAAAAAAAAATGCAACAAAAAATGATTTCATTACTTAAATATATGTGTGCAATAGTAATTAGTTATTATATTGTTTGGAAGTTATAAATAGGAATAAAAAATTTGGGAAATAAGTAGCTGCTGCTTGATTACAGTTTAAAATTATTACTTTCATACACACAACAATTTTTTGTTTCATTTATAGTTGAAAAAAGGACACGTGTAGACTTGTTCACTGTATGGTGGGCAAATTTATACAAGAGATTAGATTAATAGTCTGGATAATAAGACCTACTGAATGTTATTATGGTACTTTACAAAAGGTGCTTCCTAGGCAATTTCCAGGGATCATTTTGTGGCAATCACAAGCTGATGAGTGATTCCCTGTACAGCTTGATATTCTGATGTCAATTTGCTTCAGTTGCAATTGTGAGCAGCATATATCTGGGAGCCTGGGCGCATGAAGGGTCTCAGCCTAATTTCTGCAAAACAGATTTCTCCCAGCATCACAGTGAGGTCAGCAGAGAATTTATGCATAGACTTCTGAAATGAATTTTAAAGATAGTGTATGAGCAGGAAGTCTCTATTACATGAATCTTGTTATTGCAGCTTGAGTCAAGGAAAAATCCATGAAGAAGCTTCTGCAGCACCCTCACCGAGGAGAATATTTTGGCATATATTTGTTGAATTCAGCAAGAGACACTTCATTTAGGATTTTAACAGTGCATTACTAAGTTTCATTTTTGGACACTGACTAATGATTCTGATTTTTTTAATACATTGTGTCATATCTAATGCTTCATTTTGCTTTGACCTCAACTGTCTTGCCACAAGGGGCAGTTTATAAATATTCCATGTCACTCTATAACAAAATAGATCTGCATAATTTCTAAGGCACTGAGGTACCTAGGATAATTTGAGACATTTGTTAAAGAAAAGCTTCTCCATTTATAGATGTTTTATAATTTATTTTTCTTCTTATGACAGAGGATTTCCTAATTTAAAACCCTGTGTGCTCCATAATGAAGGTTCCGTTCAACACTGAAAAATAACCCTACAGCAAAGATAGGTCCCTAAGGTGAGGTCTGTTCAATAGATGTAGATTATTGTTTCTCATGAAAGAGAATAATTTACAGAATTCTATTTGATTTTAAAAGACTAAAAAAAACTTCTGTGGTGTGTGTTTCAGTCTGCAGCTTTTCTCCTTCACATGAACCAATGCTTTACATGTATAAAAAGATGTATACATTTTAAAATTTAAAAAAAAGTATTATCTGCAAAAACTCCAGGGAAAATCTTTGGGTCTATTTTCAAAGGACATTGAGTTGTTTTCATTGCTTCTGAGTGTAATTGAGACATTCCTACATTCAGGTTCCGGTGAACCCAATTTTACACCTTAATTTTAAAACATCTGTAGATAATATATGGGCAGCTACCAGAATCAGCAGCATAGTTTGTTTGCTTCTGCTCACCCATGACATGAATGGTTGTAATTCCTGCTTCAGGATCCTCGGAGATGTGGGGAAGGGAGGGGGAAAGGAAGTAAAAGCAAGAAAACACATTTATTCAGACTTGTTGAGGCTATTAAAGTGTCATTAAAACTTAATGAATATCACCATCACCTACAACATACTTCTGCTTTGTTTTGTAAAACCCTCAAATTTTTTACAAGAGTGAGAGGGTTTTATTTCTTATATAGATTTCTCATTAAGCTCATAAGGCTCATAATATTGGAAATTCCAATATTGAAAAAGGGATTAAAAATTACAACAAAAAGACACAGTTCTGGCTCAAATGGATATTGTACATTGAGATCCAAAAAGCCTGATGTAGGGTTGTTCCATTTACGGTTTTGTGCATTTATTTTTCGTATTATAAACCCAGTGAAAAATATATCAGTGGTGCTTAGTTGTTCTTTTATTTCCAAGATAAAGGCAAGAACTGCACTACCATAATTAGAAAACTACGCTTATTTTATAAAAAATATATTAAAAAAACCCTAAAAACAAATCAGGAAGGAAAAGCTACAGAATAACTCGTAAACATTAGAAAGTGAACTGGTAGTCTGCAACATGCATAGCACATTCTGACAATAAACAACATGAGTAAATATTTTCACATTCCCATATTCACCAAAGCAAAATCATTAACTTCATCTTCCTTGAAATCAATTGCAAAAAATTAAAGAAAATTCTACTACTTTAGGCAACTGGCAAAAAGCAGGAAAAAGGAAAACATATGCTTATTTTCCCTGTTGCCTGTATTGCCTTGTATTTGCTTGGTAAAATCTGAGGGTCTAGGTTAAATTAATATTGATTTTCTAAGCAAGGGACAGAGAACTTTCATAGGCAGGAAAGCATCAGCATTTTACTTCTAACTCAATAAACTGGAGACCAAGTTCAAAGAGGGTGAGAAATTGAGCATTTACTTTATTGTGTATAATGAATAAGAAAGATTGGTGAGACTACTTGCTAAAAACAATTACATGTGACATTGGAATAACAGTATAAAAATTAAGTCTTTTTTCTTTGCAAATTTTCATTGATTGTTTCTGACCTTTCCTTAGATTAATTTTTCCTCCATACATTCGTTCAAAGGAAAAATATGGAAAAGTGCTCCCTGAGCACCGCTATCATCCCACTAAGACAAGAATGACTTCAGCCAAGCCCCAGTGTGGGACCAGTGAAGGCAAAGTCACAGTGCTCTATGCCAGAGAAATCGATTGTTATTGGACTTCAGTACAAAAGTGAGTGCCAATACCTTGTAGGAGGAGGCCATTCTGATTGCTTCAATACAGGTGGTCACCCATAGGTTTTAACAAGCCACAAGGCTGCAATCAAATTCTGTCTGCTTCCAGACTTTCAGAGCTCCTATCCCAACAGTGCAGGATCTTGCTCTAGCATGGGAAGAACCACTGTCATGTCAAATGTGCAAAAGCACCTGTGAGAAGAAAAAAATAAAGAGATTAACTTGTGCAAGCAGTGCAATGTGTTTCAAAGTACAGTCAATCATCTACTATCAACAAAATATTTAAATTAAAAATATTAATGTTGAAATTCAAAGAGAGGAGCTCAGCAGATGCTGGTTATCTGAGTGTTCGTAAAATGGTAATAAACATGTACTCTAAAACAATATATGTTTTCTATTAATACACATTTTATAAATTTCCAAAATTACTCTCTATTAATTTCGAGATATATAGCAAAGAATAAAGCTAGTAGGTGAAGAAAAACTAAGCAGCTTCTGAAGGAACTTATACTAGTAGTTTTCTCCACAACATCAAATCATTGTACTGGAAAATCTCTTTCAAATTATGTGACCATTTCCAGCAATATATAAAAATTGCAGAAAATTTTCTACAGGAAAATCAGTTTGATCAAATTTGGAGCCTGATCCTTCTGGCAAATGACAAGAATAGAAAAAGAAATATGTTTTGCATGAGTATTAATTCTCATTTACTAAATAATCAATTGTTTTAAGTAATTTTAAATTACTTTCGCTCCAGTATAGTCTTCCTCTTATTTTAAAAAATTCTCCAACACTTCTTAAATTAGTTCACCCCTATTTAATTTTTGACTATGCTTTCAATCGTGATGAATGAATTCTGTTTCCAAAGACAATGCTTTGCATAGAATTAATGTTAAAAATATTCAGTTTTCCAACCTAACATCAGATCTATTTGCTTCAGTATTCAGTTGAGGGTTTGTTTCTTCAGATGATCTGGCTTCTCTAAATCAGAACATAAACTCTTTCTAAAATTTGGGATGCTTAACTGCTGCAGCAAAATGTTGATCTAGGTACTTCTTTCTACTCTACAGAGATTGTTAAGATTTAAAATGGTTTTCCATATTATACTTAGGAAAAAATAAAAAATATTTTGAAGGCAATATTACAATAATATCAGAAAATAAGAAAGTACATCAGAACAAAGTCTATTCAGGACAAATGTGATTTTATGGCTGTGATTTTTTATTTTGCAAAGACAAGTGTAAGCAGTCAGTACTCTTAATTTTCTACTCCTGCTCTTCTGTGAGAAGGTAAGCATAAATCAAATCCCAATTTATAGTTTATGAGTCTGTCTACATTTTGTTTAACATAGCCTTCTGACATCCCTTTTTGACTAGGTTTTTGTTTGTTAAAGTGCTGTAAGTATTTACTTAATGTGATCTATTACACATTTTGACATCCTGCATGCACCCCCTTTGGGTTGCAAAAGTGTTAACTAGCAATTCTTTCATGATAAACTTTTGGCATGCTGGTATGAACAGGTGGGACTGATGTGAAGAAGTCTGGAGGTTCAAAGGATATTCTTTCCAACAGGAAAAAGCCTCTTGTGGAGTTGAAGGCTGCCAAGTAACTTAAGTGGCATTTGTAGCCTAGTTAGCTCTCATATCACTTTGTGACTAGGAATAGTTCCATCTAAGCAGATGGTTATAATGCAAATTGATAGCCAATGTTTGTGTATTTACAACTACTGGTTGGAGAAGTTGAAGATTTCATATTTTAACTAAGAGGATCCGTCCATCCAATGATTTCATGCATAAGGATTAAGAGGATGAGGTTTCCCCTATGCTTCATCTCACAGCTACTCTGAACTACTCTGAATTAATCTCTTTTCCACCTTGTCCTTTTTCACAGCCAATATTACTCAATGCATTCCTGTTTAAAATGCCACATATCAATAAAATGTGTCTATTATATTCAGAAAAAAAAACTGGCCTTTCCTGGAGTGATTATTTGAATAATGGATGTAAGAGAGATTATGAAAGGCAAATTAAATAGTTGCTGTCCTGAGTTTTCTTACAAGGAGCTTAGACCCATGGGAGCAAGGCTAAATTGCTATTCTATATGACTCAAATCATCTCTCTGGGGCATGGTTTTGGAGGAAGAAACAAGGAATATACCCCTGGAAGTGTTTAATTTTGTTCTGTGTCTTCTTTAGGGGAAGTTACCAGTACCAGCAGGTCATCTTTTTGATCACTTTGGGGAACAGTGCAGGCTCTGTCTTTCCCCACTGCCTCCTATCCCTTCCTGTCCCCTCAGGAAGAAAATAACTGCAAATGGCAAACACAGCTGAGCTGCTGTCAGGAATGAAGCAGCAGTGAGGAAGCCAAGCCCATGCTGAGTGGAGGAGAGCAGTGCCGGTGCTGGAAGCAGCCACATGGAATCCAGTCCAGCATGTGAGAGATGAAGTAATATTTTGCTGGAGCCAAAAGGTTATTAAGCAAAGAATGATAGTTGTTGGTTTTGTTCTCTTTGTGTTGTTATCTATGGTCTGGATTTGTTCTAGTTGATCTGTTGAGTGTTGTTGTGAACTGGAAGAGGAGTGTGGTGACCAAAAAGGAAATAAGATGATAGGGGACGTGACAGAAAAGTAGGCAGTAGGAAGAGAATGTATGTTCCTGAGTACCCATCCAATGGGAAAGGGGACGGGGACCAGCTCCAGCCAGGAAAGGGTATAAAATGCAGCCATTTTGTTGGAGGGGTGTGTGTGTGTGTTCGACACACCCAGCTCAGCTGAATCCTTACAATTAAAAAGTTTTCTTTTGCTCTGATGACTTCGTCCCCATTTAATTGTACCTAAAAGTTTGGTCATTTCTAAGAAGCAGAATGAGGGGAACAGTCCATATGGTGGTGCCACATGGAATTTGACCCAGCAGAGTAGAGAAGTCTGATGTGGTGACATGGGACAGAATTGAGTCAGCCTCGTCAGCCATGCAGAAGTAAGTCAAGGTGGTGAACACTTTTCATGTGTAAAGTACCTTTTCTTTTTGTATACTTTTGTTATTAACATTGCTGTTATTACTAGGCATTTCTTTTTCCATTGCTGTTTGCTTTCAGTAAATTGTTATCTTAAACCACAGTCTTTGCCTTTGGCCCTCTCTGACTGCAGAGAGTGGGAGGAAGGGGAGTGGCTTATTTGCAGTTAATTTCCAGGTGGTGTTAAACCATTACAGTTCTTCATCTTAGATTTCCGCAAGATGCTCATAAATTAAGCAAAAACACAGCCCATTCACAGAGAACATCCTAATGTAGTAAAATTTCAATACCTTGGAATGTCACAAGTAAGAACTACAGAAAAAAGTAGCAACAACATAATCAGTCATGCATTAAAAGACCATGTTTTAAAGATGAGCTCATCTAATTTTTCTGACAAGTCTTGGTGATGCATGTCTGCTTGTACTAATATTCATTTTTATCTCATAACTGAGTCATAAGTGAGTCCATGTTATTCAGAAAAATATAAGTATTAAAAGAAAACTACTGAAGACATGGACATCTGAAAGGCAGGTCCAGGAGCACATGGAATGGCTTTTGAGCTTCACAGACCAATATAAATATTTTGTAATACGTGAGAAATTACTTTCTTTGGCAGCTCTTCACAGAAGCAAGTATGACTAATGCTAATGATATTTGAAGCAAAGGGAAGGAAATATAAGAGGAAAATGAAATACGGTCTAGAAAGTCAACATACTCTGTGTTTGCATTCAAGAGCATGCAAGAATATTAAAAAGGAGTCATAAAAAATAAGGAAAAACATTTCTATAACTAAAAAAAAAAAAAGAAAAAAAACAACAAAAAAAAAGAAAAAACCCTACATTTAAAAATGTGGACAAGTGTGCCATTAGCATCATTGATATTGGATTCAATAAGTCCATTAATATAACTGGGATAAATATCCAAAAGATCAAAACTAAAGAGCATAGATCTACAATTTGTTAGCAGGGGGAAAAAGGAAGGAAATTTTAGGATTTTATGGGCTTTGCTTACTGCAGTAGGGAAAGGAAAAGAGGACAATATCTTGATGTTTTGTGTTTCAAAGACAAGAGCAATTAAACCTCACAGCAAAAGAACAAAGGAATTCAGTAAGGTTTCAGAAGAAAATTAGATCTGTTTTCCTGATGTTGGCTTTCTGGAACTTAGAGAAAGGTACTGAAAACCAATAAAATATGAGATTGGACATGAGGATAATGACAGATTGATAAATTTAATACTAGTATATTTAGAAGTGGAGTTGAAATTCACATAAAGCAATAGGTCTCATTCAGGAAGGACTTGCAAAATTAAATGAGACAGTAAGAAATTGATATAAAGATTAAAAAGAGAGCTAAAGAAAGACTGAGTGATAAAAATACAGAGAACATAGGGTATGATTGTGGAAAAAACAGTAATTTTATCAAAAATAAAGAAAATTAGAATTGATCATATTCTTAGAAGCCTGCATGGAAATAAGCTATTTGAGACGCTGACAAGATAAATTTTGGTGACTTAAACAAGGAGATAAGTTTATCATTAAGCAGTGTCTACTTTATAATTAGCCAGAAATATCAGTAGTGTCAGAACACACTTTTCCTTGACATTTTTGTTTGGATGAATATTAGCTGTAAAAATATAACAACATATTTTGAAACTATAGGGTTTGTAGTTAAGTGATGTTTTAATTGTCCTAAAAACAAGAAAACAGTATTATGCAGAAGTAATTGACAACACATCAATAAATTTAAAAAAAAATGTAAGCAATTGGAATAAAAGAAATGTTTTTAGTGAGTAAGGGATGCGTGAAGTCCTCTCAATGCCCTGCCTGGGGTGCAGCTAAATTTGTACTAAGGGATAGTCTAAATTTCATGTTTTGGCACAAAGCAAGAAGTACCAACATCTTAAATGGATGAGGTAGCCAAAATCTCTCCTAGTTCTAGAGGTGTTCAAGGATGACTTGTAAAATTAAGTTTGCAGGATTACCCCATAAATATTTACAGATTTTTCTTCCCATCCCCCTTCCCCCCCCGCAAAAAAAAAGTGTTTGAAAACTTAAGAAATTAAAGTTTCAAATTAATCTGATGGACACATAATCCCTTTCATATTGTTAATCTAGATTCTGCCACAAGGACATCAGATCAAAACAGCTTTTGCTTTCCTTTTTTTGTCCATATAAATATGAGTAACCCATTTTATGCAAGTTATTTTGAAAAATCACTTAAATTTGCTTAATTTGTAAATATATCCATATTTAAGCATTTAAGGATTAAGAATTTTGCTTACATTTGTAGTGAAGAACTTAAATAAGAACTTTCAATTAAAAATTTGAAGGGTAAAATACTATTACAGTGTAGTCATAATGCTCAGTACCAGTTACATACAGTGATCAAAAAGATGACTTGAAGAGTGAGTCACACTGAAAAGAAGTGTGAGTTTTGTTCTCACTTTTTAGCAATAAGTTGGAACACTCAGCCTTGAAAGGCAAGCGTGTAGCTTTTCCTTACATCCCTCTTGCTTTCTATTTTTAAAAACTCGAAACTATCTCTGGAACTGGACAATATTTGTTTTCAGTTTCAGTATATTGGATCAATTAGTTATACAATGGCCGTAGGCAGTTCTGATTGTACAAAATAATAATGTAAAGAAAAACAGTGCTGTATTATTCAACTAAGAATAATATATATTATAAAGAAATATGAGGAAACCAGTATAAAGCTTTTATAACACATACTGAGTTTATCAAACAGGGCTGAAAAGATACCGAACAATAAAGAGAATAACTGTATAGCAAATATATAGATGAGGGAAGAGTTGTGGAGTGGTGCTTTGGGGTTTTTTAGTATTGTTTCAATAAATAAAGTGATAGAAGAGATTACTTATTGTTTGTATTCAACTTTCCAGAAAACATCATTAAACTGGCACTGAGTACCCCCACAGATGACCTTTTTTTTTAAATTCTTATTACTACTAATATACTTTTATTCAGGATAGTTTTGATTTGATGATCAAAGGACATCACAGAAAAACATGGAAAATGGAAGTCACATGTGAGGAGATTTACAGAGAAATATTAAGGGAAACATAGCAAAGTCTCACTTGCACATGAAATTTATACCAATATCTTGGGCAATTCAGCTGGTCTGCAAGATTTGAAATTGCAGAATATAATTCCTGGCAGCATTCCCTCTTCCTCAAACTAATAAACAGAGAGAGGATGAGAATCGGATATATGGGGTGGGCTTTTTTGTTTGCTTGTTTGCTTTGAGTAAACATTAGAATTTCAACTTCATTAAGACTAAGTTGAAGCCAGGATCATCTAAAAGACAACAGGAGAGAGAGGGGATGAGAAATAACAAGGAGTGGAAAAAGACAAGACCCATAATTCATGAAAAGAAAAATCTTTACTCAGAGGAGACAAGAATAGTTGAGATTTACCTCACTTCAGGAATTGGTTATTAAAATTCAGAAGAATTCTTCCTTCTGAAGCTGCTTAGGTTTTAAACTTGCATTTATCTGCTTGCAATATGGACCATTTTTTCTTCTGGCATATTTATGCTTTTTTTTATGACAAGTGAATAGTATTTATATTTATTTAGCACTGAAGCAATTATGTGATGTGGGCTAATAAATAGTAAAAGAATATTTGTCAAAACAGGAATGAAAGCTACAGGCTTGCTTTTGTGTCAGCACAAATTATTTATTCTGTTCACAATAAATTTTTTTTATTCTAGTCACCTGGGAAATCAGACCCAGCCACACATCAGTAGTCTCAATAGCAATTCTGAGAAGGAAAAATCTCTTTCTCTCTCTGTGATTAATAGCTGCCAAACAGAAAATAGACTGTTTTGGACCATATTAAAATCTTTCTTTGAAAATTTTAAATATGTACAGATACAACATTGTTCTTCAGAAAAATTGTTTAAAAATTCTATTTTGCTTAAGGAATGTAGGTTTTGTTTCTCTTACAAACTGGACCGAGTATTATTCCTCATTGAAAGATGACAGATGATCAGACACAGAAGTGGACTTCACAATTACTTTTCTTAAGGTGTGAATAGACAGTTTCTGGTTATCTCTGAAAAAATGCTGTGGACTTCTGTAAGAAATTTTCTTTTAATTAGGTTTTGAAACTTCATGACTTCACTTTTGTGACCAGTGACTGGATTTGAGGGAATGGTATGAAGCTGAGTCAGGGGAGGTTTGGGCTGCATACTGGGAAAAGGTTCTTCACCCAGAGGGTGGTTGGGCACTGGAATAGGTTCCCCAGAGCTGTAGTCCCAGCACCAAACCTGACAGAGTTCAAGAAGCATTTAGATTGCTGGGCTGTCCTGTGCAGGGCCAGAAGTTGGACTTGATGATCCCTGTGGGTCCCTTCCAACTCATCTTATTCTGTAATTCTATATTAAATGACATGAAGGTGTATTTGATTTTTACCACAGTAATTTACTCTGATTTAGGCATGTTAGGAGCAGTGACAACTGACACAATACAATTGAATAGTTTAGGAATTGCTGATGCACTAAGTCACCATGACATTCTCTGAAGACAAAAGAGACAGAAAATTCTAATTTGTTATAAAGATTTTATTTATCAGATAAGTGAAAAATTACTATTTAGGAAGCAGGTGACATGAAAATATTTTTCTAAACCTTTTTAACGGGAAAAAACAACACACACACAAAAAATAAAACCTCTTTCTTTGCTTTTCACAAATCTGAGTGAAAATGCTGAGACTTTGCTGCATGGGATAACTAAAGAAGCTGATCTCTACTGTGCTTCCTGGTTTTCACTCCATTAATTTGCTGCTTCATGAGTGGGACATCTAGAATCTTTTCCTTTTCTTTTTAATTGAAATGCAAAGTAGTATCTCATGTACTCTTAATAGGATTAGAGGATCCATCATTCCCTCCTGCCTAGCTGGGTAATTGTACAGATGTACGTTAATTAGCTTTGTGTCAGTGCTTGCATCTTCCACAGGTTCTGCTGTGCTTACTTGGCTGGGTAGTCTGTGTTTTGAGGTCTGAGGGGAAGAAATGGTTCACATGAAGTATTCAGATTTTTACTCTAAACCTTAGAAGTAAAAAACTCCCATGTTTTAAAGTATTCATACCCTTTAATTCATTCCTTTAATTCATACCTCTTAATTCATACATTTTCCTCATTTTCCTCAAACCAATAATTCCTAGCAAGTAAACAAGACTTTATGCAATGCAAAGGTGCATTTTAATACATGGAAATAGAGAGATGACTATATAATATTTCTGGTTTCATTGTAGTAGTTGGGATGGTGTTAAGAACAGTCAGTCTGTTAAAGCAGGTCACTTTTCCATTTTTAGGATTTTTTTCCTTATGTATATACTCATGTTCATGAAGTTTGATCAAACACAACTAAAGAGGTAAATATGAGAATACACCACTATATCCCTATATATCCATTCTTTAAGAGTAGCCATAAAAATATATAAAAAGAAGGTTAAGATGAGACTGAACATGTGTCTCTAAATTCCATATGTTTTTTTTCATTTTGAAGGATGTCCTGAGATAGGCTTGTTTCAGTTGGCTTCAATTTAAATTTCACTGATAACTTAGGGTCAGATTTCAGAATCAGTTTGAAACCCAAACACCCATTTATATACACTTCACTTTTTTTTTTCTGAAGTTGCTATTTTGGATTACTTATTTTGTATTTATTTCACCATTTAAAATAGGATTCTGATGACAGAAAGTGCTGAGCAACATGGTTGCATTACTGAAAACAGTCAGGTAACTCTCCAGAAATAAAAAGAAGAATAGTCTGAATTATCTTTATATTTGGGAAAAGGTCACAGATAGAGTGCTCAGAGTTCATCTTTTGGGGAAATTAATTATTTACTCAGCAAAACAAGAATTTTTTTACTTGGAATTTTAAAATTTTAAGACTTTTTCCTGTATTTTTTTGTGTTTGAGAGAACTGGAGCATTTGGTGAAAAAAAAAAAAGAAATTAGGCCTTTGAAATTATTCTTTATAGCTTTAGAAAACTGTACTTCAAAAACCTTCCCTCAAAAAACTGGAATCACTGGGGATCAAGTCATTGAAAACTAGTCACATATTTCTCATTTCTGCTATTTTCTGCTTGTTTTCCCCATTTACATGATCTGCTTTCACCTCCTATTTTCCCCAAGGTTTTTATTATTTTATTTCTGCTTCCACCCATAACCAGTGCTCAACATTTCACTGTTCTACTTTTGTATGGCTGAGCTATACATTTCATTTTATCCAATGTGAGCAACACTTTTGAACACAATGCTTGCAACATCAGTTTAGATCTCTGCAAGCCTTGTGGCTTGTATTATATACATAACATTACAGAAGATCTGGTCTGTACGTGGCAGGAATATCTGTTCAGCCTCAACCTGTACCTTCAGGAAGGGGTCTATCATGCATGGTCAATCTACAATCAGGAATATTTTTGTCCCAATAAGGAATTGTTTTTGTAAAGATTTATTCTAACAAGTAACTCAGGAGAAAATAATGCAGAACAAAATATAAAGAGAACAATTTAAACTACATTAAGTCACATACGCATGGCATGAATTTAGAATGAAAGTGTTCTTTGCCTAGTTTTGGTTAGATAATTTAGCAATGAATAATAATAGTAGTAATAAAGACTGTCTTCATGAAGAGGCATAGAGAAGCTTAAGTTATTCCTACTCTATTCCAAATTCACATGGCTCCCTACTGTTAGAAACTGTTAGAATTAAATGGTTGTTGTCGATCCCTTCCAACTGAAACAGTCTATTTTAAACTGCATAGTCACAGCAGTGTGATATCATGTCAGAGTCTTTTGTATCTGTCACATCTCTGAACAATTCTAATTATAGTGTAAAGATTTAAAAATATTCTAAAAAGTTAAGGATAGTGAAGGTTGTTCAGTGGAGTGAGTATATATTCACAGTGCCAAAAAGGAAAGACAGTAATAAAGTAGATAAAAAACTCAAAGCAGTAATAATATATTGAAATCTAACATTCATATTCACACAAATGCTATCTATAACTTTATTCACTTGATAAAAACAGCAGGTTGATGATACAGGCCAATTTCAGTGTGTAGTATTGAAATGCTACACAGCTGAAAAATTCATAAGCAAGAGGATGTTTTGGCCCAAACCCTAAAATATTTCTCAAAAAGCATAATAAGTAGGAACACTAAGCATGTATTTATACACTATCCATATCTTCAAGATCAGAATTTCTCCCTGAAAAGAATAAAAAAAAAGAGAAGCCTTTTTTTTGTAAGTAGTATATGTGAAAAAAAGGAACCAAAGCACAGTGAGGAGAGTGGCTGAAAGGTGCTGATCTTTCCCAAGTTATAACATCATTAAAATGATTGTCTGACCAGAGGAAAGCAGTCTCTTTCAGTTATTCTGCATCACAACTGTACTGAGGGGAGGGACATTTCACTAAAACACTGTTCTCTGGCAGATTACTGTGGTCCCGATGAACACAAGGTGCGCAGCGGAACTCCAGGTGCAGCAGGATGTAAAGAAAAGGCTGAAGAGTTGATGAAGATCAAGCAGTGGCAGCACAGGGTTCTCTCCAGGAAGCTATTTTGCCCTGATTGTTGTGGCCTACAACAAACCTGCGTTACATGACTACATATTTATCTCTGAACAAGCTGGTTTAAGGCTCATACACCAGTATGTACTGCAGCCATAGTGCATGGAAAGCCTCTTTACACTTAAATGAGATAATAACTGAGAAAGATCAGTTTACTGTAGTCTCTTTATCAGCATATGCTACCTGGAGATTAAAATCACACATGCATCTATTCATGTAGCTTAGTATTTAGTAAAGCTTTATTAGAAAGGCATGAATATCAGAGTAAATGTATTCAAATAATTAAAAAATAATTTATTTGAGTCAAGATCAGTGGATTTTCCCTTTCATTCTCTACATTAATTTCTGAACTGAGTTTTGAAGAGGTCCTTCCTCCACGCCCTGAACAAGAAAAAATGACCTCTGGAAAAGAGAGTCAGTAAGTACTGCAGCAATACTTGATAAATGGTATGATGTGTGATCTGGGGCTTTAAAGCCTGCTAGTGCCCTCAGGGTGTGACTCAGTGATGTACCAGGGATTTTCCCATGTTCTTACTTGACTATGCCAGTTTTGCTCTTAAAGAAAGTTGGATGGTTTAAAAAGAAAATTCAGCTACTCACCATTACCTCACGGACACAGTTCTAATTCTGTTTGATCTGTGTAGTCTGATAACTATATTTCTGATCTGGTTACCTGTTATTTTATTAGTCCTGAATTCCATTAGCCCTTCACCTTGACAAATAATAAGTAAAGCAAGTAACTATGTCTCAGAAAACACAGTGAAAAGTTTCACAGTGTAAGAATATGCTGTATAAGTACAGCTACTTTCCTGGTATTAACCATATTCTAATGGTTGCTTTACAAGTGTTTGCATCTACTGACCTATAAATGCATTGGAACAATGAATGAAATTTCATTGGAACTGAAAAACAAGGAAAGTAAAAAATTGTTTCTGAGAATGAACTGTCTGACTAAAACTATAAAGCTCTCCTGCATCCCTAGAATCAATGGTATTTTCTTATTTAGAAAGCTTAGCTTATCTGAGTAATAGCAATACACACACATGCACAAACACCTATAAATATATCATAGTTGAGATTCACATATGCTCTTAGAAATATGTCTAGACATGCGTTGTTGGCAGAGGTAGAATTGGGATACCTGAGACATCTGGCCAGAACCTATTTATGCAATTAGAGTTTAATGAGTGCTCCTTCATTATATGGGATTATTTCAGCCTTATAACAAAAGGATATATGTTTTTTAAATGTTATATTTTTGGCTAGAAAAAACAGATTTTTTGAATCAAGGTCCCAATATTTTATTTATTTTACCTCCTAAATATTTTTACTGAATCAGTGTGCTTTGATAACAGAGTGGTACAGACATAAAAATGGTCATTAGTTGTTGCATCACAGTTTGGGGTTTAGGTTAGGGGTTCTGATCTGTTAGCTAGCCGTGATCTGTGTACCCCCGTGCACGGCCTGTGTCTGTTCCCCTCCCGCAGCCTTTCGCTCCGGGTCCCTGACTGTAGGAGCTTCCGCTGTCACTCCTGTGACCACTCCCCATCCTGCCCGGAGGGTTCGGTGCCTGGCACCCCGATCTCCCAAACCCGATCGCCCCAGAGCCTGGGGTCTGCTCCAGTCACATACTCCTTGGGCACTGTGGTCCACGTCATCGCCACGGCACCTGCCCCATTGGGAGGGAGGGCCCCTGCTCTCCTCACCCCGTCCCCAGTATAATCCCGCGCCTCGGTGTGTTCGCGGCCGTTTTCCTCACGCGCCAGCTGGGAGCAGGTCGCAGCGCCTCTGCACAGCTCCCCGCGACAATAAAAGACTTTCAGCCTTCCACGCGTGGGGAATCCGGACGTTCCTTCACTCTTTACTGGTGTCTCTTGCTCATAGTGGCGAGACTCCACTGGCACCCTCACCCAGACATGAGCACGGAGCCGAGTCCAGAAACATGCGGCGATCTTGAGTCCCGGAGAGAGGCGGTACCGCTCTAGGTGCCGGAGCTGCCCAGGGACCGGGAAAACAAAGCGAGACACCGCAATTAGTTATTAAGTCAAAACCAAGGAATTTCCCCTCTATTTTTTGTCTGAATGACAGCTGAAAAAACTAAAGAACCCTGTTCAGCACACATTATAGAACTTCCCTTAGGACTGTATGAGTATCCTGCAGAACTAGTGCAAGGGTCATTGTGCAAAAATTCTGAATGCACCCAAAAGAGACCTGAATTGTTCACTGAAGTTAACAGAAAAGACTAAGAAGCTACAGGGGAGTGGTGTAGGGGTGGAGGTAAGCCAGAAAGTGAGACAGTGCAACTAACAGCTTAAATTGAAGGAACATTCCTTCTGCACACGCCTTTTTCATATATCCCATGACAATTCCCGGATTCTCACCAGCTGAGCATCTGAGACTTGCATCCTATATCTATGCCCAATTCTCACTGCTTCAGAGAATGATGAGTGCTCTCCACCTTCCTTCTTCTAGAAGTTATATTATCAAGGAGGAAGAAAAAAATTTCCTGAAACCTATAATCTAGGTATGATGAAAACAAGCCTGGTGAGAAAACAGAAAATTATTTTCATTAATTTCAGGATCACAGATAAATGGATCATGATAAAAGGAAAATCAGTTAATAACTTCTGTATTAAAATTTTCCTTCTTTGCTGTATTTATATTCAAATGTATTTTACTGGTGGTGGAGAGAACCTGATTACTACATGGAATGACATTCAGCCGCAAAGAACAAATTTAATGCAATGTCATTCTTTCTCTAAATCACCATTAATTCAGGAAATCTTATATGGAAATAGTATATTATTACAAAAAAAAAAAAAAAAGAGCAAGAGTTTATGAAATTCTTGAAGGAATATACATTTTTGATCAATCATATATTTTACAACATATAAGCTTTACAAAATAAGAGTGCCTAGCAAATTATACACTCGATAATAACTGTCAGATGGCCCTAGTTCTTATTTTAAGACCAAAGGGATGCACTAATGTTAAATATGTTTTTAGTTTTGAGCCAATAATTCTTGGTTTCTGACAGAGTAATACAATTAGAGTAATATGCCCCTGATGTCAAAGCTGCATCTAACTGAACACTGCTTATTACTGTCAAGGAAAGCAGAAGGCAAATACATATAATTTGTTTTAGCTCTGTCATCTAACACAATATGGAATACAAAATTAGTGACTAATGTGGAAACTTTAAATCACGCTATAAATAGCTTTAAAAAATAAGCATAGTAAAAGCAATTTTTATATCGAACAACTACACAATTCTGTTAACCAAATAAAAGAGAATGTAATTACATGGAAATATGCCATTTACAGATTACAAACTTCACATTAAAAAAGTTGAAGAAAGTTAAGGGACATACAAAGCAGGCATAACCAATTTATATGTCAAAATTATCCCATAATCTATTTGTATATTAGTACAATCAACAAAGTCCTAGCATCAATAAAATAGAAATCATATTTCCACTGATTTTCTTTGAAGTAAGATTTCACAAGTGAAAATTTATTCTATCTGAACACTATTATATAAACTATTCCTGAAGAGGAAACTTGGCTTGCATAGTTACTCCTTCATCACCTGTAGTTATAGGGTTTTCACTGAATCACAGAACAGTTGAGGCTGGAAGGGAATTCTGGAGGTAAAAACTTCCTTCTGAAACAGAACCAGCTACAGCCACCTGCCCAGGACCATATCTAGAAGGATTTTAAAGGAAAAAGTCCCTCTAAGATGGGAGGCTTTGCAACCTCTCTGGGCAATCTGTGCCAGTGTTCTGTCATTCTCAGACTGAAGTTCCCACACTTCACCTTGTGCCCATTGCCTGTTGTTGCTGAGCATCACTGAAAGGAGCCTGGCTGCTCCTTCTTTGCACCCTATCTTTAGATGTTTACATACATTGATAAAATCCCTTCTGAGCCTTCTCTTCTCACGACTGAACTGTACCAGCTCTGTCAGATCTGAAACTATCAGCATCACAAAAAACAGAAGTTGCAGTGAAGGTAAATGAACACCTTATTTCAACTTCTGGGGACTGAAGAATAAGACTTGGAAGAGCTGAAGAAGACCCTGGGGGAAGAGAAGCGCCTTCTGCAGCAGTGAGCCATGAGCTTCTCAATACTTTTTCTGAGATAAAATTACCTATATGGACTTTAGGTAAGCAGGAATCTTTGCTTTAGAAACCTCAGGTGTATGGGGCTGACATATATATGTGCGCAGGTGTCTGGGGGGAAGCCAGACTTTAGGCCCGATGTAAAGATTGCATGCCAGCCTTAATAATAAAGTCCGAATTTGCACCTAATTAGAACAAAGATGCTCTGTAATTCCTGCCAAGCAAATGAGTGAAGTGAGTGAAAACTCACCTTCATTTTGGAAAATTGTTAAATGGTTTAAATTAAAATTGTATTGTTATGGTATTTCTGACCAGCTCCAGTTATTCTTGTAAAATTTGCACACCCGTTGTTGACACTTAAACAAGTTTCTTAGTCAGCTTTAAACACTAGCTTCTGAATATTCACAGACTATGCATTTAAGAAGTTTAATCGATATTTCTTTATGACATTGCTCATCACAATTATTGCTTTGCATTTGTAATTATATCTTATAAATGTGTTTGCACGTATATACACTAATTACACAATTATAGATAATTTCATGAATTATGGAAATACAAAAAGAGTGACTAAGCATTACTGAAAGAAATAAGAAAATCAGCAAAATAAAAATGGCCTTAAGAGAGCATTGAGAAAGTGAAAGGATTCTACACAATGTTTCTCAAATAAAGCATTTCCTTCCAAAATAACTTCTTCTAATCCAAGCTATATAAATATATTTTCTGGCACACTGTTTAATTCCATGACAATTTCATTCAGTTATGTGCATATAGTCTGAATACATATATAGTAATCCTCAATATGAAAATCTACTGCTTCAAAACTTTAAAAGATACTGAATCTACAGTTGGAAAGCATAGAGTTTATCACATGTCTTGTAGTCAATTGAATCTTCTCATAACAAACCAGAAGTGGGTGAAAAGTGATCAAAATTATCATGGTAATGCATCCTGCACAGTAAAAGTGACAGCAACGTCTATAGGGACAAATATTGAAATTTCTTCTAAATTGCAAAAGAATGGGTTTGCTGCTATAACAAGAAAATACCAAATAATCAAGTCATTTATGTCTGTTCAGACTTAAGAAAATAGCATAAGGAATATCAGAGAGGGCCCTTTTCTGAATCTTCAGTGTTTCTTTTCATGCACTTGCCTTACACCAACAACAGAATTGATCAAAATTAAAAATCATATAATGGCATGAGTGCAATATGTACACCTACTCTTCTCCAACTAGACTTAAGGATACAAATGGATGTAAATAAATTGATCCAAATGTTGCAAATATTTATGCATATACATATTTTTTTTAATTTGTACTTATATTATTGTACTTTTACCACAAGATGTCCAACATAAATCTTTAAATCTATTCCTGATAATAGTCTTAGTTTATGATACTGTAACATTCATCTCTACATATTTTAATAATACAAAAATCTCACATAAGTGTACCAGATATCATTAGAATTTCCAAATTTTTCATATTGGTTAAGTGAGCATGGATAGAGATATTATAGAAGCCCAGCAGATAGCTTGCAATTAATTAAGCTATTACAGATAGTTCATACTTGATAATGTCCTCTATGCAGCCCATAACTACATCAAAATAAAATGGTTTAATTTCATATTGAAATTTTATGTGCCACACCTGCAATGATTTTGATAGGGAGCAAATTTAGAGTAATACACTAGTGAGCCAGACTCTATGTGCATAACATGCCCTTTTTTAATATTAATGTTTTTAATGGGTTTTTATGGTGTTTCAAAACCAAAAAATGATAGCAGCGTTTTCCACATGCATGAGGCTACACAGTATGCAAAATAGTTTGAATTCTTTTTAAGATATTGGAGCACTGAGTGATTGCAAATGGTATGATTACAGAAAGACAAAAGATTGAGAAGTTGTATTACAGTATTTTAACGAGGTGTCACCACAATTCACAGCTTTCTGCGTGGGAGAAGCAAGGTCAGGTCAGGAAAGGTAATACAGGTGTATTGAAACACACAAATAGGACCTGTAGGCAGTAGTACAAATAGTGCCATGGAAGGTTTAAAACTGGAAGGACGAAAATGTTGTCATTGAAGCGAGAAGAAAACTCACAAGTGATGCACTATACTAGCAAAAAAATTGATTTACAGCAGTAGTGAATAGAAATTCACTGAAAGAAATAAAATGCTAATCTAGAAATAGAAAATAATTTTGGTGCTGACAGTTCATCCAAAGTTCAGATGCATGTCAAATCTACAAAGGTACAGTCTCGAAGGACTTAGCTGTACCAATTACAGGAGTACAAAAATACAAAATAATACAAAATAATCTTGTCATCAAGTATGACCAGGTACCTCAACTTCAGTTCGTTTATTCCATTCAATATTTCAGTTCAGCGCTGTAGCTTAACTTAAATTGGCACTGCAGTAAACCCACACTGATTTATCATTTCAAGAACCCTTGATTCTATACAATTCATGAACTTCAGTCAATATAGTAGCAAGCTTAAGGAACAAACACGTGGCCTACTTTAAATAAGTAATTTTAATGAATTATATAGTATATATAATTCATTTATATTATTATATGTATTATTATATTTATATTCTGAAAATGAAATTAGCAGTTGGCAATAATTACTTTGCAAAGGAACATTTATTTAATTATTAGAAATTATTAATAAAAACTTTAATTAAAATTTGGTCTTTGATTCTTATCTTTGCTGTCCTTGTGTCTCGGGAATATGAACTGTGCAATAGCATTTCAAGAAGAGATTGCATAAGATTACTCTGAAAGTCCTTAGCTTACGGTTAGTCAGTGGAAAGCATATTTTCCTTATCTCACACTGAAATAAATGGGCCTCCCAAGGCTGTGAGTTCGCTGGTAGCAGCAGGCAGGCAAGGAGACTCCACACGGCTTCTGAGGGTGCTAATTAGATGAAGGTTATTGGGGGTCCTACCTCCGGGAGGCAGCATGGTTTCTGAGGGAGGGGGGGAAAGGGGAGTGAGGGGGGAAAGGGGAGGGAGAGAGAGGGGCTGAGCGGGCACCAGCCAGGAGAGCTGGCTAAGAGAAAGAGCGAAATGTCCCACCTGCACACTTAACAGGGAGATTCAAAGTGGGCACAGAACAGATTGGGCCAATGGGATTACAGACACAGGATACTTCAGGGGAGGATCACAGACTTGGAACAAACCATACATTTTCGAGGGGTGAGAGAGAGCATACCATTTAACTAAAATATAACACCACAAGGAGGAGATTAACAATAAACACTATGTCTCCATTTTAATAAAAAGCATTATTTCTCAGTGATTTTTAAACAAATGAAATTTTGGTATTTCTGAAAATACTCTGAGTATATTTTTTAATTCTTTCTAATGCTAGGAGAATGAAGTTTTAATGACCTGATTACACTCTAATTGCCTTTAATTAAGTATTCCTGTCAAGAAAATAATTTGATGCTGCTGAATGTAGCGGACATACACTAACATATCAAGGATTCAGTGTAAGAGTTAAAAAGCAGAAGATAAGAAAACTATCTGTAAAAAATGCCAGATTTTCAGAGGCTGAACTACTGAATTCTAGGACAGGTTGGTAACATATAGCCAACATTATAGTATTATGATACAAAAGGCACAAATCACAGAGAGAATCTGTTCAAAGCATAAGTGTGGAATCACCAGTAGCCTGGAAATTCTTTTGTCCTTTCCACTAACAAAGACAACATATAATAAAAATGTATGCACCTGAAGCAGTACATTCTAAATATCAAAAGCAGGTTGCAACATACACCAGGGAATTGGAAATATGATTCTCACCTCTTCCTACTAACATTAAAAGATTAATAGAGAGAATGAAAGCGATCCCCCCATTTAATATCCTCTGACAGAAACAAGAGCAAAACACTTTTCAACTGTGAAGTATGATTTGTGGCAAACACAAAAAGAAGTGAAAAAAGATATTTGAAAGTCTTGGCTACATATATTAGCAGTATTACAGATTATATTGCAGTACACTGAGGGAGTGTTGCTTTGGCCATGATGGACAGCACTATGGGCAAGAAAAGGTTTCTCAGGAGAGGTAATTGCTTTCATTAGACCAGCTGCTATAATTGAAAAAAGAAGCACATGGGCTTGAGAATCTCTGTGCTGTTTCTAATTGTGCCAGCTGGAATCTGATGAAAGAGCCTGTCTCTCTCTATAGTCTTGTCTTGGGAAACTATTTGTCCACCACATACAGACACATGGAGAAATGCTTCTGAAAATTATATCCTCCCATATGATTTTAGAGCTTGAGCTTATTGAAAAAATATTACTGCTAGGTGTTGAATTGAATCAGTTCATTTCCCTGGATAGATCAGAAACATGATAACTAGCTTTTTAGAAATGTAATTCCAGTATCTTTTGGCACAGATTCCCAAAGTACAAAGAAAGGCATACAGTGTTTGATGAAAACGTACATAGGGCAAATTTTATCTGAATACACCACTAGAAGTTCTCTTCACTCTTTGCAAAGATCTTTAAATTCAGATGGAGAACAAATTTTTGCTGCTCACCTTTTTAACTGTTTCATGACACTTATATTCAGAAGCAGGCATATTTAATAACATGGGTGTTTGTTGCCAAAGAAACATAAGATGTTCTTGAAGCTTCTCTGAAGCAGAAGCTGTAAAAAATATTAGTAGATAAAGCAGATAAACCAAGCCTCAAAAATAATCTCAATTTATGCAAATCAGAAGGGAAATTACTTTTTAAAACTAAATGCGTGTTCTGGAAAATGCAGAAGTGAGGATATGCTATTTTACAGGTTGAAAAATTGGGAAATAACATATAGTCTTAAGCTAGTCAAATATGTGCCATAAATAGCATTTTGTAATATTAACTGAAGGAGAACTAGGTCACTAAATTATCAAGCAAGCACAGAAATGGTTGCCTTGAAACAGACATCATGTAAAATAGCAGGCTGTCAGTAGAAAATCTATGACAGCCTTTAGGGACATGGAAATAAAATGATAGCATGGCCAAAGCTCATTTATAATTGCCAAATTAAGTTTTTCAATTATTGATGCAACAATGGTCAGTGTCAGATTGTTTTTCCCTCATCTGTCAGTCTCTTTACAGAAGTAAGAATCAGGAAGACTGACCTCTCCACCTTTTTGACTCTTCATATAGAAGGAAGACATTAGCAATGAATAATTACAATATTTTGCACAAATCATTCAAATAATGAATCAAATACTTGTGTGTGTTCTCCGTAGAAAACCATACATAAAGTTAAATTTTACTGAGGAATTACTTACAGTACCTTTCCTTATTGAGACAGAAAATACTGTTAAAGTTCTAAACCTTTTAATATATTTTTCTGTTTTCTAAGATCAAATCATTGGTTAGGTATTTCAGGTTTATTTATTGTTTATAGTATCAGTGCCATAAAATATATTCTTAATATCAATACAATTATACTTCTGCAGGTTTCAATTTGAAGCGCCTAGTTTATGCTAAGTGTGGGTAAAAAAATAACTTGATCAGAAACCAAGTGTTTCTGATTGCTTTTCTCATTTTTTAGCACTGTGGTGTCCACATTTCAGATATTCAATGGAAAAAAGGAGCAGCAGGGGCAAAATGGTCCCATTTATGTAAAATAGGTATCTGCCTCATTCTCTATAACTCCTCATTTTAATCAATATTTAAAACTTACAATCTTCATATGTTGCTTAAATAATGTTAATTAGATAATTCTGTGCTTTCACAGCAAACAGATTGTCGTACCATTAAGACTCAGGCCCACTGTACCCAAAGATGACTTGGACATTGCCTCATACAGCTTTTGAAATGAAGACTTTAAAAATGAAACACTGTTTTCAGTGACCTATGTTCAGAATAGAAATGATCAATGATTCAATCAGGGTAGAAAGGATGCAGCAGAAGGACCAGTACCTATGATATTCACTGCCTTGCTGGATCAATATTTGAACTGCCTGGAAAAGTCCAGTCCTGGTAGGTAGAAATGTCAAGTTATTGTAATCTGAAAACTATTTGATGAATGACATGGAGCTAATAGAAAATCTCAATAGAGCCCAGTATCTCTGTTACAAGTAACTATATAACTACAGCCATCATCACAATTGGCATTTCTATGTCTATTCCAAGACAGACAACTAAGAATGAAATATACAGATGACAGAGGCTTTTAAATTCAGTGAAATTTTTTTCCTTTCAAATTCGTATGTCATTCTGATTAACATGGTTTCATCCTTGATCAATCTAGTGTAAAATAATTGGTGATACATTAGCTACTAAAATGTCTAAATATATTTGTTCTTAATGATTTGCTCTCACAAGATGATTCTTACATGAACAAAAAGAGAAATCAGAGAGCATGGAAAATCACTATGCATTTCTATCTGTGATGTAACTTCCCAGGGAGATGCAAACCCTCCAACTTTAAGAGTAGCTTCTGAACACAAGTTATATCATGCTCCTTCCTTAAGAAGTACATACGGACCTGAACCTAACACCAGTTATTGACTATAACAGTACAGAATGCACATCTCTTTTGTCACATAAAAATCTTTGTGCCATGTGATTTTATCGCACAGCAAACCATTGCCTGATTTCCATAAAATTAAAATATTGCAGGAGAAAAGCATTCATGCTTTCCCCTACATATCTAGGGAATGGATAACAGTAATGACAGCCAACATGACCAACACCCTATTATTTACCTAGATTGAAGACTGTAGAATTTATAGGCATTTGACATTTAGTACATTAAAAAGTTATGATAATATATGTATGATTGTATTAAACAGTCCATATTCCAGTACATGAGAAACTATTTTATCCATGACCTGTGGTAGTATATATTTTCTTCTGATGCTCAGATATTCTAAAAACTGTAAATTTCTACAGAAGCTGCAAGAAGACTGGCTGTTCATGAGCTGATAGAGCAGGTTTCATGTCATCGTAGGAAAACATGACATTCTGACACTTTTATGTTGGGTTACAGAGATTATAGCTGTACAGAGAGAAAAAAAAGAATTCCTACTGTGTGATATCTAACCAGTTGAAATATTGTTGGAAATACCAAATAAAATGACAGAGTAATAGAACTGCAGAATTGTTAAGTTTGGAAAAGCTTATTGAGCCCAGCCAATTAACCTAGCACTGGCTCTGTTCACCACTAATACATATTCCCATGAGCCAAGAGCATTTTCTTTAATGCTTCCAGGGATGGTGATTCTACCCCTTCCCTGTACAACCTGTTCCAGTGCCTGGCCACCCTTTCAGTGAAGAAATTTTTCCTAATAGTCAATCTAAACCTCCCCTGGTGCAACATGAAGGCATCTCCTCTTGTCCTTTCACTTATTCCTTGAGAGAAGAGCCTGACCTCCACCTGAACTATAACCTCCTTTCAGGTGATTGTAGAGAGCAAGAAGGTCCCACCTGAGCCTCCTTTTGTTCAGCATAAACACCCCCAGCTCCCTCGGCCACTCCTCATCAGACTTGTGCTCCAGCTCTGTTCCTTTCTCTGGACCCACTCCAGCCCCTCAATGTCTTTCTTGTAGTGAGAAGCCCAGAAGTGATCCCGGGATTGGTGGTGTGGCATCACCAGTGCCAAGCACAGGGGGACAATCACTGTCCTGGTCCTGCTGCTATTGGCCTTCTTGCCTCCTTGGGCACACCTGAGCTCATGTTCAGCTGCTGTCACCAGCACCCCAAGGTCCTTTTCCAGCTTTCCAGCTGCTCTGTTCCCAGTCTGTTGTAGTGCTGCCTGGGGTTGTTCTGAACAAAACAGGACCTGGCACCTGGTCTTGTTGAACCTCATACAATTGGCCTCAACCAATCGATTCAATCTGTCTTGATCCCTCTGCAGACCTTTCTACACGCCAGTAGATCAACACTCCCACTCGACTTGATGTCATCTGCAAACTTACTGAAGATGAATAAGAATGTTGAATTTGCCAAACCTGCAAGACTATCTTGTGGATATTCAAATTCAGAAACCTATTAACACAAGGTTAACATTGCCAAGGTGTGAGTGGTATGCAGAACAGCTTTGCGTGGCTGCTCGTTACGTTGCAACAGCTTTGTATTAGCTTTTCTGTTCAGATCTTCAATCCAATTCGGGTACTTAAAAAAAAAAAAAAACCCAAACAAAACCACTGAGACTTGAGAAGAAGCACACAGCTGAAGAACAATCACATGAGATCTGCAATAATAGATATAAATTCTGATTTTTTTAGTAGTTTCAAAAGGAAGGGAAATAAAAGTGGGACAAGAGCACATGGATTTGAATAACAATTATATGTTTGTAGCTGTTACCAGTTAAATAGTCAGTATTTGGCCATGTAATACAGTTTGGATGATGAGTTTTGCTAAAAAATGTACAGATGTCTGTAACATTCATATTAGTTTGTATGAGGTTAGATGGATGTTAGTGTACAATACAGCCTTGGTAATACCAACATGCACAGCTAAACTGAGATTATAAAGTGAGGTAACACAGAGGAAAAACTTTTAAATTGAAGCATACGGAAGATATATGGATATCAAATATATTGCACTGTAAGTGTCAGAAGTGGCAATTAAACAGTCAATATTTCTATAGCAAACTTTTGGAGAGATGTTCTTTATTATTTTAGATTTTAGAATTAAACATGATTTACGTATAATCTTATTAAACCACATGGTTCTGGTATAACTTCTACGGCTAAAAAAGGAAATCACACAGGAAACCTCCCTTTTGTCCTTGTAAATCTCAACCATTGTGAACATGTCAGTCCAGAAGTACCCAACTAGAGGCTCTGATGAGAAAACTAACAAAAAACAATTCAAAAATTTTCAGATGTGTTTTATTATTACTAGCCACCTCTTCCTCTGCTTTTGAGTCATTGGGCCACCCAGCACTGGTTATCTAAGTTTTGGCTAATTTGCCAGTGAAATTTTTATTTGATAAAGTCATGAATAGGAATTAAATTGAACACTTTCACATTAAGTCTCTAAGCTGATAAAGCTGGGAAATATTATAGATGAGCTTGTAAACATCAGCATAGCAAATTCTGCAGTGTTCATATCTATTTTAGCAGTTAATTATGTTTTCTATTATACTGGTAATTCTGTCCCCATGTTTTGCCAAAGTGTTTAGAAACTTTCTATGGCAGGTGTTGTTTCATGAAAACTAAAACAAAGGAAAACAAACAAAACACCCACCAATCCCCCTCCAACAACAACAACAAAAACAACCAGAGAAACAACAAAAAACCCCAAAAAAACCCACAAGAAACAAAACCAAGAAACATCACAATGCATATAATTCTGAAACAAAACATCATGGCACATACAATTCTGAAGAACAATTCTTAGCAGAGCTTCCATATGATGTTTTGGCACAAAAGTGATTACTAAACTACTACTAAAATTTTATTATTTCTAGAATAGCTCAAGCAGAATTTTTGCTGAAGAGACAGAATTTTATCAGCTATTTTGTCCCTTTTCTTCTTCTACCACTAAATCTACATATAAGCAGAAAAAATATTCTAAAAACTCCCAAAGAAAACTCCGAAAAAAACAAATGAAGAATAAAACGTTCTGAACATGTAAGTCAATTTATAATCTGTTGTAATAAATCAGCTGTGGCTCCATTTTCTTCATGCAGGAAAAGCCCATTCTTTATTCACATAACTCATTTTATACAGATTCCACAAACCTCATGTACAACACCAATTGGCTAGTAGTTTTCTTACTACTTCATTTATTGGTCAGAAGGTGATTTGTGCATACCTGCTAAGATTCAGGTGTTTAAATTTTTCCTTTGTGTATTCTCATGGGACAAATCCATTGATACCCAGGAGCAGACTTGTTTTTCTCACCAAGAATAGGTTGTTGGGTTAACGAGCTTTTCATTCCCAAGATTGTTTCATATGGTAACTTGCAAGCTCTCTATACCTAGAAGAAATGCCAAGCTAGTTTGGTTATTTAGCAGAGCAAGGCCTGATTTCATAAGGTCTTCCTTATATAACATCTTTACCCTGTCTGTAACAATAATCTACCTGGTAGAATAGTAATTAGCATAAGAGTCTAATCTACATACCACTTGAAGCTGGAAGCTGAGTCAGAGTTGAACATGTGGAAAAATCACAAACAGCACAGTTTAAAATCCGTTAAAAATAAATATGGAACAGATTTAGAAATATGGAATGTTAAAGTAACAAGTGTGAGCAAACATCAAAAGACACTTCTAAATATAGTTGGAAAACCCACTTTTGGGTAGCCTAAAGGGCAGGTTAGGTGAGAGAAACACAGAAATGAAATCAAGTGGCAGTTACAAGGAAATGATGATCAAAACAGATAAACTTTGTAAGACAAAACAACACTCATCCACAATAATTACATATTGGAAATACAATACATAAGAAGGCAAATTCACCTTCAAAATATTCCAGAATTCTGGACTTCCTTTGCCTATTAAATCACTACAAGAAATTGATTCTGCTGATTAACCTTCAAATATCTTTAAGAGATGCAAATACTTTGCATCTCTTTTGAAAGCAAGAATATGGGCTGCCATAAGTGCAATTAGAGTGCATATAAAGAAGAGTGCAAGAAAATGCAGAATGGTCATGAATTCCAGGTACTGAAATACTTAAAGCACTATGTATGCTAGCATACATACATATACAAACACTGACTTTTTAGAAAGTAAGTTCACTAGAAATTCTTTTTCCTATAAAGCTGAGGTTGTCAGGAATAACAAGTTATTAAATTACTTCCAGACCATATGGTGTCTTGGTGTTGTTTCTATCAGTCGCTGAATGGGACTGAGTTAAACTACCTTTTAAAATTACTCTCTATGCAGTGAAACCAAATCACACTTCATTTTCCCAATATTGTCAGTGAATTTTTATATATGTTATAATAATTTCAGATTTATTTTATAATTACTGTAGAAAAATGTTAATTTTTCCCATCAAGACTATGTGCTTTAAAGTATGGATTTTAAAAAGAGTGGTACTTCTTTCCTAGTTCTAACTATCAAAAATCATTGCTGTCGTACTTGATTCTACAGTGGAACTCACATTGAAAAATGAAGTTTTAACTCTGTTAACTTGTAAACAAAGTTCAAGTTTGAAGGACAAGGATATATGAATTTGCCTGGCCTTTAGTGCTACCATCACATGTGGTCAACAATTTTCATTGGAAAAAAAGAAATTTATAAATAGAAAATCTATGTCCAAAAAGATTAGTTAAAAAGTTTCCATTAACAACAGGTTAATCTGTTTCAATAATCATAATTAGACAGTTTCACCTTATTCAGATATCTTATGAAGTGTGTAACATATTTTCTTCCAATTTAATAAAAAAATAAAATATTATTTGACTTTGTTACAGTTTATATAATATAATTTGAACTCTCAAATGGGAGATCTTTAATGAAAACCTTGGAAAAAATCTGTCATTATGATTATCTATTATTTATTCCACTCTTCATACTTGAGGACACTGTCCCTGGACCTGTTGCTGGAGACAGCAGTGATTTGAAAACTGAAATTACTCTTGCAGTTCAGAAATTAAAGACCAACTATTATTATAAAAGGAATTTACACATAGAGAAAAATGACAGCCTTGTTGAAATAAAGGACCTCTAAGCAAAAAAGCCATGACTTTTGACTGCCTTGCATATATGTACAGAGCCCCACAAGAATTTCTTTGTCCCAAAATAAGTATTTTAGTCTATAGAATTCTTTTAAAATACCTCACAGAGTAACTTTAAACCCAGATAAATTAGGAAATAGCGATGTACATGACATTTTCATTTGAAGTTAAACTAATGACATGTTTAGTAACTCACTATTTGCAATTATTTTAAAAGCAAAAATTTCACTGACTACCAGTTTTTATTCCTCTTTTTTTCTTTATTTTTGGTGGTAGATATTGTATGTTCCTTTTAAATTTAATTTTAAATATACAGTTCCCTGACTAACAAACAGACACTTGTAAAGTATTTTGTCTACCTACTTTTTAAGATAAATTCCACTATTTTTACTCTACTTCCTTTCTTCTGCTTTATTTTGTAAATAAATATACCAAGCATCATTATTTTTTGTCTAGAAAATGTAAAAAATAAAGTTAAATGGATAATATTTTTTGATATATTCAATGCCTAAGTACTCATAGGATTAACCTGAATTAATCATTAAATAAAAATATTCATCTTAAGAATTAAAAACACTTTTAGTCTGTAAAGCCATGCATGAGAAAAGTAAGAAAAGCTGATTCACAGTTTTTATCTAGTTTGATGCCTTTCTTATATACCTTCATTTACAGTGAGGAACCAAACATTAGCATAACTAATTTTTCCACATAATTTCACATTACGATGTAGAGATAATTATGCAACCACATAATGACACAGATGGTCGTTTTCTTGTCATTTTCTAAGTTTCAAGTGCTTCAGTTCACGATTCCCATTATAAACACTAAATTTATTCTTCTTATGCTACATCTTCCATTATGTCAGTAAGAAAAATGTAAGTTCTTATTGTGGCACGGGGTGCCTGTTGTGGCAATAATTAGCATTGACTCCATGATCCGAGAAGGCTGATCAATCACTTTATCATACTGTACTTATTTAGAAACTCATCACCGTTACAGACAGTCTGATACAGTCAGACCAGACTGGTCCTTCAAATCCAAACACCATCACCATTGGCCAATTAAGAAATTACCCTTTGATAAACAAATCTCTATAACACATTCCACATGTTCACAACAACAGGTGCAGCAAATGAAGATAAGAATTGTTTATCATTGTTTTCTCTGATCTTCTCACAGCCTTCTCCATGACAATGCCTGGGAAAGTTGTGCCTACAGCTCTGTGGCCAGAGAGCTGCAGCCACAAGTTATATCAGCACAAGACTTTTCACAGCAACAAAAATACCCACTTCACCACTGTCTCACAAAGGTCCATTCTTCAGACACAAGAATGCCTTACAGAATCAGTGACACATAATCCCATAGCAAGCAATAGTTTAGATCAGGAGATGCTACACTAAGATATACAGGATGATCATAAGAATGTGGTTCTGTTTGGTAAATAAAGTAGAAGAAAGGGTGATTTTCTTGACCCCTTACAGAAAAAAATTGAAGACTTAAGGAAGAAATTCATGGCTAAAGTGGAAGCTATGAACAGAAGCCCAAGCTGAGTCTTCCTCAGTTCTACTAAATCAAACTATATAGCTCTTTCAAGGCAGCACTTATTTCTAGTGGTGCAGAATACACACTGAAATGCAAAACTGTTCAAACAATGTATTTTAGTTTTCTGCAAAAATCATTGAGACTAAAAGTGGACAAATTATTTTGGCAACTTCAATTGGTTTTTTTCTGGAAAGAAACAAGAAAGTATTTTTGAAAGCACTGAATTCAAGTTAGCTGATTTTTAATTCCATGGAACAGAGAAATGGTAATTTTATGTCAGAGATATATTTCTGATAAATATGCAACACTAAAAAAACAAGGTGGTAATCTTCCTTTAACAGCACAATTCAAATAATTCTAAAGAAGGTGAAGTTTTAGTAAAATTAGCCATGTACTGTGTCTGTAAATGAATGTCTGTAGTAAATATGAAACATTTGCAAGTAAAGACTAACTCCTTCTACCTCACTTTGCCACCAAGATTGATTAAACACAGATTTATTTTAAAGAGATGAAATACTAATTTGCATCACTACGTCATAAAAACCTATTATATTGGTGTGAAATTTCTTTGCCAATTATCTGTAAATGTCTAACAACCAGAGGTTAATGTTATGCTGGTATAATAATTTGCTGTCTTATTCATGCAGAAGACAATTTTAAATGACTGCCATTACTGCAGTTAAAATTCATACAGTTAATCTTATTTATGAATTTGAATGTACTCATTTTCCATGTTTATCACATATGAAAGTGAGGAGCAATTTGGAATTTGCTAACAGAAATACACTTAGGACTATTAGTATTTTAAATTGCAAGAGGATTATAATATTGCAGAGACAATAGATGCTTTCTGAACACCTACTTTTTGAATTTTTATCAATGTCTCATTAAACCAAACACAGGAGCATATTGTTTTTTGTTTTGTTGGGTTGTTTTTTTTATATATACTGTTTGGTTGCTTTATGAGGCTTTTCCAAGTTCTTAATCTTGAGCATCATGTCTATTACCTGAATGTGTTTTTCTGTAGTTCATCAGAAACCTCAACACTACATAATGAATCACCACTCTAACAGCACACTAGCAGCATTTTTTTTTTTTTTTCCAAATACAGGAAAACAGTGCATAGCATTCTGAGTTTAACTCCATCCAGTTTCAGTGGAACTATTCTTTTACAAATATGAAAGACAACTTTGCTGACTGATGTCTTTTTTTTTTTTTTTTTTTTTTTTTTTGCAGTGTGCCACAAAGACAATTGATTTGCTCAGTATTTTTCTGTAATTGATTTTAATGCTGTCTTTAATGGCTCAATGCTGTTTCCAAACAGCTCTCAGATTCTTAGACCACTGAATTTTGGATCACTGGACTTTGGGCCCCAATATCTACATCCTGCTAAATTACATATATCTAAAGGTGGTGCAAAATTAACATTAATAAGCTGAGATGAACACTGAGAAAAGTTTTTTTCTAATTAAAGAGATTGATTTTTAAAAAAAGTATATTAAAATAAGGACTTTTCTAAGCCTGATTTGATGGCTATTATTTTGTACTGTAAATTAAAATTCATATTCATGGCTCCTATGAAAACTGAAGAAAGATAATAGAAAGAGTTTATAACTCAATCTACTTTCAGAAAGTAATACAATACTGCTATTTTAAGTTTTGATTGTCCCATGGTACCTAAGAACTCATTGCAAACAAATGGATAGACTTCAATCCCCATGTGTAAAGTGAATTCAGTCCTGTGTGTGAAACACAAAATGACAAATAAATAGCAGAGTTTTTATATTTCCTTTCCAGTATGACCTTATAGTATTTACTATATATGACTATTGTTAAACTACATTTTTAAAATGTTATTTTCAAAAATTATCTATTTGAATGTCACCAATACACTTAAACTTATCACTTAGCCATATTTAGTGTTGAACACCAAACAACCTCAAACATAAAGTGACTGTGGAGCTCAGTTCTCCATTTATTTCTCACTAGAAATTATTTTTCTCCCTGTGTAAAACCAGAACACACACAGTGGCAAATATTGCATAGAACATTTTCCTTGTATTTAGCAGTGTGCCACATGTTTTGAACATAAAAAAAACCCTGCTTTTATAGAGGTCTTGTCAAAATTTCTTTCTGTGAGTCTATTGGCATTTTTTCATTTCACTTGCAAATAATTATGTCTGGAAAAAAAATCAAGTCAGTAGCTTAAAAGAGCACCTTAAATCTATATTGATACAAATAAATAAGAGAAAGCTAGTGTCAAATATATTGCAAAAATTATTATTTCAATGGACGTTTTTAATTAACAACTCTATTGCATGCATTTTACTGCTGTACGTGTTTCTCAAGGTTATTTGACAATGACTAGTTGTCATAGCAACTGAACTTTCAAAAACTCTGTCCTAATTTTCCATTAGGAGCATTAGTAGTCTAGCTTGGAATTTGAGTAAGCTAAGAACAGTATCAGAAAATGTATCAGTTTCAAATTTCAAAACACGAAGGTCTGTATGCTCAGCAAACCTTTGACAAAGTTCAAAATGTGAGTTTTTGTCCTTTTCAAAATGTGAGGCAAAGATATCATTGCATTGCCTTGTCTTTTGATTTTGGTGTTTTCACAGGCTGTTTGGAATCTTATTTCAGGAAGTCTGTTGTTTTCTGCAACTAAAACATTGAATCAAGAACCCAAATCTTGAAAGGAAAGAACACTGACAAATTGAAGAAGGTTCTATCCAAGGAAAACATGCATGTGTTTAATATCTAACAGGAGTAAAATAAATACCACAGCATTTAATACAAAGGAAACCACAATTGGTTATAACCAGGGTTGTGTTACACTTGAATACATATCAGTATCTCTCTTTAGGGAAAAAAACAACTAAAAATACTAGATAATGCTTCTGCTGCTGCCTGTATCTTCTCCCCCTGTATTTAATGCCAGAGGGCCACTTCTCAAGGAGTTTGTAATGGAGATATTTCATCACCTGGAATGAATAAACAGTACCTTATGATAAATGACAGAATTTTGCCTTTCCATAATAAAATGTTATTTCTTGTAAAACCTAGCTTGGTCTCCATTATCTTCATCTATACACTTTTAAACAACACACTTCTTTCCCTCACTTACTTTCACTTTTTTGTGCAAGTCATCAAGGTTTTAGGGTGAATTATTCAATGAGTTGTTGTTTGATTTTATATTTGAACAGTTTGCTGCAATTGTCCTTTCCCAAAGAACATTCAAGGAGCCACATTTTAAGTTCATCTCAGAACAACAAAGAAATAAAGGAATAAGATCAATATTTTAATAAGTGATATAATGCAGTGCTAAACCAGAAAACAACCTTAGAAGCAATGAACAGAAGTCACAAGAAGTTTAAGTGCACAAAGATCAATAAATTTGTTTATGTGTTGCCTGTTTTTATGAGAAGCACAGAATGAGTGGCTGCATTATACTGCTCATACCATAACTGGCTCCTCAGGACATGGAATTGCTGGAGCAAGTCCAGAGGAGGCCACCAAGGTGATAAGAGGACTGAAGCACCTCCCCAAGGGAGACAGGCTGAGAGAGTTTGGGCTGTTCCTCCTGGACAAAAATAGGTTAAGTGGAAAGTTCAGAGCAACCTTCCAGTATCTAAGGGGCCGACACTGAAGCTGACTTTTCATCAGGAGCTGTGGTAACAACACAAGGGCAAATGGCTTACATGAAACATGGGAAATTTAGGTTACATGTACAGAAGAAAAAATTCTTCCCTGTGAAAGTTGTGATGCACTGGCACAGAGAAGTTGTGGATGCCCCATCCCTGGAAGTGTTCAAAGCCAGACTGGATGGGGCTCTGAGAAACCTGTTCTAGTGGAAGGTGTCCCTGCCCATGGCAGGAACTGGATGATCTTTAAGATCCCTTCCAACCCAAATAATTTTGTGACTCTATGAAGTGTAATAAAAAAATATCCTGAAGTTACTGATTTCTGAGTCAAAATGTTTAGTGATGAGATAATTCATCCTCAGTTATATATCCAACTGAATTTTGAGTAAACCCAAATTTGTTGTTGAAGTAAATCTAACTACTTTAACATAGACATATAACTCATTGCAGTAGTTAGAAATTTCATCAAACAGACAATTAATCAAACAGAGTTCCAACTTACATTTCTCAAAAGATTATTCTAGGAGAATAAAATGCACATTTGGGGTTTTTTTTAATTCAAAGAAATTGACATATTTTTCAAAAGTTCTTATGCATTTTTTTTAGAAAAAACTCTTTATTGCTCAGTATTTACACTCTGGATCTCTCTTGACATATTAAATGTAATATAAGTGTAAGTCTGGTGGGTACACACAGATTTACCTCAATCATGTATGAACAGAAAAATCATGAAGAAGCCAAATATCACAAATATTAGTTCCTGTGCATTTTTAAATAAGCATTTGATATAATCCTTAATGAGGAAAAAAAAAGGCTTGAAAATGACCGGAAGAATTGAAGTGCAGTACCACTTGAGTTCCTCTATTAACTCTGTTTCATCTACTACATTGTCATTTGCTTTTTCTTTGACTCACAAGGAAACAGGACTTTTACAATGTCTTGGTCTAAAAGACAGGTGCCTGCCAAGGAATGTGGGATCCTTCCTGAGATGGAAAATATTAATCCTTTCCCTCCAAATTCTTGTAACTTTGAAATTACAGGGCTTTCAGGCAAAGATATGGGAAAAGGAATAACAGTTTGTTACTAGTGTATATATGTACAACAAGACAAACAAACAGCAGCAATGGCAGCAATGAGAAACAAACACAGAAACCCAATAAGCAGCTTTCTCTCAGCTTCAGTGCAGTTACAGTCACAGCCGTCAGGGGCGCTGGTGGCTCCCGGCCAGGCAGGGCAGATGCGATGATTCCCCCGCTGCTGCAGGGGGCGCTGTGGGGCCCGCTTTGTCACCGCTACATGTGGCAATGGCAGCGCCAGCAGCGGGAGAGCAAGGAAAGCAGCCTCCTTCGCAAACTCACAGGCAGCAGCCAGTCTCAGGGGCACTCCGGGTGGCAAAATGGACTATAGCAGGAACCTTGGAGCAGCAGGCTGGAACACCAGAGGCGAGCGCACCCAGGTGGGTGCAAGCAGCTGGGAGATGCTCCCTCCATAAAGGGGGAGGAAGTTATGGTCCTCTTTCCCGTAAGGCTGGGTGCTGAAAAGGTCCCAGTTCAACAGTGCTCTTGGAAGCAAAGGCTCACTCAGAAGAACCAGTGAAGGACAAAAACTATGCAGTGGCAGTGAATGCCCTGGGCAGTAGCAGTCCATCACCAAAACAACAACTGTCTCCACTCCGATCCAGAGAGCCAAAGAGGGAGAAGGAGCTGAGCCCAACCCCTGACCCCTAGCCAAAATCTCATGGTATCTCTGCACTTTCCAAGGGAAAGTCCTTCAGCCAAGAGACAGCAGCAGACTGCACCCTTCCACCTCCTCTCCTTCCCAGCCACATTTTTTGTCTCTCTCATCATTCCATCACTTAGGCAAAAAATGGAAGAAAAAGTGTGTGAGATAAAGAAAAAAAATAAAGGAAAAATCCTAACTTCCAAGAGGCAAGAAATAAGCAAACAGTCTATATTATTACACATTAGTAAAAAAATCCTGCTGCATTTTACCTGACTGGTAAATTATTAGAAGCAAAGGAAAACCACAGAGAAGTCTTATATATTATAGAGTAAATACACTGGTTTGATGAACAGCCAAATTGAGAAGACCACACATCCTGGTGAACAGAACTGAACTCCACCAGATTTAAAATTTTAAACTTAAATAAACAGCATATTTTGTTTCATATGGTAATATAATCTATGTAGGACTCTCCTGCTAAATTTAAATCATCTACAATATTCATGGGGTTGAAAAAATGAATAGAGCACATTCCCCAAGACTGTAATATGTGTGATTTTCCTTGTGAGTGCATAATGGCCATCCATTATATGACTGTGCAACAATACACATGGGAATATCCAATGACCCTGAGCGACCTTAGATGAGCATATACTTTGTCATTAACAAGATATATTCCTGGAAAAATACAGCTGCATGAAAACATTACTTATTTAGAGCAGAAATAAATACAAGCCAATAGCCTGTAGAGAAGCAGCAAGGCAAAAGATGGAAAGTAGAAAAAGAAAATTTTGAGGTAATCTTTGAAGAAAGCACATAAACTTATCAGGAAGAAAAAATGTAGTATAGGTCAGGGACATGAGATGAAAGGATCAAACCAGATTAAAATATAAAGACAGCAAAATTTCCAATTTTTTTTCCAGTCAGGTGTTTTCAGAGAGTTCTTTCCAAACAAAACATATTAGATGCCCAAATTAAACAATCACATGATGTACATAGCAAATTAGAAATAAGATTTTTTAAATCATTTATGATAGGTTGCATGAGTCAAGCCAGGATGTCAAAATGTATACATCAAGGAGAAGCCTGAATGTCAGGTGTACATGTCCATGAAATATTGACATGGCAATAGAAATTAGCAAATGTACTTTAATAAAAAACTCATCAAGTACTGTGCCAAGCACCTACTAGTACAAAACACTTGTATAAACTGTTGAACAAATATGCTCATATAACTGACATCACATTAAAAGCCACAGATTTATCTGCAAGCAAAATGTTGAACATATGAAGTTTGAGTGTCTCTTTTTAAAAAATTACTGTAGAAATTATTAACTTTCTGCAGAAACAACATCTGTTGATTGCTTGATGACATATGGAACAGTTAGCAATTAAATGTGTATTGGGCTTACCTGGCAAAGTTTTGGTAGTGGGGCAGCTACAGGGGTGGCTTCTGTGGGAAAGTGCCAGAAACTTCTTCCGCGTCCAACAAAAGCCAATGCCAGCTGGCTTCAGGGCTGACCCACCACTGGCCAAAGCTGAGCCCTGAGACAGTGTATTATAGAAGACAAATTATTGCACAGGAGCAACTTCATCCAGATAGCAGGAGTGAGAATATATGAGAGGAACAGCCCTGCAGACACCCAGGAGAGTGCAGAAGGAGGGGCAGGAGGTGCTCCAGGAACCAGACTTGAGATTCCCCTACAACCTATGGTGCAGCCCATGGAGAGGGGCTAAGATACCTCTGCTGTCCATGGAGTACCACAGGGGAACAGAGATCCAACTGCAACCCATTGAGGACCCCACACAATAACAGGGAGATGCCAGAAAGAGACTGTGAGCCCACAGGAAGCCCGTGCTGGAGCAGTCTCCTGGTAGAACCTGGAGCAGGTTATTCCTGAAGGACTGACCACACAAGAAGGACCCACACTGCAGTATTTTTTGAAGAACTGCAGCCCATGGGAAGAGGTCACACTGGAGAGGTTTATGAAGGACTGTCTCTCATGGCAGGGACACTGCGCTAAAGCAGGGTGTCCAGCCACCATTAATGCACCAAAATGTATAAAAAAACTAAATATAATAACTGTTCATAGAAAGATAATTAAACAAAGTTTATAAAATCTATTAAAAAAATTGGAAATACTGCGCCACTCACCTATGTTCCTGTTGGGAATATTTTATGTGGATTTTCATGGACTAACAAATTAATAATCTCCAACACTGCAGTTTGCTTTTATTTCATTCAGGAACAAATAATTTCTGGCAGTGAACAAATAATTTTTGGTGGTATATGATCTAGTTGTATAATATATAGTAAACATATAGTAATTGGATGAATATAAAACTAGGTTTGGATTAATGTAAAATTAATATTTTTCCCTTCATTTTTTTTTCTCTAGGTCTTTTGGACAAGAAGTTGGATAGTTCAGATTGCTGAACTGTTCAGGATCTGAAGTGTTCAGTGTCTGAATGAGCACTTATTTACAACTTCTTTCATCATCAATGATAATACATAATTCCACCCAACGTTGTCCCAGTGACAACTGGATAAAAGTAAAGACTCATTTGTACCTTTATGTCCAATCATCTGAGCATAAAGACTATAATCTTATTCCCAAGAACTTCGACTTCAGCTTTGACAGTTCACAGTGCAACTACTGTGCTCATGAATTCAGCCTGTTCATGCATGTATGCAATTATTTAATCCTGATGTTACTTAGGCAGTAACAGTAACTGAGTATATTACTTATACAGGTTTATATTCCTTTATGTTGCACTACAATAACATTTGTACTCACTATTCTCAGTTCTGCTAATTTGTTTTCATGATTTCTTAAAAAGGCTGTCACTCCCCTCCAATATTTTTTTAATAATAATAATTTAAAAAAATAAAAATGTATCCTATTGCATTTTTATTTGCTAGAATGGCTATATGGAAAAAATGGGAAGATGAAAAAGGGGTTTTAAACAGTCACAAGCAAAGCAAAGAACTAGCTATTAAATATTCCCTCATAGCTGTAGGAGAAAAAGACAGTTCCCTTGGTAAATCCAGTCTAAATGTGAGAACTCATTAAATCTTCAATGAGCAATTTTTATGGTAAGAAATTAAATCTATTTGTGATTTAAGAGGACAAAAATAATCTGAATTTTAATGTCTTGTATTTATATTTAACAATGGCTAATGGAGACAGATGTTAGGAAATAAAAGATGCTAAATGATTCTCTTATTTTATAAGACATTTATAAAAGACAAACAAAATCAAATGTCAAAATGATAGAACTACTCTCAGTTCAGAGATACAAGCCTCCCTAAACTCATTAAGATGAAAACTATAGCAAGAACTGGTGTTCATATAAGTGGGATTTAAGTTTACATTCATGAAAATAATAGTGCTTTTCCACATATTCACACATTCCAGTATGTCTGTTGGTTCTGTCTTAAAATTGAAATATGTGTAACATTCTGTGGTTTATTTTGTACTAGATCATTTTACATAATCTGTAAGAAGTTGAAATTTCAGCTTCTTATTCATCTTTTATTTAGATACTAAATTCAAAACTATGGATGTTCCGGCACTCCCCTCAGCCCAGTGGTGGGTATGAAAATTCTAAATTATATCGAGGAAAGAAAAACCAAGGTAATGCATCTACTCTTGACCCATGTAGTAGTACTGTAATCATGGTGATTGAACAGACTAAACACAAATATATCTATGAGGGTAGACAAAGTAGAAACTCACTTAGAAACTGAGTGAAAAGGGAGGTTAAGACCAAATAATTATTTAATTAATTTAATTAAATTAATTTGTTTTATAACGTCACTTTTTTCCATTAGTAGTGAGAAAAAGTATGGTTTCATCATTGATTGAAACAGATCTTAAGATTCTGATCTGTACCATGGATTGCATTCTGTATTTTTAGGCACAAATACCTCATAAAATAAAAATTCTACCATAGGAAATGCGTAAGGGATCATGTGCCCTAACACAAAGCCAAGACATACATAACTTGGTTATTGATTGAGTTCTTGTTATAGGAAAGGAAATTTTTCTTAACAGTATGTTGGTTATATATTTCAAAATCTAAGCTAGATCTAACACCAAAAATTTATTTTTCATTATATAAAATATTTTTATTTAAATTACTTATCTCAGGTTAATATTAGAACACAAAATAGGCTTGTTGTTGCATGAGAATAAAAAAAGAATGCTGCAATAAGCAAAAGTTGAACAAAAGGATTTCACAAAACACTGCAAAAAATTACTAGACCTATTGAATCAACACTTAAAGGTCAATTTTTAGGTGATTAGTAGTATAGTTTAAATTTACTTTATAGATTAAACCACTACATTTTAGATTAAACCGCTTGTGTTTTAATCTATAATAAAAATAAGTACAAAATAAATAAAATAGGTGAAAACCTCCAAAACACATTGGCTGCTGGAAACCAGGAAATATTAGAAATTACAGTAAAATCAATGTGATTTGTGATCAACAAAACATTAACTTTTTCTTGACCAAAAGGGTAGTATGTCAATTAAAATTGCAAAAGAGAAAAAAAAAATGTTCTTTTATGTAGGAAATTATGGCACTCACCTATACTTGCAGAAATTGTTTTTAAAAATTTTTTTTGATAGTAAGTTTTTAAAAATCAAATAATTTTCCTCATTTTCTAGTAAGCCATGTGATGAACTCTTGTGTGTAAGCTTCTCTTCTATTCATGCACTGTTCTATCTTGTTTAAACAACGTAATATTAACTGATCCTCATACTGGGCAGCTCTATCACACAGTAATTTGAAGTTATCAATAACAGAGGAAACTTCATCTCAAAATATTGCTTTGTCAAGTCTCTCGCATATATACAGACTACACATTCACCCACTGAACACTCTTATCCTCTTGTACAAAACAGGATTTCCTATATAGTTAAAAAACTTCTCTATGGTTTATCTTCTTTAAAAATTCATTTGAACAAGGATGAACCCATTTATACTACCCTGGAGGTGAAGTTCTCAAGTTAGAATACAAAAATCTGTAAATTTGTTAATACTTGTACAGTATTTGGATAAAAAAAAAGGACCTTAAAATTTCAAAAGCTCTCAAAGCACTTGGAAATCTGAACCTGTTTTAAGGTTCAGGGGACTTGGAACTTTGAAAAATGGGAGAGCGCTTATGTCTTTGTAAAATGCATGGTCAATAAAGAGAGCTGTCATTTGAAAACAGGCCAAGGACAATAGATTTTCAGCAGTTCTTTGCCCTCTCACAACTCATTGCTCACTCAGCACCTACAGGAATTTCTTTCAGTTTCAAAGACCAACACAAATGACACAAGGTCAGACAAAAAAAGCTATTGAGCAATTAATAAACATTTACATCCATGTCATAAAGCCACCAACTATAAATTGAGGCAAAATAGAAAGCAATTAATATGAACTACACAAAAAAAAAAAATCATTCTGTATTCAAAGGTAGCTGAGGATGTATTATAAAATGCATGTGAAACGTGACAAGCTGGCTGCCTGACCACTCAATTAAAAATCTCTAGAAAGGAAGATGTGTGCAAATTCTGCATTGGATGACAGAATAAAAGAATTTTAATTGTTTTTTTATTCCCTCCATTTTCATGGTTGTTGGTTTTAATATTTACTACTCCAAAACAATCAAAAGTATACATTAGACTGAGAAATTGTGTAAATAAGAAAATCCTTACAAAATTTACAAGCATTCTGCTTTAAAATGCTGCTTCTCATGAGTCTGAGATTTTTTTCTGAGTTTTTTTTTTCATAGCTCTATTTTCAAAATAAAAAAAAAAAAAAAAAAAAAAAAAAGGAGTGGGGGGAAACTAGCAAGGTCAAACGTTCCATGCCTCATTTTTTTATGGACAGAAAGAAAATACCTTCTCTTATGGGCTTGGCAGAATGCCACAACACTCAGAAGTACACAACTATTTTAAAGCTTTTCAGATAGATCTGCTTGAATGAATTAAAGCTTTCATCTTTCTTTTCCTTTATGCATATGTGTGTGCCAAAAGAAGCCAAAAATGTCACCTATGAAGCTACATATATTCCAAAAAAAAGGATTTGCCATTTCTCACAGATATAAGACTTTTTCTATTAGCTTCCAAATAATGCAGTTCTATTTTTATGGCTTCTCTTTCTTTTATCTTTTATTTAAATAATAAAGTCCTTTAGGAATGGGAATTTGATTTGTGATGAAGTTTGCTCAGGGATCCCAGCTCAGTGAGATCTGGGTAATAGTCAGGTATTTTATGATGATAAATTAGAATTATAAAACTCTGGTATTCCAAAATAATTTATAGTGTAATTAGTAATTTTAATGCTGGGGAGACAGTCTGTGTTCTTGCATAAGTGCAAAGCTTATATGGAGCTCATTCCCATCCCTCTGTAATGTTGCAAGGAAGACACATGTAAAGGTAGGTTAAAATAGTAGCCAGCTGGTCCAGTGGTCCAATCCATCCATGATTCTTTTGAGAAACTGGTAATTTGTGGTTTTGTTTTATTTCATTCTTCTAGGTATGAAATTCTGAGTCACAGCCTTGCCCTTCCACCATTCTTTGAGTTTTTGGTAACAAGTACTGTATAGAAAAGAGTAGTGAACTGATCTGAAAAACACCTACTTTAGAGCCTGAAAAACACCTACTTTTATCCATAGTTTTACTCTAGATTAGTTCACTGGTACAAATACCACATGGTCTTGCAAACAGAAATACTTTTTTCTGCCTCTGTGGTTGTGGAGAGAGCAGTGGTTACTGCCTAACTGTAGATAAGGAATGTACAGTGCATATGACATACCTTCAATTCAGTAAGGCTTCATGCTCGGCAGTTCTCCTTTGGAATATGAAGTACAGACTAGCAGTTGCACTGGAATCTGGCTGGACCCCTGGGCTCAGTGATCTTAACCAAAATCTCATGTTCAGCTGGAAGATGACAATGAGTAGAGGACTCCAGAGAATGGTACAGAGTCCAACCATATTCAACATGTTCATCTATGATGTGGCTGTTTGCAATTCACCTATAGACAACACTGAATTATGGGGAAAAACTGAGAATAAACAGCAGAGCTTCACTTCATAGGCATCTTGGTAAACTTGAGGTCTGAACTAATTTGATGAAGCTCCGCAGTGAGAAATGCAAAAGATTATGCTTGAAACAGAATAACCCAGCACCTGGAAAATGAGACAACTGAGGCTGAGATAAAAGGGGCATAAATATTACAGTGGATACGAGGCTGAACATGGGCCTGGTGCGGTCTTCTTTCACAAGCAGAGCAGACTGAATTCTGGGCTACACTAGACAGCTAGCACTTCTAGGGGAAAATATGTTTGCCTCCTTCAGGGTACTGCTGAAGCTGCCTTTATAATACTGCTTTGAAACACCAGCAGTACAAAACAAATGTTGAGAAACTATTAGGAATCCTTCAGAGAGCTGTTGGGATTGCCAGAGTGATTTAGCACATGTTCAACTGAGAAAGCTGAGCTTGGACTAAGGGGCAATCTAGTGAAAGTCTACTGCCGCTGGTTTTAGAGAGAGGATGGAGACAAACTCTTCTCACAAGAGTCAGTGCAACAAGGGGAAATGGCCACAAACTCTGATTGGAGAGGTTCAGACTGGAAATTAGGGAAAGCATTTTACAGTGAAGAAGGTAGTGTAGTCCTGGAAGAAATTACTCTGTTGTAGCACTGATGGGAGTCCTGCTTCAGGCAGGAAGGTGGACTGGATGGTATCCTGAAACTTCTTCCAAACAAGATTTCTATGATTCAAAAGGTCTACTGGCTTGCACTTTTGCTCATTGTTGAAACTTCTGACTTTTATGACTCATAACTTGTCCATTATGCGAATGTACTTCTCTCCAAAATGCCTTGTCCCCAAAAATATTAAAGAAAATGCCCAATACTGAAGGAAATGCTCAGCATTCCCATGGCAACAAAAACAAATCTAAAATATCTGCATTGTAAATATAGTTCTTTGAATGATTCAAGCACAAAACCTTATGAAGCAAAAAAGTAATTAGGGAAAATTAGAAAGGAAAAACAATGCCCGTAGAGACCTTTTCCATTGCAAAATAGCCAACCATAGTTTAGATATATGCTTTAAGAAATACTTTCTCTTACATAGCTAAATTAAGGTGCTGTAAATATGTAATGGAATTCTTACTAATGCACTGCTTTTGTATCTTCCTGAACATATTTGAGAAGATTATAATTTTAGTGATACAATTCTTATAAAAAATTGGAAAATCTGCTATAAATTAATACGGTTCCAAAAAAAACAGGATACTTTAGGACTACATACTGACAATTATTTAATAATTACTGTTACTTGCTTAACATATACTACATAACTGCCTGATTTTTTTTTTGTTAGAAACAGTAATTTAATTCTAAATTTATTACTTATTTCATGTTGAGCTAAGGGTTGAGCAATTACATAATTCAATCAGTTTTTATCTCAACAAGTTCTCAGTAGTACACATACAGAGTGTGGAATTAAAAAAAAAACTGTTTTCTAATGTAATGTAGCATTTACCATATTTATGTAGACATACATACATTATAAATTTGAAAAATTAGTCACATGCTATAATTTCCTCATTTATTCTAAATTTCTGAATGCTCTCAAAAAGTAGAATAAAGCAACATTAAAAATGTCTACCAAGCTTAAGTTTCTCTATAATCTGTTTATATATTTTCTCACATCTTACAATATTCTTTTTACCTAATGGATCCAGTTAGGGATGAGTTATCAGCCTTATAGAGTGGGCAATATTTTAGCAGAATTCAGACAACAGTCTTTATAGATACATGTCTTGATTAATATAAAAAAAAAAAATTGTAAAATTGAAATAAAGATTTCTCAAAATCCCACACACATTTTGCTGATGTGACCAGACATCAAAGGTCTAGTGTTTTGTTCACCTGCCCACAGAAACCCTGGACAGAGTAATTGCACAGGTGATACAACACATGGACTCATTTTCTACTAAAAAGTGGTTCCTGTGTAGAAGTCCCAGCAAAGAGGGAAGTACACATTTAGAGAAGAAAGGTTCTCATGATAACTCTGCCAAAAGCATTTTACAGCTTCGATCCTGCATCTTCATCTTGAGTTGTAAAGATTGTCCTGCCCCAGGCATGGTAAACAGAGTGGGTTTGAAGAAAAGGCAGATCCCTGAGGGCACTGCTGCCCTCCTGAACTGTTCCTGAGTGCAAAACAGCATCCTAACACCTGCACTTTTCCCTTCCCCTTCATGGGAGCCAGGTGAACAGTGAGATTTGAGGGTCATAGGCTGAGCACAGTGGCTTTTGAGGATCTCTTACCAACTTTTTGGCAATAATTAATGAAATTTCTTGCTTTTACTGGTAAAGCTTTGACAAATGACACTGGGATTTGTATCAGAACTCTCCAACTGCCAACAGAGCAATCAAATCACCTGTCTTTATGTTTCTACCAACCCTAGTTCGGTACAACCAAAACTTGATTTTCATTTAATATAACTCATTACACCTATTTGTGAGTACCTGTTGATGTGTGCCTTATCCAGAAGGTTCATATGTCTCTGAAGCAGCTTGGTCCCTTGAAAACTCATATGAGACTTCAAGTGAAAAATTGTAGGTCTGGGCTTCCAACAGGATCATTTTTACCAGCACTTCAGCTCTAAAAAGAATGCAACATTTCCAGCTCACTCTTAGAAAAGCTTTAGGTCTTTCCCTAGGAAATATGTTACAGCTCCCACCTGAAATTACCCAGCAGTCCCTATGATTTAAGGACATTATGGAAAAAGGAATACCTTGTCCCAAAAGCCCCTTTACTGGACATAAATCTGACAAAGGTAGATAAAATGAACTCTTAAGGAAATGCAGGAGAGCTGCTTTGGGAACCATGAGCTTTGTATGCATAATCAAGGGCACCTGAATCAGTGTGTTTCCATAAATTACCAGCCTTCAGCCTAGGATTTGAGACTTGGCTATACACTTCTTTCTGACAAAAGTGTAATAAATATAAACAGGAAAATTACAATTGAAAACAAATTGTTGAAATGGAATGAAAGAATTGTGGATGGTTTAAACATCTTTTCCTTGTTCATTATACAATATTGGGACCTACAGTGTTTTTAATGATGTAAAACAGAAAATTGAGATATGGTATTGACACAGTACCTGGTGATAGAAAAAAATAGAAAAAAAATAGAAATCTTTCCAGTCAAAAACTAAAGTAAACCATCATGTAACACAATGCAATATGTGCAATATGAGCAATATGAACAACTGATTTTGGATTTAGTGCCTGATTTGACATGAAAAGCATTTATTTCATAGGTTCCTAATACATTTAATTTTAATTTTTTAATTTGAATTTCAAAGACCAAAAGTGGTTCTGAAATTGAAAGCCTATATATTCTTTTAGGAAATAGAAAAACTTAAAAAAACATTACACTTATTTTGGATTATTTTTTGTCAAACAATACCAGCTGGATTTTAATTTAATTAATATGCTTTAGTTTATTCAAAATATTTTCAGCACATGAATTACTGAATATATGGTTTATATTTAATTATATAAAAATGTCACTTAATCATAAAAGTTTTAGTCTTTTAAAGAAAACTCAATACTCTTCAAAGTTAGTCCTTTGAAATGACAGAAATAAGTGTTTTTGTGGAAAAACTCTGCAAATATTTTCATGAATATTTTAAAATATATATGTGTATCCACTTTTTCATTCTTTCTTTGAGTTTTAGTTTTGGGGAAGACCAGAGTGGGAGGATGTTGAGAGAAAAGAAAGCATTTTGAGACTATAATACCCTTGATGTCTCAGTAAGGTAAACTCTTTGTACAAATGCTCAGATATTTTCAGCTGCTCTCAAATTTTTGTGAAGAAGTCTTTTAAAAAAATAAGCTAAGCTCCAATATTATTTTATCACCTAGAATACATTCAGACATAAAAAGCACTGCAGTATCAAGGCAATAAAAAGCAACAAAAGAACAATCTATTCTTGAAGCCTGGCATTTGCAGCAAAACTCAATGATTTATTCAAAAACAGAAAGATAACAGTGATGGATAAAAAATTGCTTTAATGCACAGAAAATTCAAGCTAATTTTCTCTGTGATCTGAGAAAGTTCAAACTCCAGCAGAATGTGAATCATGTTAGACCACAGTTACATCTCCTAGAATTACATAATAGCTAATTTTTAAAAATTATGTTAGAAGGCTTGTGCTGGGTTAATTATAGAGTTTACAGTGCCCTTGTATTCAAGCATTTTTCAAATATTCTAGAAAGTGCAATAGTTGGTCTTCATTAGTTATTTAAAATATCTCATATCAACACAATTTTGTGCTTTTATTATAAAAAAAATATATTTTGGCATGTTTTATTTTTTCTTGGTTTTCTCTACTTCTATCTATTTACATAACTTTTCCATTTTCCACACAAATGAAACCACTATCTTATGAGAAATAAGTCACAAGAAAGAAAACTCTACTTTTTATGACATTTTCTCTACATTGCCTCAGACAATGATAATATCACTCATTATATTAATACTTGTGTCTTTCCTAAGTTCTTTCACTCTTTTGAGGCAAAGCCCAAACAAGAAATAAAAACATGAGAAAGATACTATATTCATCTAGTTCTTATAGAGATCAAGTTTCCCTATTTGGTACTTTGTATCCACTCCACTGAATTCACTCCTTGTGTATCACAGATACATGTTCTAGTTCGTGTTGCAATACAAGTTTATTTTGTTACAGAAAATAAAGTTCTAATTCACAAATGAAGCTCTGTTTTCCAGAACTGAGGGAGTTTTGTACATTAAAATGGTTTGTGGCTTTTTTAATGGATTTCAACACAATGAACACAATGGAAATAAATATAAGTATCCAAATGTGGGGAAATTTTGAGAATTATTAAATGGTTTGGGTTGGAAGGAACCTTAAAGATCACCTAGTTCCAACCCCCTGCGATGGCCAGGGACACCTTCCATTAGTTGCTCAGAGCTCCATCTAGAGATGGGAGTGTTCAAGGCCAGGTTGGAAAGAGCCTTGAGCAATAGCTCTTGTTAAATCTTGTAGTGGGCAAAGAAAGAGTTGGTCAATAATCTAGGCGTCCAAAGAGCCTGAATCAACAAAGAGAAGACAATTCAGTTGATTAGGATCATAGATAATTTTTTCTTTTAATTAATTAGTCTGTCATCCTACTTGACTTCTTTTGCTTCTCCAGAAAATATTGACATTTGATGGATTAAATTGTGGGATAGCTATACTAACCTATATTTAGTTGCTGCTGAAAAAGAACTCACACTGTTTACAGTGATAGTAGTTCTAATAAATGTTGAAGATAGTAGGATAGCTTTAAAATGTCTGATTATTTAGAGTCCAGTTTAAAATTGGTACTGTTTGAACCTATAAATATCTACCTCTGGTCTAATTAGGATGTCATTCAAAAAAATGTAGGATACAATAATTCTAATTTTTTTTCTTTTTTTTATTTTTTTAAATTAAATCCCCCAAAATTGATAAGAAAATGGAGAGTCATGTGGTCTTTCTTTAATAGTTTATTAATGTGATGTGGTGGCCAACTCTGAAGGGAAGGGAAGCAACCAGGTGTGTAGATATTCATGGTCAAAAAAGAGCAAAAAATTTCAGGGAGTCCGCAAAAAAGGTATAAAATTATATTAATAAATTTTACACAGTGGAAACTGGTATGTTAGTCTCTTATAGTATAAACTCTTGGTAGTGTCTTTTGAATAAGGGGTAGAGTGAAAAATAAGAGAGAGACTGAAGAGAGGGAGGGAAAGAGAAAAAAAGAAGAAAAAAAAAGGAAGAAAGGAAGGAAGGAAGCAAGGAAGAAAGGAAAGGACAAAAGGAAGAAAGAATGCTCACCAGTCCTGGCTCCAGCATTGTTCCAGATAATGGGGTGTCCAGAGTCCTGAGTTGCACACATGCCTGGACTTCATGTGGGAACATTTTACGGACCCTGCCCTGGAGCCAAGTTTCTCTTTCTCTACATAAATCAGATGTCATGCACAGTCCACTCTTCCAGACCCTTCTGGAAATGGGTGGAAGGACTTCAACAACTTTTTGCATAAAATTAATTTAAATAGGCATTTGCAAATAAAAAGGTTGCATTTAACTAAATCATTAGCACGTTAATAATATTCAGAAATATTATAAAAATTCAAGCCCCCAAATTCTAATGGCCAATTAAATGTTCAAAGAATCTACTGGTTTATTTCAAAACAGAATGCTGCATTTTTGGATACAAAGTGAAATATTTAGAAAGGTTAATATTTAATATTGTAGCAGTACTTTTAAGATTAGTACTGTTGTCTTTGTTCTTCCAGCAGCTAAAAATACTCTAGAAGGCAACTAAGAAATGCTCTATAAAGGTATGACATTAAAACTAATGTAACATTTTTGTCTGAAAAATTTACAATAATGGTTTTTTATCTCATGCTAAGGATAAAGATTGTCTTGTTCTATATTAAGAAAACCAACCCTGTTACCAAAGGAGGGAATAAACGAGTTTGTTCTGTATACTAATTACCTTAAACTTATTATTTTAAAATAATAATAGGAGGAATCTGAAATCTGAACAGAACAATATCAACAAATTAAAGATTAATTTTCAAGAATTTGACTTTCATTCTCCACGACTTGATCAACTAACATCAGTGATTGTTCATATCACCTAGAAATACCAATGCAAAATTACTTCTTTTGAAGGTATTCAGATAAATCATTACTTTAAATTACCAATTTTGGGATATTTATATATATAATCATGACTGTGTTTTGCCTGTCCGCCGTTTCCACTGTTTACATAAGCCGTGTTTCCCAAGGAAGGAAGAAAGAAGATTGAAGTTCTGCTTGGTGTCTCATCATGCCACTTATTTTTTTTTCATGAGTCCTAGGAGACAGATTCCCTCTGCTTCTGCAAATTAGCAAGCCAGGCAGGGGGTCACAGTAAGACAACGTGACAAGTAAGGCAATTTCTCCCCAGGATACTATCGAAATTAATTTACTGAAGTTCACAAGGCAGATGGTTACAGACTTTGGTACAGAGGAGAAAAATAGCTCCATTTCAGGGGTGATCCTCCTGTAACCCTTCCAGTGTGAGCGGGAACATATGCTGCTTCAAACCCTGCTATCTTTGGATCCACAGTCATGCATGAACATATGCTGGGGACCACTCAGCTGTAAATGAGCTTGGCAGAAAAGGACCTAGGCAACAACCTGCTGAACATCAGGTTGAACACAAGCCATAATGTTCCCTTGCCATAAACAAGGATCATGGTATACTGGGATAAATAGGAGCAGTGTTACCAGCAGGTAGAGGGAGGTGAGTCTTCTCTACTCAACTCTTTTGAGACCACACCTGGAGTGCTCTATCCAATTCTGGACTCTTCATTGCAAGAGAGACATGGCCATTGTGCAGAGAATCCAGCAAAGGGCCACAGAAATGATAAGAAACTGGATCATCTTTCCTGTGAAGAAGGGCTGAGAGAGCTGATGGTCCTTAGCCTTAGCAGAGAAGGCTCTGGAGTGGAGGAACAAATGTCTCTTACCAATGTCTATAAATACCAGAAAAAGTGGGTGCGAAAAAGGTGCACCCATGCATTTTCATTTTCCATCTTAAACTTCAAAGTGTGAACTTGTTACCAACTTTCCTTCAGCTGTTTTCATGAGTGAAAAGATGCACATCAACTTTTCTAGGAGAAAAATGCAGTACAAGACATTTTTGGAAGTTCCTTGTATTATAAATAGTGCTAATTGAAGAGGAACCTCTGTTCAGGATAGTCACCATGTTGCAGGCTGCCTATCTTATACATTTTCCCTTCACTTTCCTGTAATCCCTGCACCACCTTCACAGTTTTCTGCAGATTCCAAGGGTCTCAAGGGTCTCAAGCTCAGTTCAGTGTCTATATTGATAGCTGCCAAATGCAAATCACTAGAGAGATAAAAGTCAATGAATTCTGCTTCTACACAAGTAAAATTGGATAATCTGCCTAGCAACAATAACAGCAGGTTATCATAGAATTGTGGGAAAATTCCATGTTCTCTAAATCTTTCAAACATCTCTTTCTGGGAAGAGAAAAAATCTAGTTACTTGTCCTCTTTACCATATCTAGGCTCAGGCTTAAAGGAGACAAATGACTGAAAGTGATTTTTACTTCTAAAGCCCTTCTACGATCATAGAGTACCAAAAGATACTAAAATTTTTATTTTCACATCTGTAACCATCTTGGCACTTTAGAGAGAGAAAATTCAAAGGCTCCATTTCCATAGGATTTTTTTCAGTATTCTGTGTATGAAATATTGATGAAAGAAGAAATTTTTCTTATGTATCAAATCATGCTTTAACTTCCAAACATAGATGGAAACATATTTACAAAAAATCTGTCTCAGAAAACGTAATTTATACATGTAATTATATATGTTTATGTAAATTTATTTATATAAGCATAAATATATATTTTTATGAAAATCCTGTTCACTCTTTCTGTGCAAAACAACTTCACATTGAGACACAATCCTATACTAAGGATATTTTTGCAGAGGTGCGTATATAATGGCAAAAATATAATTTCAGGAAGAGATTTCTGATCTACAGAAAGAGAGACACAAGCTTTTCTTTTCTTTTCTTTTCTTTTCTTTTCTTTTCTTTTCTTTGCTTTGCTTTGCTTTGCTTTGCTTTGCTTTGCTTTTCTTTGCTTTTCTTTGCTTTTCTTTTCTTTTCTCTTTTTTTCCTTAAACCCAAGAGAATGCAAATCCAACAGAATGCAAACCTCTCCCTCTTTTAGGAGACATAAGATAAGTACTAAATCCCTTCACTGTTACAGGGATGAAGAGCAAAATTAATAGCAGGGATCAGAAATTGGGAGGCCACATGCTCAGGCAGTCGTGAATTGGCTTGTCTGAAGTATGGGCCACCAGGACTATTGTATTAACATTGTGGGCTGAAGGACCTCTGCTCTGTTCACTCAGTGCTACCTTTCTGTAAGATAAGTACCATAAGAACATAGAATCATAGAATCACAGAATGGCCTGGGATGGAAAGGACCTTAAAAACGATCTAGCTCCAACCTCCTGCCATAGGCAGGGACACCTTCCACTAGACCAGGCTGCTCAGACCCCCATCCAACCTGGCTTTGAACACTTTCAGGGATGGGACATCCACAGCTTCTCTGGAAAACCAGTTCTAGCACCTCACAACCCTCACAGTATAGAACTTTTTCCTGTTATCGAATTTAGACCCTTTCAGTTTAAGGCCATTCCCCCTTGTCCTGTCACTACCGTCTCTTGCAAGATGGTCATACTCATCAGCCTTTTCTCTTACGATGGCTTTCAGCTCTGGGGGAAATGGGAAAGCCCCCAGAGAAAGAGGAAGAACAAGCCTGCTGTCACAGCAACTACTTGGTACAGAATTATTTTCACCATGTTTGTGTACCAGTAGTATAATTCAGCTGTATATGTGCTACATAAAGATTAAGATCTGTAATTACTATAAATAATCACTGGCATTAAAGGAACAGAAATTACCCATGCAGATAGAAGATAGAAAGAGGGAAAAAAAAAAACAACAACCCTTCCCACCACCACAAATTTTTCTTGGGCATTATTTAGTCCTTTGAAAGAGTACATTAAAAATGGATTTTCATTTCTTGTTCTGAGAACTATGGAAAAAAATTATGAATATTTTTATAATTTCATGTCATATATAGATTTGACTCTTAAATGTAACTGTGATTATGACTGCATTTTTCTTTCAGTGCAGATCAATATTAATACCCTAGATATACAGAGCACATACTGAGAGGATAATTTGCTCCTTAAATATGCAAATCCTATTAGAATATTTGTATAAACACTGGATTAATATTGAGTTGGTAGTTTTGCTAGCACATCATAATTTTATCAGTTCATATACTTGAACTATGAGAATGTTAATGACACATATCAGGCACTTCCTGTTTATCATAGAGACCAATTACTTTAGAGTATTCAAATGTTGCAAATTTCAAAGACAGTTCCCATCTGACTACTGTCTTAATCTACTTTTAAAAGGAAGGTTTTAAAATGATAAATAGTAAACCTTACCTCATTTAATATGCTTCTAATTGAACCATAATAATTTTTCTTTCATTTTTCACATAACCTAACACTTTCTAAATATATTTTTTAATAAAAAAGGGATCTAAAACAATGTTGATTATTTTGATAATTAATTCCACTTTTTCAACTTTGCTCTGTAGATTAAAAAAGAACTTTCTCTACCAAGATAATTTTTTTGATGAGTCAGGGTATGTTTTAGCACTGTATCACTGGATTTATTTACATATTTCATGTTTTCTGTCTGTCATGTTTTCTACATCAGATAATAAGACTGATTCCATTTTTGGGACAATATCAGATGAAAAGGCTGATCCAGTAAGTAAAAATCATTTTAGTGAAAAAATTCATAATGTGTGGAGCAAAGTAGTTTCTGACATTGCCACTTAATATGCAAAATACCAAAGGTATTCATTTGTACAAGTGACATTCGATATTATGGCAATTAATTTGGAACTGAATATCTCATCTGGCACTGTCAATAATACAAAAATACTGGAACACAGGACAGAAGGTAAGTCCTGGTGCTGGGCAAGCACATGACAATACAGTACTGCATATAAGCAATTGGACACAGTCCTTGGACTGAAGTTAATGGTAGTTTACAGTCCAGTAGCAGTGTCTTCTCTACAATTTACTGCACATCATTATACACATGATGTTAAGACCCCCTTAACTCTCCTTTAAGTATTCTCCAATTAACAACTCATTACTAAGCCAGATGGATCTGCATTGGCTGTTAACTCCCATCTGCTAAGAAGGCTCTTTCACATCAAGTCTGCCACAGTAATATATTTATGCATCCTGCATCTAACATATTAATTTCTCTGTATCCCTTGTTGTGGATATGTTACAAGCATGTATCCTTTAGGGATGCTACTTATTCTTGCTACATACATAACAAATATGGATGGACCCACAGACCTCAGTATTAATGCTTAGTTTGCTCATTTATAAATATGGTTGAAGTAAAGATAAATATATTTTTGTAATTATGACTTGATGGATTTTTGGCAAATGGTTTGAGGAGTAGAGACCAAATATTTAAATATTTATTACCAGACACATTTCACCTAAAGCATGGAGCATGACAGTGATTTTGACATTGAGCAAAACTTTGTTATACAGTATAGAGCACTGGAAAAAGGACAATAACTTCTGAAACCTGTGAGTGAAGGATACATGAATTTCATACATTCACTGAATAGCTGATGAGACAAGGATTAATGAAATGAAAAAGGGTTCAATACTAGGAAGAAATTTTTTACTGTGAAAGTGATGAGACAGGAGCAGGTTGCCTAGAGAGGTTGTGAATGCCCCAACCCTGGCACTGTTCAAGGCCAGGATGGATAAGGCTTTGAACAACCCGATCTAGTGGGAGGTGCTCCTGCCCATGGCAAGGGGGTTGGGAGTAGATGATCTTTAAGGTTCATTCCAACCCCTTAATATTCTATGATTCTAAGTTTCATGTGATGCTTCCAGAGTATTGGGGCTCTCTCTATGGGCATAAGAGGAAAGGTTTGGTTTGTTTTTTTTTCTTTCTTTGTTTCATGGTTGTGGTTTTCTTGGAGAACAGTTTAGTTAGATAGTCATTGCCATGTAGAAATGTGAAGAAGTTGCTACGTGGCAGGCATTAGAATAGATGTATCACAGAGTGGAATATGTGTCCTCTCAATACTTCTGGCATTCCTGTGAGACTGTGTTCAGCATCTCCAAAAAAAAAAAAAATTAAAAATGCCAGGGAAATGGAATTTTGCTATTTATGAGGAAAGTTTCTGAAGAAATATTTCAGCTAAGAGGTAGAAGAAATTAGTCTCTGCAAGCATTACAAGGTGGTTGATACTGATATGTAAACCAATCCTTTATTAATTTTAAAGATATCTTTATATAATAGACAATTAAAGAGTGTAAAGAAAAACTGAAACAAAAAGTCAAACACCTCAACAAACAAACAAAACTAGCACTTACTATCAAAACTGGAAAATGTTCAATGGACTGTCTCTTTCAGTGAGACTGGCACTATCACTAAAGGCTGTGAACCTGCACTAGAGATTCATCTTGTGGCTGACTTTCAATCTCTAGCTCACTCTGGGAAGAGGCATGGGATCACTGCTGAAATCTCAGGTGAGTCTGCTGCCAGGGTCAAGGTCTGCTGAAATAGAAGGAAAACCAAATTGCCCATTGGAATCCACACACAGCTACTCAGGACAATGAAGGCCTCTGCCAAGAGACACCATGGCAGCCAGCAGAGGGCTGAAGCCCTGCCTGCATTTGCTTGCAAGGGATCAACCTCTTTCCAGTCCTGAAGTTTTATTGCCAGACCTGAGAATGAGGTTCTGTTAGTCTAATGTTTAGTTTGAAAGGTTAATTATAATTTGATTGGACTGTTTAAGGACTAAATGGCTGACTGATGAATGAGGATATATTTCTAAAAATAGTTAAGAAAAAATACCCAGAGAAACAGTTCCTTAGTTACACATATATTATTAGACTGATTAAAATTCTAGTCTGTGAAAGATGAAATCCCAGCATACTTAGATCTGTTTTGCTATTTCTGACAGTACAGAAGGATTGTATCTGCCCTTCCCATTGTCCATGTAGACTATGAGCATAGAAATCTTTAGAGGAGACATGAGATGTAATCATTTCTCTATCAGATGCGAGTACTAATTCTCTGAAATGGGATTTCAATAGCTATTTGCTATCTGTGGAACTGACAGTATGTAAACTTGATATTCTTAAATATCAGGTTAGTATCTGCTTCATTTACTGGCTTGCTTCTGAGAAGAATTTTAAAATTTTTTAAAGAAAAAGTATTTCAGTTATTTCAGTTACTTTCCCTGGATTATATTTTCAGTAGTATTCCTGTCTACTCTCTGAGTTCAGTATTTTTATATATAAAGAGAAGTGTTTGTTTGTTTACACTATTCAAAAAAAAAAAAAGGGAGCAGGGAAATGTTTGTCAGTACAATCCTCTGTATCTACTTTCCTTTATAGGGTGCAGAAATTAACAGCGGCACTGATGGGTAAAACATTTTCTCTAGGGATGTCATGTCTCTCTAGAGAACCATGTGCTTTAAATAGACATGGTGCAAATTTATTAAGGATTGCAGTGGTAGAAAGGGCCTATGTCCAGTCTGTGTTGTTGAAGCTTAAAAAATAATTAATGAGATTCAAATCTAACTTACCTGCAAATCTAACTGTGCTGGGATGGGAAGGAAAACAAGCCTAGCTGCACATGCACAGAATTAAGCATGAAGTCATTGCCAGCTATTGATCAATTAGTATCAGACTTTAGTAATGATATTAAGCAAGTATTAATTTATTACTTCAATAATTTCCCCACAATTCACCATCCCATCTCCAATCTCATCCTCCAGAGTTCTAATTTCTTCCCTGATTAATTCTTACTTTGATAATAATGAAAAATTTTTTGAGCTACCATTTCCATTTCTATGAATAAAAATTCATATTCTTCCTTCTACTTATTTCATATAGCCTTTGATTATTTTACTTAGTAACTTCTAATTTTTAATTATGTTTACCTGTTTCAAACTTGACATTATTTGCCTTTTTTTTTAATATATATTCCTGTCGTGGTTTGACATGGAAGTGATTTTTTTTTTTCAGGAAGTTGGGTCAAACCAATCGGTGGTCAAGTTTGGATATTGGCACCTGAAGTGACCACTGAAGATAGGGATACGCCTCTGAGAACACAGGGGGTTAAAAGCAAGAACTCCCAAGAGCTCGCTCTCTTTGGTTCCGGTCAAGGTGCTGTGCAGACCTCCCCTGCCCAGCCATGGGGCTGGGTGGGGGAGGGGGAGCCATGAGGCCTGGTCGAGGTGAGCCGAGGGGTAGAAGGACTGGAACTGGGCCAGCTCCTGTGGACGGAAGGGTGGAGAGAAGCGGAGATGTCTTTGTCATTTCCCCCCCCCAAGAAGGAAAAGATAGAGAGTCCGGACGGCACCTGTAACTTTGCCGGCGCGGAAGAGAAGGGGGGGGGGGAAGGCGCCCAGCCTTGGCCTTGGGAATCGGCTGCTGGGCAGAGATATCAGCCGTCCAGGGAATCTGAGCTTTTAACCCTTTCCTGAGAAACGAAGGCTTTGTAAAGTATTACTCCTCCTTGATTTGAAGTAGAAGAGAGACAGTCTGGGATCCGAGATGATGGAAGAAGAAATTCTCGAGTTGGAAGGAGATGATGGAGTGTCTTGTGGCTGGACTTCTCTTGTTAGCCATAGACTGAACCAAATTCTCCTAACAGAAGCTGCACTTAGGGTGGTGCGTTGGTGTGCCAGGAGACCTGTTTCAGTGATTACCAGCAGAGGAGTAGAGAGAACAGAGGAGAGCTGGAGAAGGTGTGGAGAAGCCCTCTATCTTCAAGGAAGAAGAAGAGGAGAAGAGGACCTCTGTTCTTGGACCCTCGGCCCCAGGGGAAAATGGGGGGGACTGTAGTCCCAAAATGAGAAACTGAACTGTTGTCTCTTTTGGTCCACGGCAAAGCATCCTTAAAGGAGCCCTATGAGCAGTCTGTCCATGCACAGTGGTGAGAGCACTGTGACATGGAAAGGAGAGTGTCACCATGGCAAATTTTCTCCGGGCGGTTGCCATGTGTGGCATGGAAACACAAGGGTGGCAAATGTGTTTCCTGGGGGGGGGGGGGGTCTGTGGCACAGGAGAGACTCCTGTCTCCCTTGAAAGACTGAGTATTTGAATATCTGAAGAGTAGCAACTTGATCAGGATCCTGGGTGGTGTCTCACTGTTAAGTTTGTTTAGAAATTAGGTGGGAGGAGGAGGGGTGTTTTGGAAAGTCTTCATCCAGGATTTAGTGTTTGTAGTTTTTCTAGTAGTAGTAGTTTAATAAAGTTCTTTTCTTTGTTATTAAGCTTGGGCCTGCTCTGCTCTGTTCCTGATCACATCTCACAGCAATTATTTAGAAAAATATATTTTCATAGGGGCGCTGGCATCGCGCCAGTGTCAAACCATGACAATCCCCTTCTTGTATTAATTATATATATAATTTTTAGGACTTCTACCCAAACATTCCCATTTAGAAAAGAAATTCATGTATGAATTTTTTGGCATGTAAAAAAAACCCACATGCACACTTTCCTCTGATTTATGTTCTAGGGAAAACATGTTACCATATAATATTCCAAGAACATCAACAGGTCTTTTTCACTTTAAGACATTTAAAAATCCAGTTCTTAGTTTTTAACTTGGCTACTGAATAATTCAGGCTAAAGGTTATTCTAGTAAAAAGTTATGTTTTAAGGCATCCACTGAAAAAAATGTGTTAAGTTTTAATTCTTTTATTCATTTTATATGTTAAGACTTATAGTGCCTTGTTTTCTTCCCTCTCCATCCTGAAAGATTGTTTTAATGAACATTATTTTCATAAAACTATGATTTAAATGGAAAAGCAATAACTGTCACATTTTTATCACTAAAAGCATTTTTGCTGCTAGCTTTGCTATTCCTATTTTAAATTATTTTACTTTAAATTCTTTATCTATCTACTTTTAATTCTTTAAATGACCTCACTTCACAAGATATTGGGTAAAATGTGATACTAGATCAATACTAAAGGCCAAACAGATGAAAACCTTAATTCTCATGTTATTACATGCATTTCAAGCAACAAATAAAATTATATAAATTTGTTAAAGTAGATCTTTCTCCTCACCCAGACATCTTTCTGTATCAAATAGTTATATCTGATGATATTGTTACAGTTCCTCAGGTCAATGGCAAGAGATTCTTGGAAGAAAACTAATACAAGATCAGTGATTTTATCTCTTTGCTTTGGAAACTGACTGTTTTCAACTCTAGCTGTCCAATTTTTCTTAGCACACTGGCTAGAACAGATACATTATTTGTTTTGAACAGCTTGAATTATTAATATTGTAGAATAAAACTACTTGTTTTATGTGAATTTGGGTTTTTTTCATATTTTATCTCTGGGTAAAATAGTTGAGAGTGGTTTGTGTGTACTTTAACAACAGTATTCACAGCAATTATTCCTTTGTTCTCTCTAAACTTGTTCATTTTTTCTTGATTTTCCTGCCTTTTACAATGGCAAGCTCACCTCTCATCTCATGATGGAAACTAGCTTTGTATAAATTTGTGATTCTTTATTCTGATTTCTCATTACTAGTGCATTTAAAAATGCATTTATCAACCTTTGTTCTCTGACTCTATTAAGAGATTCTCACTTGTCAGAGCTTTCAGAGGGAACACCTATGAGGCTGCCTGACCACATATTCTCATAAATTGTATAGGAAATCAAATATCTCCAAGATTCCTATATTGCGCAGACATACCTGAAAGAAGCTGATGAAAAAACTAGGAGGGGGATAAGCAGGAAAGTGGCAGGAGACACAGACAATATGACCACATGCACTTCATTTCCTAAAGCAATGAAGAGGAACAGCAGTGAGTGAATAAAAAAGCATCTGATACCTCAATCAAGTGTTTGAGTTACAGGACTTTGAACTTAAATTCAACATTAATTAATAATTCTTATGTCTAGACTCTATATCATGTATTTTCAGCTTTCTAATTGTTGATGTAACTGCTATAAGATCAAGAGAATTTACATCTCTTTGTAATTTTTATTTTCCAGCAATCCAGAAAGTGAATGCACTTTGTATATCTCTTCCATCTGCAAATTCAGAATTCTTTCCAAACTGCTCTGTTCCATTTGCAAAGACAAAAAACTTAATCTGACATCAGAAACAGAAAATTAACTAGATGATTGTTCTGTGGAAACATATTTATTTTTTCTTTGGAAAAATAATTTGTTACAGTGCAATAAATTAAATGACCATTTGCTTTTCTCAGAAAGACATATGAATTTACTATGAATGTAAAGTCCTGACATATGAATTTACTGTAAATTTTAGCATCTGTTGTACTGGTCAATAGCCAAAGGAACTATTAATAGCTATACAGCTATAATTATATATAATTGTATAATGGCTATACAATTCAACACAGCTTCCAGTATCTACTACTTGGAACATTCATTTTTTCTTCTTGCTTTTGAACCCATATTATACCACTCAAACTCAAAGCTCAAAAAAGTATTTTACCTAAAATTGTTCAGAAGGATGGGTACAACCATTTTAATGAACTAACCTTTCTATTCTAACTCTTCAACATGGCTGCAGGATTGCTTATAGTTCTGTCTTCTATTTTATCTCCTGGTATGCAGAACATTACCATGGAATGTTCTTCCATCTTATTGGAAGCTTGGAAATATTGGAGATATTGGAAATATTCTTCCATCTTATACAAGGACTTGGATTTCATTCTCCAGCTTATTCTCTATTTTATCTGATTAGGTTTCAGTATTTTGCTTCTGTTTCCAGAAAAAGAAGTGTTTAATGGCAATGCTGTTTAACAAGCAATAAGCATAGAATGCAGTTAATTTTGATTTAGCAGTCAGGAAATACTATTTTCAATTAAAAATAAGTTCAAAATAGTTTATAAGCGTACTATGTTTCTCCAAGATATTTTATATTTTTTTAATCTGTCTTTAAATATAAGTTGTCTTATTTTGGCTAGAGATTATTTTATCTTTCTAGAGTCCTATTTCTCAATGCTCTTCCTGAGCTTAACCAAGTTGAAATTTGTCTTCTGTCTCAGACTGCTTTGCCAGGTCATTCAAATGAGAGCCCTTGAGAAAATGCTTTAATGACAAATTCATTTATTCTTAGTGATAGGTTCTTAACAGGTTTAAGACTGAGTTCATCAGCCAGGACATCATGCTGGAGTTTTCATTCCTCCTGTGGACAAGCTTAAACTGCAATAGAATGTCCCTTACACTGAGCTGCTGCAGCCTTATCCTTCCCCTTTGACTTGACACATCTTCGGGTCTCTCCTACTTCATGTCCAATGGTTTTTCTATCATCCACATGCAACTACCAAATTTCTTTCAGTAAAGTTCTGTTAAAAAAACTAAGACTTGGAGTAAGGTTTTTACATTGCTAGAACCATCTCACTGATGGATGGAAAATTTCCAGGAAGAATTGTTGCTTCTAGACATGTAGAAATGTCCCTGCAATACCACTAAGACAGCAGGTCTCATTTCAGTATGTTTGCCTCCTTCTTTAGTAATAAAAGGAAGGAGAAGTAAGCTCCATGAGACTATCTTGTTTAGGAAGATGTTATGCTAGTCTTCCTGTTTAATCCTATCAATTGTTGCTTTACCTTGATATTATCTAAGCTCCACTAACAAAATTTAAGGTGAATCTAACCTCCATAAAACACAGTAGCATAGTGTACTTCTATAAATAAAATAATTACAATGTTATTCGTTTGTTACAGCTGCAAGTACAAATTTATGACACATGCAAAACTGAAGAAAGACCTTTTCACCATCAGCTTGTCAGGATATGAATTCTGGGATAGATGTTCCCTTTATACTGTAAGGCCAGAGTGCTGGGTGTCTTTTCTCCACCACATTAACAGTGTTTGGACTGCCTAGTAAAGCAAAAAACCCAAGCTATTTTATGTAGCTCCACATATCAAAACATCTTCTAGTAGCTGAGTGTTGGGGACTGAAATGTTTCATGCCTTGTTATGAAAGAGTCTTGCCCATCATAGCAAAAAACATATAAAAAAGCTACAACCACAGAAGCCCACCCCTCTTTGAAGATTCCTGACTGGAACCTTGGACATGAGTTAAGCCATGTAGGTAAGATAAAGGCAACATTATGTTCAGTCATCTCAGGCTTAGGGAGGAGAATGCATCCACAAGAAAGTCAAACCCAGCATCTGCACCGAGAATCATCTCTGGCTGGATTTGGGTTGGGGGAGACCACAGCCCACAGAGGCCAGGTTTACACAGACTCTCCCCAACTGAGGGGTGAAGAAAAGTTTTTGGACGTGTGGTGTAATGTTAACGAGCGCGGGTCTCCAGGACAGTTTGGATGGATGAGAGATCTCTGAAGTCAGGTCATAGAAGATGTGGTTTATTAAAAGGGGTGAAAGGCCCTGCTTGGAGTTGCCAGGCGCAACTTGTGGCAGGCCCAGGGAGAGAGGGAGAGGGAAAGGGAGGGAGCGAGGGTTCCAGGTGAGAGTCCCAGGGGAAGATCCAAGAGAGCGTCTGGTCCCTCGGGCACACCTTATCAGGGGGCTTCAAGGTGGGCTGGAACAGAACTTGGGCCAATGGGGTCACAGATACCTGATACTTCAGGGGAGGGTTACAGGTGTGGGATGAACCATACATTGGGGGTGACACAGAGCATTCCATTTGACCTTTGGACCTATCTGCAGGTAAAGGGCATTGTTTAATCAGAAGGGGGGGATTGCTTTCAACCTGGCTATACTATTGTTTTCTAGTTATTCAGTAGTCAAGGTTTGTTATTTCAAATTTAGTTCTCATCTCAATGTCTGTATTTTCCAAATCTTTTGCCAGGCAATCATATTTATAAGGTTTTCCTATTTCATCTTCCCCAACAGTGTAATCTCTGGTCAGAGGCAGTGAACACCCATACTCCCTTACACAACCCAACGCAGCTGTAAAACCCCAAACCTCACAGGGTACATCCAAGGGACATTCACATGAGAGGCAGCTGAAGAGGTGTCATAATCCATTAAAAACCCCCAAAAGTGCTTCCCCAGACTCATTTCTGAGCCCTTGCACCACCGCATTGCACATGATGCAAAGTGATGCAGCAGATCCAGAGTCTGCTGCAAAAGACTGTGTCAAACTGCATCCTCGCCCCAGAGGAGAGATACCTGGGCATTCCCACCCATCCTGAGCATATATTAATCCAATGGATTCTATAATTTTTGGGGGAACCTCACCACCAAGAAGACCAGCTGGAGAGGATCATCAGAATGCTGGTGGGATCCATGGAGTGGTGATATTTACTTCATTCTATCTCTGTCGTTCTCTTTCTGTCCCCCTACATCTTTTCTATTTATTTCCCTTTTTTCTTCTGTCTATCTCTCTCATATTTGCTATCAAATAAAACACATACTGTTTACTTTGACATATGGTCTTGTTTGCACTCTTATTTGGGCAGAGGCATTTCTAATACCTTTAAAAACTCGACTGTAACACTGAGTCAGCATGTTTATCACTGGCTTGGAGTTCTTCACCTTTTTGCATAGACAGCATTACAGGCAAATCCTTAGTCTCAACTTCTGGGAACCGTATAATCAGCTTGGCATCTGTTTTTATAATGGCTTACTTTTTTTCTTTTTTTTTTTTTTTCCTAAGATTATTAACAGTTATATCCTTCTATATTTAACCCACTATTATATCCCATTGACTGCTTCTGGGAACCTCCAATGCATCTCTTTATATGCACACTGTAATTTGGTAATTTACCTCAATTAGAACATTCAATAAAATATTCATGAATTTGGCCTGTTGTTGAGATAGACCATCCGTTGACTTAAAGATAGGGCTGCAGCACTCACAGGTATAATCTATTAGGGAAGCTAATTGACATTTTGACCAATAGATTTTCCATGACCTCTCCCCATGAATCCTGACAAAGGTTACCGGTTGCAGTATCAATTCTCACACCTTCTGGGTGACAACCACAAGTAAATTAAATGTATTTTTAATAGAACACTCTGTCTAAGTGACCCTATCTCAATGAGTAGACACTGCCATGAATATTTATTTAATCCTGCCGTTAATGGAACCCAATACTGAGGGACACTTACATTACAAAAATCAAGCCCTATAAATTATCCAAACCACTGCTTCTAATAGATAGGTGGGGAAAAATTTCCTACAGTTCACCAGATTTTTATCTACCACCCGATTATTTATTTTTATTAGTAAAATGAACTACAGACCAATTTTTGTAGTACAAATATAAATTACATGCATGGCAAATTTCTTATCTGAGATCATGTCTTTATTCAGCAAACTTTTCCTCCTCTGTTCATGTTTATGAATATGCAGCCCCTGAAACAGCACGTAGGAAATTAGGATAATGTCTGTATAGGTGTGGATCAGGAACTTGGATAGGAAAGCGCAAAATCATACCAGTGTACTTTGGCTGCACATTCCTAGGAATCATAAAACAATCCATTTAATCAATTAGATCAACAGTCACACACATCCAATGGAGTGGATAATCTTAAAAAATAAATTTTGTAAGTCTGAACTGGTTATAGTACCTGGCTTTCTTTGCCAAGAATAGGAGGATATAAGTTCTGGACATATTTGGGAAAGGGTTTTCTTAAACTTTAATGACATTTTTTCCTTATTGTTGCATGTGATTTTTACGCCAAATCACTACCTTTATCAAACCCTTATACGGAATCTGGATATTTCTCCAGAAAATATTCTACAGGAAACTCTCTTGAATTAAATAGAAATTTAAAGATTAACTTTTCTTCACATAAAATTTATTTTAAATGTAGACAAAAGTAAGAGCAAATTCAAAAGAATAGTCTTTTTCAATCCTAAATTTCTGAGAGTGGTGCACTTTGTCATCACTCAGCATTATCGTTCATTTGAAATTATGCTAAGAATATACACTTTCTTTGATTTAAACAGCCTACTGAAATATTACTGCTTCTAGTTCATGCTTTATCTAGACTATCAGAATGTCTCTTTCTACTATGCATTTCATTTCCTCACTTACAGTATCTTGACAGCATTTCCTTTGAAGATTCATTTCTTGCCTGTTCTGATGGGAAAATAGGGGCATGTGGGTGGTATTCATTCAAGAAGTACTTACTTTCCAGAAACAGAAAGAATAAATATGTATGTTATATGCATAGAAAAAACCTTTTCCTATGTTCAATTACATGGACCATCAACTATTGAACTATTCTTCTTAAAAACAGTAGAAATTTTTTCATTTTGTTCTTATTTTATTAAGGAATATTAAGGGTATTTTTTATCCTTAAAAAAAGAATTATGGAAAGTTCAGTTCTAAATTCACTTCCATAATGAAATTCTCAAGCATGTGGCAGAAACACAACTGGATACCCTAGAGGTCCTCTACAGCTTTGTCTTCTATGTTCCTATGTGAGAAGGGGAAAAGGAATGCAGATCTGAAAGAAGCAGCCTCAGAAGTTAGAAAAGGGGTTCATAGTTGGCAAAGGAACAAAACCCCTGAACTCCAGAAATGAGTAAAGAAGAAAGACCATGCTGGGATGCAACAAACAGGGCTCTCGAGAGAAGTGATAAGAGAAGAATAGACAGATCTGAAGGAAAAAAACTTAACTCCAGCTGATACCTAAAGTAATGTAATTATCTAATAGAATCTATATAAAGAGAAAAATCTCAGGAAGACAGGAGCAAAAAAAATTGACCTAGTTATATGCTCTTCACAAAGCTCATAAAGGTTTTAAGCATCTGTCAAAAGTTTGGAGGCTGGGAGGCATGGCATAGCACTGTTTTCCAGTATCCTGGATTTTAAAAAAAGCTATAGTCAAGTCCCATGGAAAGAAAAAGTCTTAAACCATTACAAAATAAAACCACTGTAAATACTTTGCACGGAGAAATGCAATCCTATAGTTTTTGACAGCATCTTCTCCAAAGGCAATTTAAAGATTATTGTGCTCTGACAGTCTTTTTGAAATCAAGATGGGTGATAATTTACTCACACACAGGTATGAAATACCAGGTACTCTTACAGCAGGTATGAAAAACACCCTTGACATGGCAGTGATGAAAGAATAATTTTTATATCTTTGCTCTGTAGTTTTCAAAACTGCCCACTCAAGAAAAAATATTGAACTATAGAATCATAAAATATCCTGAGTGGAACAGGACCTATAAGGATCCTCCCATCCAACTCCTCGTCCCACACAAAACAGACCAAACGATCTGACCATATGCCAGCATTATCCAAACACTTCTTGAACTCTGGCAGCCTTGGTGCTTAGATCTCTTTGCTGAGAAGTGTTTTCAAGTGCCCAACCACCTTCTGGGTGAAGAAGCTTTTCCTAATATACTAATTTATTAAGTTTCAAATGTTGTCAAAGTTCCCTTGAACAGTATTACTGATATAAATTTCTATCCAGCCCTGGTATTGCCATCTGGCTCAAAAAGGTGTTTTTCTAAAATATCCCCAAAAGAGAAGTATCAGCTTATATTATTATATTACTGGGATCTTAAAATACAGTTTGTTTTGCTTTCTTTTACAATAGCTCAAAATTCATACCATCAAAGTGACAGTTCAAATGGCGAAATCTTCTCAGAGTGTTTTTCACCAGCTATCCCTGTCTGTCCACTTTTAAAAAAATTTATATATGGAAAGAATGAAGTTGATAATCTATATTAAAATAGAAAAAAATAGGACCAGAATAGAACATTAATTTACAGATTAGGGCAATGTCTGTGGAAGCATGTATAAATTCCAAACAGAATCATAGAATCACAGATTGATTTGAGTTGGTAAGTACCTTAAAGATCATCTCAGTCCAAATCCCCTGCCATGGGTAGGGACACCTTCCACTAGATCAGGTTTCTCAGAGCCACATCCAACCTAACCTTGTTCTACCAGAGTCTAGACAGTAATTATCCTCTGAGGATGAAACTTCACTTTGAATATTCCTGAGATTTTTAAATACACATTGAGACTTTGATTACTGTTTTTCACTCGAACTCCTAAGTGTCATAGAATAAATACTTGTTCTCATCAATTCATAGCGTAGGCATGGGTCTACTTTTTGGTGCTGGATAAAGTGGGGATCAGCCGGGAAAAAACTCCTTCTGGCATGTAATGGCCCAGCCCTCTGTTCCTGACTGTGTCCTGTAGAAGAATTAGGCTTTGGAGGGCCATAATCAGTGCCCTGGTCAACAGCATGTCCTAGCAGCACTTGCCAAAACAATTGCAGCTTTGTGATGCAAAGACTGTCACAGGACATTTTTTTCCATGTTCAAAATTTCAAAGAAGGGTATAATTAATGTGTAGAAATACACAAATTTTTAGGAACTAGCCATTGATTAAATCTCTAATTTCAAACATTCATTGAAGTCACAAATGTAAGGCTTTAGATATGAAATTAAAACTTTGGTGAACACAAGTGATAGCCAGGGGAGTAGCTGGGCATGCTTGTTTATCTGTGGCATTAGACTGGAAAACAAGATATTTAATGTAACCATCATTCAAAGAAAAATGCACAGACACGAAATTATATCAAGAGACAAGTACTGTAAACTTCAGTTAGGTATGTAGAAGTGTCAAGTCAATTGTATATTAATTAATTTAAATTTTTATTATTTATGAGTCATGAGATCTTGTCTTCCCCCTTGGTTTTTTCATTTTGCTTTTATGAAGATGCTGTTTCACATTTACTTGTAAGATATTTTACCTATTTTTCTTTCATTATGCAATGCAATGAAGCCACATTTCACAATGCTATTGCACTAGAATAGCTGGAATTTTCAATCTCAACTCATCAATGTTGCAGATAAAATAATATTTTGCTAGGACTATGCATATTTAATTAAGAAGGCAAGTTTAAAGTAGTTAACTGACATTGATTTCTTTTAAAACAAACATGGTGTCTTCTCTCAACTGAACTGAAAGGGTCATTTTACAAATCTGCCACTTCAGAGAGTCATAGAATCACAGAAAGGTTTGGATTGGAAGGGACCTTAAGGATCATCTCATTCCAGCCATGGAGAGGAACACTTTCCACTAAGCTGATTTGTTGAGAGCTCCATCCAGCCTTGGCCTTGATTTCAAGAAGAATATTCCTCTTTTCCTAATTTTTTCATATAGATATTATTTCAGGGCTTTGAAAATGCTAGGATGTTTGGAGAAAAATTAGCCTTGATATTTATAGGCTTTTAAATTTAAAAGATAGGTTTAAAATAAAAAAGTAACAAGTAAACTGATTTCCAGACTTGAATAGAATATTTTTGAGCTATTACAAAATATTTTTCAGATTAACAGCAAGAAGTTTCAAAGGGGAGAGTGAAATTTTTCAGAAATCCTGGGATGACTCTTATATTCTTACAAAGATGGTAAAATATTCTTCTAAATATATAATATAATATTCTTGATTGCTTCCTTGTAAAAAAAAAGGTACCTGAGAACAGTTTTTAAGAATCAAATACTTTCCCTTTTAATAGACAGAAACCATCTCAATCGTAGTCTCCATTGTATTTATGTAAATAATTCAAAAATAAAATGTAATTATTTTAAAGTTTCCTTTTACTAGATTTAATGATCACTTGCTTTTCTAGTATTTTCTACAGAAATACACTGGGAGCTTTCAAAATTTTATTTTCTGATAAATCCTAAATATTGTTTTTATGAATTTTTCATCATAATGAATGGTTAGTATTTATATTCCAAACATATACCACTTTTCTTCTAGAAGCCCAGAATAACTCTGTTGTCCAAAATACTATAAATGACAAAATTAAGATTGTCTGGAGTTTTAAAGAGAATTTCAGAAAAATTAACTTTAAAAAAAATCAAGCACTTATAGCTTTACTAAGAATAAAGATTCTAGATATGTTATGACAACATTTACAAAGTACACTTCTCATGTACCTTGAAGAGATTTGTTCTCTAAATACTGTCACTAAAGCTCCATGTTACGTTTTTACCTCAAGCATTCTTTTGATAAATCAAGGGGTTTAGTGTTCCAGCTTTTTTCACATTATATCCAAAGATTCCATTGTTGTGGAACTTTTTTTCTTCTATATTAAGCCTGCCTTCTTTTAGTGTTTAGTCTATTTCTTTTGAATGGCAACCCTAGGAATACAGTGCATACTGACATACCCATATTGAGGAATAATGCAAAGAGCTTTGAAAAAACAAAATATATAGAAGGTCCAAAACTTTGCCATGTAACTGGAAGAACTTATAAAGACCAATAGTGAGAAAGTATCATCATTAAAATCAATTTGTAGCAGGTTATCTGTCTAGGATCACAAGTTTTGTCTAAAGGTAGAAGTTTAAAAGCCTGATCTTCTGGTGCCTGGTTCCCATAATAAATCACCATTGGACCTGCAGGGAAAATCAAATCACAAGAGGATTATTTAAATTGTTCAGAGTTATAAAGGCAGACTAGAAAAAACCTTGAGACAGCACAAGTTTTCTAGGCCCAACATGACTCTTTCTGTCTTACAGTGCTTGGAGAGAAAGCAGAGTTCTTGGGTGAAGAACAATGCAATATTGCACTGTACCTGCTGCAATAACTTATCCTCTGAAGTGGGACAGGAGTTTATACTGAAAATATTGTCTGCAAGGACTGAATTTTGTGTGCTTAGCACCCAGCAAACCTCTTTGTTCACACCTAAACATTGTGTTCAAATCAAGTCTTGAGTCATTCTTTCATGTTGGAAGCATTATTCCAGTTTTTCTCTACCCACTCTTCATCTTGCTCTTTCTTACACTTCTCAACATATTCTGCAAATCCCAGAGATCTAGATTAATTTTTTCTGGCAAGATAGATTGGTACTAAACATATTTCAGGAGGCATTACAGCACCCAGTCAGAGACATGATTTGTCCAAGGTTACACAGGAAACCTCAAGGCTAAGATGTGAACAGACATTTTCTGAACACCCAAGAGAAGCTTATGTGGAAGATGGTCTGTGGCGTTGCTCTCTTTTCCCCCGACCCCTGGGCAGCTCTGGTGCCTGGAGTGGCACCGCCTCTCTCCGGGACTCGGGTCTCGCCGCTTTTCCTGGACACGGCTTCCTTCCACAGTCTGGGCGGGGCTGGCCGTGGTTTCTGCCGCCACAAGCAAGGGATTCTGGCAAAGAAGTGAAGGAATGTCCAATTCACCCACGAGGGAGGCTGAAAGACTTTTAATGGCTGCAGGAGCTGCGGCGGAGAGGTCACGACCCGCCTCCAGCGCCTGCATAGGGGAATGCGGCCCTGAGTTTCGGGAGGCGTGGGATTTTATCGGGGGCAGGGCGAGGAGAGCAGAAGCCCTCCCGCCCAATGGGGACAGGCGCCGTGGCGATGATGAGGACCGCAGTGACCAACAGGGACACGACAGGGGCAGACCCCGGGCTCTGGGGTGAACAGAGTTGCAGGATCGGGGTGACAGACACCGAAATCTCCGAACGGGATGGGGAGTGGTTGCAAGAGGGGCAGGGGGGTGCTCCAATAGTAAGGGACTCAGAGTGAACCCCCAGGGGGGGAGAAACACGGGGGGTGCACAGGGGTATACAGAGCTCGGCTAGCTAACACAGATCAGAACCCCTTAATCTAAACCCAAATCTGGGATGCCACGATGTTCTTCTTTCCAAAATAATACTCTTACCCCAGCAACCTTAAAAAAAAAAAAAAAAAACCAAAACTTTTAACAATGCATACTAGAAAAAATAATAAAAATCTAAAGAAGCTAGCAGAAGGCAAGAATGCAATTCCTGTTTCTTAGAAGTTAAATATCTGGAGACAAAATCAGGAAAAAATCACGATGATAAAAGAATTAGAATTTACTTAGAACAAGACTTAGAATTTTATTTTGGCATCTGAGCAGCACAACATTTGTTTTTTCAGTTTCTTTCCTAAATTTCATCCAAAAAACCTTCTTCAATTTTGCAATCAATGTAAATTAAACAGGCCAGCAGCACCTCACAAGATCTGGTCCAAAGAAACATTTCCATTTCAGGTTTTCCCTTGACTTTTCCTCTTCATCGTGATCTTTCCCTTTTCTTTTTTTTTTAGCAAGTTTGAAGAGAAAAATAAAATAAAACAGAAATTATATCTGCTAAGCATGTAAAACACTCATTAAAATAATTACAATTATAGTCTTAGAAGAAATCAATGCTTGTTTGTTTAGATTTTTTATATGCACTGAAATAAATGAATGTTGGGCTGTGAAATTCTGTTGTGGTACACCAGTATGATCTAAACACAAAGGTGCTTAAAAGCACTTGCCAGGCCTTTGTACAAGCTGCTGCTCCTCATCAACCTTAACAAGCACCTTTTTCCCATGAGAACATGCATACCAAAGATCATCTGCAACCATAAATACCTATGTGAGAATGTTTCAATTAAGCGGCCCAGAACACTGGGCTGCTATGGGTGATAAAGAGCAAGAAACATCTGCTATGCCATTTATTTGCATGATTGGTTAATTTAATCACTGGCTGTGTAGTTAATCCTAAAATTTGTACACAGAAGAAACATATAAATACTTGTGTATAAATTAATACAAAAGCATGTTTAATAAAGATTATTCTGATAGATTATAAAGTGCTGGTCTGTTATCCTCAATCGCTACAGTCGTCATTGTGGTAAATGTTTAAACAGCAGAAAAGCAAGATAAACTCTATCTCCAGATGTTTACAGTTTAACTACTTGTGGAATCTATGTTAGCCTCAAGACTGCCCCAAATTTACTGTAGGACACAGTGAGTTTGTCCCTGCACTTCCCAATGCAATACGCTAAAGATCATGTCTGATCTGTGACTGTTCTGTGGGGTTTATTGCCATGTGATTTGGGTTCAAACCCTCCAGCTCAGATAACTGCAATGTCAACCTATAGAGTAATGAATATAGCTGAAGTTTCTGTGAAATTGAAAATTTATTTACAGCTGTTTACAGGTGTTACAGCACCTTTCTCCTTTCTTTTTCATGCAAAAAATGCAAAGCCCAGGAAGAAATACCCTGACTGCTCCAGTTTTCTGGATATGGTATCCACCTTGGCTAGTTTCAGGGAGATGTGTGATGACCAGGATGATGACTGTCTGAGGTAAAACTGCACAAGTACCTTCAGCATCAATTGCATTTTACAGCCTGGTTTTATTCAAGGAGCTAATAGATGTGAAGGAATAAGCTCTGCAGAGAGAGAGAGCAACAGCAGAATTACTTCCTTTGTCATCTCTGAAAAGGTGGCATATATACATTCAGGTTCTAGAAAACAGTTCTAGAAAACACACATACATTCTGCCAGAAAACCTCCCTGCTCTCTGCAAAACAAAAAGAAACAGCAAAGATGGATGGAAACCTGAAGTGATTTGCTTGTAGAGACAATCTCCACATCTTTTCCAAGGAGCATTGAAACCAATTACAGTCAGACTGCAATGGAGAGGTGCTTTAAAGCATGTGCAAACACAAAACACATGGTCTGTACTTTACATCCTCAATTGCTTTTGTAAAAGGTAATAGAGCAGAAAAAAATCTCCTTAATGGTAAAAGGTATTGAACGACAGCAATTGTGTTATATGTGAAAAGAAGACTAACAGATGCTGAAATACTGATGTTTAATAAAGGCAATTTGATTGAGAAAATTTTCAAGCTATTGTCACATTTTATCCATTTTATTCACATACTGAATCCAAAGCATATCACTGTAACATCTACTAAGAAAAAATTAACTCTATCCCAGTCAATACCCAGACAGAAATTCAACAAATGTAGATTCCCTTCCTTTTAAAACCTACAGAGCAGGGCATTTCTGTACAAAATGCCTTCAACAGAAATTCCATTTTCTATTGGGGTAGTCTAACCTTTCTGTTAAGCAGAACCCAAAAACGACATAAAATTCAAAAACTGAAAAATAAGGTTAACTTTTTTCATAGTACTGAATGTGGCACACTGAAAACTGCAAGTGCTGTGTTTGGCAGATCTCTAACATGAATGTTTACATTAATACAATTCAAATAAATTTAAATACATCATCTAGGTAAATTCATGTATTTTCAAAACACCACAATTCATGTCTTTTCAAATGCCACCAAATCTCTGCCACAAAAGTACCAAAAGATTTAATGGTTTGACTCAGGACATTTTGGAGTGCGGCATCCCGGATTTGGGTGTAGATTAGGGGTTCCAATCTGTGTTAGCTAGCCAAGTTCTGTGTACACCCGCGCACCCCCTTTGTTTCTCCCCCCCCCACCGTGGCAGTTCTCTATGGGTCTCTTACTATTGGAGCTTCAGCCCATCACTCCTGCAACCACTCCCCGTCCTGTCTGGAGACTTCGGTGTCTGTCATTCCAATCCCGCAACCCCATTCACTCCAGAGCCCGGGGTCCGCCCCTGTCGCGTCCCTGTTGGTCGCCGTGGTCCTCGTCATCGCTACGGCGCCTGTCCCCATTGGACGGGAGGGCTTCTGCTCTCCTCGCCCCATCCCCGATAAAAGCCTGTGCCTCCCAAAACTCAGCACCATTTTCCCCATGCGGGCACTGGAGGCGGGTCGCGACCTCTCCGCTGCAGAGCTCCATGGCAAATAAACACTTTCAGCCTCCCTCGTGGGTGAATTGGATATCCCTTCGCCTCTTTGCCAATGTCCCTCGCTCGGCAGCAGTAGAAAGCGTGGCCAGACCCACTTGGACCATGGAACAGAGCCACGTCTGGGAAAAGCGGCGAACCCGAGTCCCACTGAGAGGCGGTGCCGCTCAAGGCACCGGAGCTGCGCGGGGCCGAGGGAAAAGAATGGAATGCCACTTTGGAGTTAATGGAAATTTTAAAAATAGGGTAACCCAGTAGAAGACCTGGACAATTAATTCACTGTAAAGCATTTCAAACTTTCCTAGAGAGATTCAACAGAAAACAGCTTTAAAATGTACTTTTGATAATTTATGTTTCCTATTTGTGCTGGAAAATTACACATTTAAGGAGAAAAAAAGCCCCAGTAAGAACTAAATTTAAAATGTAAGAGTGTTCTTAGGAGAGTCCTTATAATTTCTTAAAATTTAAGTAGTTGACTGGACTCTTTTGTGATGGATATGAATTGTGAAACAGAAGATTTTCAAATTTCTTACTTAAAATGATTGAGAAAGAAACTGGATAAAACCACATCAAAGTTGGCTTAGACAACAATAAATCAAATAAAAATAATATTAGTAAAATGTCCAGATGAAGAACTTGTCAGGTATATGTTGACTGATGGCTGTAAACTTATTCCAAGCTCAGAGCACAAGAAAGAAAGAGGAAAAAAAAAAAAAACCAACCCAACCCCAACCAAATCTGCATAGCTTCACATAGTTGGCAACTCTACAGATCAATCAAAGAAATAACTCATTGCTCATGAGACAATGATAGGAACTGATGTTGCATTTGACAGGTTCACCAGGGTCAGGTCTAGTAGGAGCACAGTTCAGCCTATGATCATCAGCCAGGAAACTACACTGCTGCCTCTTTGTAGTTCCTGCAGGCATAAAATGCAGGATGTGCCACAGGGGATGGGACAGAAGGGTTTGGGGATGCTGCAGGCTATACATACTGTAGCTGACATGCTTCTATTCTCAAGTCATTTTCCATTTGACAAATGTTTTTGGACAAAATTGAAAATCTAATAAAATATATTGGACCTCCGGGAAAAAAGTAACACAACAACAACAACAAGAAGTTATTCCAGCTACAATAAAAATTATCTGGGAAAGAGTTCCAGCTGGTGAAAAATATTCAAATACAAAGTAATACATTACCTCAATAAACACTGTCATTTCAAGACTAGTATTTCAGTACAGGTATTCTGATATTGTCAAGATTTATAGGTTGCATGAAATAAAAGTTTCTCATTTACAAGGTGAATATTTTTCAAGATGCTTAAATAGCTTTTAAAGAGTGCTATTTTTATCTTTCTCTGTCATTTTTTGTTTTTCATATAGTATCTTGCCATCTGCCAGAAGGATCAGAAGCATGTAATAAACCAAAGGGAGTGAGACTCACTAGTACCCTTGTTGACAGGCTCAGCAATAACACAAAGGATGAAGGAATGAAGATATGGAACTATATATCTACTCTTTTAAGTAGTGGAAGGTCAAAACAAATTTCTATCAGAATTGATAAAACTTTCAAGAAATTATTCCCATGCAAGTGGTTTCCTCTTCCAAAATGAAAGAAATTATTTTTTAAAAATAGTGTATCATTTCATCATGTGTAAATAATAATGCAGTAAGAAAGATTCTCTATTATATAAAGAGGTAACTTAATGCAAAGAAATATTTTGCTTAGTATAAACCCTTCGATTTTGCAATTATGCAGGCTGTGTTAAAAGCTGGACTGCAAAGATCTGGAAAAACCTCTTGGCTTGTTAAAATTAGAGGTGCTGCTGAAAACTGGAGAAAAACTGCAGAGCAGATAGAGAGAGGTTTTTAACCAAATCAGCATTATGTTAACATTTTTGGTAATACACCCAACCTGTCTAAGACTGTTTTTCTACAAACAGAAGTCTTATTTGTCCTGCAAGAAAATCTATTTCTCAAAAAGAGAATTATACGAAGTTACTTCAAATTAGTTTGGTCCATTGTTAAACTGTGTTTTTTGACTTGCTTGTTGCAAGCTCCCAAACCATTCACACTCACATTTTTCATCTCATTGCATTTGTTTGGTCTTTGAGCTCATAAATGAGATATTAAATTGTTTTCTTGCTAAAACAACTTTGTGTTGTTTTGTTGGTTGTGTCTGTTTTTTTCTTACACTGTGACTTGTGTTGATATAAAGTCAAGATTATGCTTTATTGAACACGATTCAATACACAATTTAAGTATAATACTGAAAATGATACTGAAAATAATTATACCTTTTCTCAGTGCTGCAAACATGGACACTTGTTCCATTGTTCATTGATCCACTTATTAAATACTTAAACAGGTAAACTACTTTCAAATACAACCCTCTTTTTGTAAAAATCTTACCTTTACATATTCCTGTAAGTACTTTTGCTAGAATGCAGGCATTCCTTTCAACATCTATTTGCTAAGAATGCCTCTTTACAGGCTATTGAGCACTGGTAGATCAGGAAGATCACTGAGTTTGAAGTCTCTCTGGGATTTGAGGATTTCATCAGCTGATCTAGAAAACTGGTCAGAATTTGTTGCATGGTGTTGCTCATAAGAATTAATAGTAATTGCACAAGAAATATCAGATAATTTGTAGGTTTCAAAAGAGTGAAAACTTACTTTAAGAGCACCATCAAAGGCAAGAGTACAAGCAAAGTAGTAAGTATAAGGAAATTTACATGTTTTGAACTAGCACATAAGTTAAAATTGAAGTCAAAAAGAAGCTATTGTGCATACTAAAAATGTTGGATTATTTCCAGTTATTACTTAGTTATTACCATTTTAAGACTTTTTTTATCTTTGTACTCCAGTAAGTATACTTTGCTTTGCTTCATAAAAAGTAATGAAGCCTAGAAATAGAAAACCTCATTATAAATCTTTTCCATTAAAAGTTTGCTGAGATGTTAGAAGAAAACAGCCATTATTGTGTGCAGATTATGATGTCAATGGCTCAGAGACGTTTTTCAATCCTCAAAGAGTTTTTTCAATCCCAACGAGGTATTTCATTGGCTACACCTAAAAACCTACTGTTGCATCATTTACATTGAGGAAAAAGATTAAGCGGAAACACTTCATGAGAAAAAAAGTTATTATCAGTAATAGAACATTTTGGTTTTTTACTTTTCTCTTGAATTTCCCCTTTTTTTTTTTTTTTTTTTGTTTCTGTGGAGTTTTTTTCCTGACTTGTCTTTTTCCTTTTAAAGTTGTAGTGCTTTTGGTTTGCTAATTTGAGATTTCTTGGCCAACGCACTAATTGATGTGGCCAGTTCAGTGCTGGCCAAAACCCAGTGTACTTATTAGAATATACTTACTCATTTCTTGTTGTGAGATAGGATTAGGAGGAAGGCAAATCAGGCTCAAAACTTTGCAAGGGTATAAAGATAACTTTATTAACAGTAACTAAAATAAAGAATTATAGGAATCAGAGTAAAACTTTTAGCACACTTCTCCTCCCCTGTACAACTTTTTCTTTTCCACAAATTATGTATAGAAACAATTTAGTCAGTTTATCACCTTTAGAATAGTCTTTCTTTAGTTTACTTAGGGAGAGGATTCTCTGTTGACATGCTATAGAAACTTCTCTGCAAAAAAAAAAACCTGTTCCCTTGTGGCTTTTAATTTTTACACATAGCAGCTGCCTGGGAATCTGCAATTGTGAAGTCTTTCTTATTTTTCACAGCTTTCCCACAGATGTGTTTATGGACTATGTCAACTTATGGGGTACTATTTTAAGGATGAGCTGTTCAAGACCAAAGGTTGTCTTTATCTGTCTCTGAGATTATTTGTGGGAATAGAGGTTTTCTTCTTTTCCTAAGGGCAAAGGGTCTTCATCACTCTTCTCTTGTTGCATCCTGGGTTGGTTCAGTTAAGGAATTTAATAAATGTTAGTTAGATCGGTTCTATGTACCCTCATTTTCTCCTCAAAACGGTTCGCTCCAGGCTGTCTGCTATGGGAGCTTTCCCCTGTCAATCTTGTAACCACTCCCCTACCCCACAGAAAGTTCTGTGTCAGTCACCCCACCTCTGTAATCCCACTTGTCCCAGAACTCTGTACACACTCCTGTTATGTTCCCATAGGTTGCTGTGGTCCAAGTCACTCCTCTGTAGTCTGTCCCCATTGGGTGAGGGGGGCTTCCGCCCCTGTCAGCCCGCCTCTTATTTAACCCCAGGTTCCCTTTGCCCCAGCGCCATTTTGCCTATGCAGGCTTGAGGACAGCTGCTTTGTCCACCGCTGCAGCCACGTGGGAAATAAACAGTTCTCAGCCACGTAGGTGAAGTGCGCCATCTCTCTGGCTCTCTATCTCGCCTCAGCATCTGGCTACAAAAGCGGCAGACCCACGCAGAAGCTCAGCCCTATTGCTCCACACACACGCAGCAGCCCCGGTCTCCCTGAAAGGCAGCACCACTAGCCGGGCACCCCCAGCTGCCCAGGACCAAGTCAAAGAAAAACTGAACACTGCATTCTCTCTCTCTGTTTAAACTTCTCATGGGAAGAGAAGTTAACATCCTCTTTAACATCTGCTTGCTTTAGCATAGATGCCTTTGCTCATACCTACAATCTGAATGCTTGATTCCTCCATACTTTTCAATGAGTTATAGGGAAAAAGAGTCTGATGTATCAATTACATTTTTCTCCATAGCTTTACAAGAGGATTTCAGCCCAAGATAAAGGCATCTCTTCATTTTCCTTTCATTTGGGACTTGACTCTTTCTTTACTGACCTTGGTGTCTTCATGTTGCTCCTCTATACATCTTCACTCTGTACTTTTCTCTCACCTGAGGGAGGATTGAAGGTCTATAAGTCTCATCTGCGCACTGAAAGAGTTAATATCTTGCTCGGGGCCTGTAGGTGGTCATTTGATCCCTGTCTGGGGGCAGGCAAAGCAGTCCTAGTGATGGATTTTCAGGCCGCACTGAAGGCTATGTCAGGATCGGCCACATGGCTGCTATCTGGCCCCTGCTGCATTCAATTCTACCCCACAGGGCTGTTTTCTCAGTGGGCTTCAGGGCTGCCTCTGGCCTCAGCCACATGATCTCATGTGGCGGCCATGCAGCTGGAGAAGGGAGGAACTCAGTGGCAAGATATTAACAACCGTGGCCTGGCTCTGCCAGGGCCAGGGCCCCGCGGCACCCACTGGGGTCCGGCCTGGCAAAGCCCTCCTGGCCCAGCCCAGCCGAGACAAAGGGGGCCAGACCAGCCTTGTTACCTGTTCCCAGGCCAGAAGAAAAAAAAAGAGCATTCCCAGAATTTGTTAATTTTAAAATGTGAATCTCAAAGAGGCAAATCTAGTTTTTAATTGGCTCATTAACATCTAGTTTTTAATTGGCTCATTAATTAGCCTACTCTCAAAGCTAGCGAGCAATTACTTTTGCTAGGCACAGAAGAAGTTCTCGGCAGGTGCTCGCAGAAAAAAAATCACTGCCATGAGTGGCTCCAATGCAAAATCAACACAAATGTTAGGATGCTTCTTCAGAAGCTTTCAATCTTAATGAGTATTTTAATTACACATTTTGTTTTAGCAAACATATTCATTCCTCAGGCATCTTCTACATACAGATAGCCTTAATTCTAACTTTCTTCTTTCCTATATAAAATTGTTCTGGTTTCTTGAAACAAAAATTATTCAACAAATTGCTATATTTTCCCATATCAAAAGCTTATAGATAAAGGTATATTACATTTTTTAGTGTTAAATTATCTTTTAGCTCTAACATCTCTTATGCTCTTTTGTTACCCATCATCCCTATTATAGGAACTTAATTTGTAAAATGAAACTCTGCAGTATTAAAAAGCATCACACATCTTCTGCTAGTCATTATTGCTCAGGATATACAGACACAGTTTGAACAAACATCATTTTGAATGGAACCATATCTAATTAAATTAGAGATGAAGAAGATAATACAGTCCTGTTTCTAAGGAAAAAAAAAAAAGAGAGAAAATTTAGAAGTTATTCTCACTGAATCTCAGTTTAATTCCCTAAGATAATGATCTTTGAGTACTTAATTTTAAAAATTGACATTTAAACCGGAGTATAAATTTTATTTTCTGGAAAAGAGGGTGCATTACTAGTGCAACTTTTCCTTCATTATAGGTTGATATTTTGGCATTAAAAAAAAATTCATACCTCACTATGCCTGAAAAATTTAATTTCTAACAGTTAACTCACAAATGTTAAGTCCTTATATCAGAATGCAACAATAAAAATCCTCTATTGGCCCTGCAACATTATTTCCAAATCCTTCACACTGTAGTGAAAATTTTTCCACACAAGTTAATCTACTATACTGACTGTCTATCAGATGTGTGGAACTTTTGTTTCACTAATGGACATTTTCTGCTCAGAAAGTCCAGGGACATACTTCTAAGACATAATTCTATTTTTAGTGTTTATTTTCCTGATCTTAACTGTTATCTTTTTGATTTATCATAAGAATGACCTTTTTAAAAAATTTCATATTTGGTTGATATAATGCACCTGAATAAGCCTCAGAACACTTCTAAGGAGGTATGAAATAAGTAATCTTTTCCCCTACTTGTGCTGAATCTTCTGAAGAGAATTACAGTTTTCACTTAGTCTTTTGGCTTCTTTTCTGCTGTAAGGTAACTAGATCCAGGTAACTAAAGCAGAAGTAAAAATTATTCCATATCATAAGGAAATGGGTCTGGATGGAAAACTTCATAATCAGTTGTGATCTAGGAAACATTTGAAATTACTTTTAGGTAATAACTATGAACTATAATTACAATTTAAAATTATATTATTTCATCATAATGCGGGAAAGTTCCAGTTTGTTGGGGGTTGGGTTTCTTTCTTTTTTCTTTTTTTTTTTTTTTTTTCTTTTACTTATAGACTTTTTTCCTATAAGTTGCTGGGAAACTAACTGCTTGGTACTTATGGGTGCTTATGGGTACTTAAGAAAAAACAAAGGAAAGTGGCTGAAGTCCGGGGAGGAGGCTAGCATCTGGCTACACCTTTTTTCTCAGGGTGTTTCTCTCTGATGTGGAAGATACCCTGAGTTTTGGGGGCAGGTAAAGTACAGGGTTGGGGGCAGCAGCTCTGGCTCGCTCTTTGGCATCAGAGAAGGACGGCCAGGCTGTCGCTTACTGTGGAGAGAATTCACTGGCACCGCTGGAGCTCAGCTTTGAGGGACCCATCACCATCTGTCTGTGTGCCCCGGGAATCCTGAACTTCGCCTCTCCCTGCCCTGTTCAGAGTTAGGCTGCCACTGCTGCTGCCCTGCCCCTTCTTCGGGACTGCTCTGGGTTTCTCCACACTGTAGCCGGTACCATCCCACAGTTCCAGCTACCACCACGGAACTTCTGATACATCTCGTCCACCACCTCGGGATTTTTGCTTATTCCTGCCAGCTGTGATGGTAACTGTGAAATAGAGATTTTTGGAGTTCACTTGAGTTAACAAAATGAATTAAGCATTTAAATTTTAGCTTCTAAAATTATGTGTTGAATTTTAACCTTTTACTTAAGAAACTTCTGCCATGATACAAAGGGCATAGGAAAATGCAAACTTCTGAAGCTTCTCACATAAAGAACAATACCAAGGGATGCAAAGAACCCAGATAAAGAAGCTCCTCTGTCTCCAAGTCTGTCAAGACTAACAGACATACTCAGACAAGCACCAAAGTACCAAAAGCGCATGTGCAAAGGGGAAATGTTAAAAAGTTCAATCATGAGGAAGACCACAATCTTCAGCCTCAGGACCACTGAGGGATCCCGCGGCTGCTCTTTACTTTTGTCTGCCCCGATCAGCTCCCGAATGCCCAGCTTGGGCGTCTCAGCTTTTCGTCGGGGCCGGGGCTCGCCGCAGTTTCTGGGCGCTTTTGCTGTCGTGCTCTGGGGTGGGCTGTTGGCCGCGCTTTGCCGTCGGCGCGAGGGAAGAAACAAAGAGGCAGGAATTCGTCCAAATCTGTCCGCATGGCGGCTGGATGCTTTATTGGCTGCGAGAGCTGCGATGGAAAAGCTGCAGCCGCTCCCAGCTTCGTACGGACGCAAATGGCCTCGAGCATGCCAAGGAGTGGGATCAAATAGGGAAGGGACAGGGCGGACGGGGAGCCTTCCTGCCCAATGGGTACAGACATCGCGGTGATGACATGTACTACAGTGACCAATGGGAACACGGCAGGGGCAGACACAAGACTTTGGGGTGAGTGGGACCGCGAGAACGGGGAGACGGGCACGGAAACCACAGGAGTAGGGAAAAACTCGGGGGATGCACGAGGGTACAGAGAACTGGAAAACTAACAAAGAAAAAACCCATAATGTGAACCCAAACCTGGGATGCAACAGGATCCCTGTGCGACCACCACAGCAAGCCATGCATGCCCAGAAGGGCGTGGACCTATTTAGCATGAGAGACAAGGACAGGCGGGGCCAGGGGTTGAATTTGCATGGAAAGGTTGTGTAATGTATTGCATATGGAACACCTTTGTGAATAAAGGTGTGGGTCAGACTGAGGCTCGGGGCACAAGTTTTTGGAGAACTATCTCACTTGTGCCGGGCGCTGACATACATACCCACTTCATAACTACACCAGGTTGTAGAGTCTATTTATTTATTCCACGTATTACTTCAACTGCACCAAAGGGGAAAGTGCCGGTGGCCAAGAAGGCTGCTACTGGGTCCCTGGTTCTGTTTGTTGTTAATGCCATAGTTATTGTCCTTTGTTTTCCTTGTTATACATACTAATAAAAACTGTTATTCCTATGCTTCTATCTTTGCCTGAGAGCTCCTTAATTTAAAAATTATAATAATTCAGAGGGACGGGATTTACATTCTCCATTCCAAGGGAGGCTCCTGCCTTCCCTAGCAGACACCTGTCTTTCAAACCAAGACACAGTTTTTGTGTTCTTACACTCTTTTCAGTCAGGTTTAATTATTTGTTATAAGTAATATTCTGAAGATCTGGAAAGTTAAGGCTCTCTTTATCTACAAATCTAGCTTAATAGATGTAGCACAAATAATTGCGCTATTGCTTTTTTACCTTTCTGGATACTGGACTGAAAAATAATTATTTTTCAGAAAATTCCAGTTAAGGGAATATACATCCGTACTCTAGTACCTATTTGCTGGTATTGTCATATTGTCTGGTAGACAACAGGCACCTTTGTATGATCTGACGCTGACCCTTGACTTAAATCCATTCAAATAAACAATAATCACTGAAAAAAAAATCAACCAATGCTAGTTCAAATGACAATTATTGAGATTCTAACTTTTGACTGTTGAATTCAGATACCTCCAAAAAATCCACTGATGTACCAGCTTGTATGTAATGATGGACCAGCATTTTCATGAAATATTTGGGGGGGGTTTTGCTATTGACAATTTTTCTCAGCATTTCCTTATTTTACTGCTCCAGATGCTATATAGGTTTTCTACTAGTTCAAATGGCTCCATCAGTCAACTACCTCTAGAACTGAAAAAGAGCTCTCTTTTCTTCTCTCTTACAAACTAGCACTCTGCAACATCCAAGAAGAAACAATGGAAAATGAAATACTAAGAGTCTAATATATATGAAAATAATATATTAAAACAAAATTTTCAGGAGACATTTCATGGGCACAAAGCTGAAACATTCTGCTTGAACATAAATAATCAGCTCACTAATATTTTTTCATTAACTTCCCTTTCAGTTGTCTTTATATTAAATCTGATTCACCACATAACAAACCACAAAATGCACTGAATTACTATTTAATCCTTATGTCCTCATATCAAAGAACTGTTTCTGAATAATCTTACCTCCTTCTAAATCAGACATGGATAATTGAATTTTTTTCATTAGAAAATTTTGAATTTTAGTTACGCTTTCCTACTCAGCTTTAACTTTTTCCCTTTAGTTTTGTAACTTCTAACATATCATACTCTGCATGATATGCAGAGGTTTGAAATGCAAACCTTTGTTGGAAACAAGGCTGCTTGAATTGATACAGGACACTGTTTTGCTTGACCACAGGTGAACATAATTTCATTTTTCTGAACTGTTTGTAAGATTTTGTCTTTCTCTGTGAAGAATGTAATAAAAAAATAGAAACAAGATTGCTTCCCATACTGATAAAATTGTCAGGGCCAGGTTATCAAAGCAAGAGTGTCTAATGTGTCAGGAATTAGATGGATGTGACTTGATTTTACTTCATAAGCATTTGCAAAGATGATTGAGAATGACATCAGTCTGTATCTCTTGTACTTAATGCTTCAAACATGTCTACTGTCTAATAGCTCTCCAAAAGTATACATAATATGAAAGCATATGAGAACAAAAGAAAGAAAGTTTTGGCATTTCTGCAGATAATGAGCTGCTTTATAAAATCAGCTACAAGAATGGAAACATCTGTTTTCTTTCTGTAAGAAATGAAGATTCAGGTTTTGTAGTAATCACTTAAAATTTAAAGAAGTAAAAAATTAGAGCTTTTTTATTGAAAAGACTTTTAAACTGTCATTTAATATGTAATCATCATGATATTAAATCCAACAAGTATTTATCACTATCTACTTTGAAACAACCTTCACTGGTATTACCCATGATCACAGAAGATGGTTAACAAGTCAAATCAGAGAGCAGTAAGTATGACTGGAATGAGAAAATATTTAACCTCCATATACATTCTGAAGGTGCTGTCTCCCAGTCCTGATCGGAATAAGCTCCTACTGATCAGTCTTTAACTAAAAGATAAGCATACTCTGTGACTCTAAATATTGCCTTTTTACTACACTTTATTGCCATGAACAGCACTCTACTCAATTGTACCTGGATTTGAAAAGAAAATAAAAAACAGGCAAGGCAAGGCAAGGAGAAAAAAGAATAAGAAAAAGAAAACCTATCCAATTTCTGGCAAGGGTTCATAGTAGAGAATTTAGAAGTATGGTGCTTTTTCTTTGGTTTTTAAAATTTCTTTCTAATCCTTTTCTCATTTCTGGTTGTGTCATACTGTATTTTCCCACCTGCTCCCTTGTTTTTTGTCATTCCAGGAAAATTTGCCCTCAAAGGCTACTGTCTAACAGCAGACATCTCAATTATCAGTGTAGAGATACAAATTAGCACACAAATATTGTACGCTGCAAGGAAAAGGATCTGGGCTCTTTTTTTCTTGATCAGTGTGTTTTCTGGCAGAAACAACTGAGAATCAACAGCATTTCCCTGTGACTTCTGTTTTTGCTAAGATGACAAATAGAAAAGGCTACTTTTACATTTTGCTTTGGAAATTCAGGGATTAAACAAAAGTAAGCAAGAAAGCAAAAGCCCTAAACAACAGAGAAGCAAATGCAAAGCACTATCAGGAGACTGACAAGATTCTCCATCTCTCTCCTGTTTATAATTCTTGTTTGTAGGTTCATAACAGTGCTGTCTAGTTGTACTTGACACCTGTGAAAGTATTCATTCTTCCCCATCCTGTTATCTCCAAAACTTTTCTCAAAGTTCTAGGCAAAACAACATAGAATCACAGAATGGGTCAGATGGGAAGGGACCTCAGTGGGCCATCTAGTCCAGCCTCCCTGCTCAAGCAGGATCAGCCCAGAGCAAATGTACAGGGTTGCATCCAGATGGTTCTGGGATATCTCCAGTGAGGGAGATTCCACACCATCTCTGGGTTATCTGTTCCAGTGCAGTTGCCCTTAGAGATCATTTAGTTCCAACTAATCTGCCAAGGACAGTAACACCTTTCTCTAGATCAGGTTGCTCAGAGCCCCATATAACCTGATCTTGGACACTTACAGGGATGGTGCACCCGTGACTTCTCTGAGCAATCTATGCCAGCGCCTCACCATCCTCATGGTAAATAATTTCTTTTTAATAGCTAGTCTAAACCTACTCTTTTTCAGGTTAAATCCATTCCCCCTCACCCTGTTTCTACATGCCCTTGTACACAGTCTCTCTCCAGTATATTTTGATAATATACAAAATATATCCATGAAACCATATCTTCTGTTTAAGACAGAGCAAAACCACAAAAGGATAAACATAATCTGCAACATTCTATTCTATTCTATTCTATTTTATTCTATTCTATTCTATTCTCTGAACTGAAATAATGTTGAGGCCTTGTGTCACGTAATTTTACAGACTAATTTTCTAGTTATATTTAAAATTCTTACAGGGGAAAAAATAGTGCTAAAACCAACACAAGTAGAATTGCCATTTAAAACCCATGTGAGTTGCTAGATGCAATTTAGAAGGAAGAGTGTCATGGTAAGAACATGGAGTTTCTTTTTATTTGTTATAAATTGGAACTGAAGAAGAAAAACAGAGATTTTAACACTAAACTCTCAGACATTTGACTGCATGCTAGATTTCTCCCCATCACATGGATCTAAGTGGAGCATTCTCTTTCCTTATAATGTCTGGCATTTAATAATGAGGTTGTCGTCATCATAAAACACAAAATACCTACCTAAAGATGCCAAGATAAACCAGCACAGAACAGTGAAAAAGAGGCATGCCAAAAACATAATGTGGTGTAGTGGTTTAAGCCTCCTGCTCACCAAGACACTATCACTCCCACGCTCAAGAGGATAAAGGGAGAAAATACAAAGAAAAAGCTTTAGGATCAATATAAGAACAGGGAAGTCACTCATTAATTAATGTCACAGGCAAAATGGACTTTACTTGGGAAAATTAATTTAATTTATTGTTAAAAAATAAGAGCGTAGGATAGTGAGAAATAAAAAGAAACAAAAAACACCTTTTCTCCACACCTCTTTCTTGCTAGGCATAATTCATGACTGCATTCATAGCTCCTATCTCCTCCCCATAAGTAGTGCTGGGGGACAGGAGATGGAGATTGTAGTCAGTTCATAAAATGTCACCTCTGCTGCTCCTTCCCCATGATCTTCCCCTGCTCCAGTGTGGGGTCCTTCCCATGGGAAACAATACTTTATAGACAGTTTCCACATGTTCCACAGTGCTTTTCATGGGGTACGTCCTTCAGGAATGGACTGCTCCTGAAAGATTTCTCCTCAGGCCACTGCTCCTGCATGGGCTCCTCTCCACAGAACACAGCTCCTGCCAGGAGCCTGTTCCAGCACAGGTTCCTCACAGGCTGCAGTTTCCTTTAGGGTATGTCCATGCTCTGGTGTGGAGTCCTCCATGGGCTGCAGGTGGATACCAGTTCCACTTCTGTCCTCCACAGGCTGCAGGGTATCAACCTGCATCACCGTGGTCTTCTCCACAGGCTGCAGAGGAATGTCCTCCAGCACCTGGATCACCTCCTCGCCTTCCTTCTGCATTGTCCTTGTTGACTACATAGTTTCACAAATTCTCTCTTCATTCTCACAGCTGCTGCATGGTGTTTTTTACCCTTCCTTAAATACGTCATCACAGAGGTGCTACCAGTGCCAAAACTGATGGGCTCTGTTTTAGCCAATGGTGGGTCTGACCACTTGTGAACTACCTTTAGGAGTTTAATAGATACTTTGTTAAACCAAAAAAAATCTCAGTGTTTTCCTATGCATAAATTATTATCTATTTGTGTGTAATGCTACTGTTTCCATGTGAGTATTGTTTCATATCTATGCACATTTATAACATGTAAAGCCCATTTTTATATATGAGCTGCACTAATATATCCAAAAATACTTTCTACCTTTAAATATTAAATACTTGAGTAACTGCCATAAAATCAAAGGCTGAACCTTTGGCTCTTTCCCATTAGTTTTCTAATCCAAGTGAAGTCATGCATCGTAGTTCAGTGGTTGAATTGGAAATAAGTCTAATATGGGAACTCTTGGCCCTCTAACCATTAGGTGAAAATACCTATTTAGAAATTTTATGGTCTTTTAACTGAGAGACAACAGTCTATTTGTTCTAGACTGAAGACCTTTCACAGATATAATGATTGCTCTTAACCATTAAGCTAATAATTTCTGAATTTGATTCTCTCTAGTATGGTGTATTAGTTGCTACTGGCCTCACACCTAGTGCTCTCTCAAAATGAAAAGTCACAATGTCAAAGACAGTGGAAAACAAATGCCACTTTCCTGAAAATCTTTAGTTAAACAATTTAACTTAGTGACATTTGCTCCAAATGTTTATTTCCCCTTAAATTAATGTGACATTAAATTCTTAGGTGACCATACAGCTACTCACATGATGATCTATTAATAATGTATAAAATCTTCAAAAAATTAGACTTATTCTTTATACTACAAGTAAAGGCAAATCAGCAAGTCAGATGACATGAAGTTTCACAGAGAAACAGCCTCAGGCAGATAAAATCCACTGCACTTGAAGAGTTAATATTTTCAAAAACTTCAGCACACTTCTCTATTGTTTTAGAAAGTCAGTGGGTAACTCAGACTTCTTTTCAATAATCAGGATGGATAAACTCATCAATGGCCAAAATATATTTCAAGTCTTTTGTACTAAGTTAATCAGAAGAAAAAAACAGATGTTCCCTTACATATATCCTGACATTCAGTATTTTTTTTTTAATTGTAAATTTTTTCATCATGGACTTGTCCCATCATTTTAAAGTAAAAGTTTCAGATCATTCAAAGGCAAGTTTCATTGGAAATTGGTAATTTTTTAAATATTTTCTTAACAAGATCCTATAAGAATTTCAAATGTAAGGAAAGCAGTAAAGAACTTTAACAACACTTTTCTGTAATACCAGAGAATTGAGAGGTACATATACCTACAGAGGTTTGTCAGTTTTCCTTGTCTCCTTTGAGCATTTTCATAAGCCAATGTTTTGACTATTTAGGGACGAATTTATCATTCTTGAACATGCTTAGAATTTTTCAAGCCCTTCAAATTTTTTTCTATTTTTATAAATAAATTAAGTACAGTTAAATTATCTGGTATTTAATTACTAGGAATTTATATTGCAAAATAAATCCTGTTTCCATTAGAAAACAATATTGTTACAGATTCTCAATAAAAACCAGATCATTTAGTGCACCAGCTATTAAATCCCTTCAGACTTGTTAAATCCAGACAATTATTCGATTCAAAGTAGAAGATAATCAGTTATAGACATATAATAGTAATTTTCCATTTCAGTTGCAAGAAACATGAATCTTATTTTGTTTTCCTATGGTCCATTTCTTTGGTGCTACAAACATCATGGTCGTGATTACTTAATGCCAAGCCTGCACAACAATAAGGGACATATATTGAAATATTTACTACAGGGACATTGACAAGATGCATAATGAATTTCTAAACTGCATTAGCATTTTATCTGATTATTCAGTTATTTACTTTGTCTGATTTTCTCATAACTTATGTCATGTTTTTAGCATGAAACTTTACAAAAAATCTGTTGGACTATACAGGTATATTTTAAATATATAGCAGATAAATTACAGAACTGATATTACTAATGTGACTGGAAATACTCATAATTAGTTTTCATTAGTCTAATTGAAATTGCTGTAAGCTGGAATTTAATCACATATGCCATCACTTTAAACAAAGAATTAGTTACTGACAGAAAAATTGCATTTTTAATGATCTTGTATTCCATGATTAAGACTAAAATAATTCTAAATATTAAACTATTAAACTATTTTAATCTGATTTTATATATGGAATACTTACAAGATAGATGAGAAGCACACTCCAGTTTCCAGAGTTTACTTCAATATGTCATGACAAGCCGATTAAGAAGTGAAAAAATCTACTACTTAGTAATTTTCTATTTAAAAGTATCATTTCTCACTGGGATTTGAGTACATAGAAATGGAAAGGGAAAGATTCAAAAACAAATACATAAACCAATCATTTAATTAGATTGTTAGTCTGTTTTCCATAATTTTTGGAACTATTTTGTTGAGTATAGGTTTAACTTTGACCATTATGCTATACAAAGCCTTTTCTACAATGAAAAGTCACCAGTGGCACCTTATTGTTTCCAAGATTTCTTGGAAACATACTGAGAAACCCACTCCAATTGTATTCATTAAGGAGGGAATTCACATATTACATGACCATTAAACCTATATTATAGAGCACTCTTTTTTTTAATCTCTTTTTCTGACATTGTGAGCAACTAGTAGCTTATAGGATTCATTGAAAGTTAATAAAAAATATACATCAAAAGATTGGAATTATTGTTTTATACAAGGCATTCTTGAGAACATCAAAATATTTCCCACTGATGCAGTTAAAAACTTCTTAATTCCCTTAGAATACACAAAGTAGCTAGTAAGGAGAAAAATAGCTCTTCCCATTTGAAAAAAAAATGTCCAAATGTAAAACAGCAAACATTTAAAAAAATATATAATGTAAGTAAATTTAAAAAAATTAGAGAGTAAACACAGTGTCATTGTTGTCTGTCCAAGTAAAAGTGATTTTGAGCAGTGAGTTGAAACATGATGGCTGGGTGAAACCACCACTATCTTGTTTAGGTCTACCTTGAAGAAAACTCAGGTGTGTAATTCCTTTTCCTGATCTCTCTACTCATCAAATCCTACTGCAAAAAGGTTGTTTGCCATCTCCTCCATGGCCCTAACAGTCTCCCACAGTTTGGTGTCAGGTGCATATCTTAACAAATTCTAGGCACACTGAGAACAAAGTTCAGCTGCAGCATTTCTGAGACAACAAAATCCATCTCAGTAGAGTTTGATAATGTCAAGGAGTCTATTTCACTGTCTCAGAAACTTCCTCATGGCATATTAAACACCCAAAAAAAGAGCTGTATACCATCCATAAATACTGCAGTAAAATGAGTTTTATTGTCTTTGTGCTGAGACATCTTAGAAAGGGATGACCAAAAAACAGTTGCTCTAGACCTGAAAGAAAAATGGATCCTCATCAACCTCATTGTTTAAAGTTTCATGTATACTAAAATAGTTCCTAATCGTGGAAGGACAGTATTCTTATCTTGAGGTATCAAGATAATTTTCAGGTGTGTATTAATGTGTATTCATGAAGTAAGTAAGCTATCTCAAATTTTGTACTAGATTGTAAATAAGAAGGAAAAACCTCTAAAATCTTAAAATCTGGACTATATTCACCATGACCACCAGTTAAACTGATATGTTTGGAAAAAAATTTCTGTACAAGTAAACTAAAACAGAGAAGCTGAACTTTAAAGAAAAACACTAATACCAGGCAAACACAACTGAAAAAAAAAACCACCAAAAAAAACCCCACCAAAAATCAAACCCAAAACTGTTCTATAAAATGCACAGAAAACTTAATTTAGCTACTCATGGTATTTTGGTCAATCCATAAATTTTCCCCAGATCTCCCATTCTTCTATAAGTTATACTTCAGCAAAATTTCTTATAAGCAGAATCTATATTTCTACATACTCTTCTTTCTTATAGAAGGTAATCTTCAACATGATTTGTATTCAGACAAAATATATTAGTAGGAAAGCTGGCTGTAGGTCAAGTGTACTGTGGCCAAGTGTACAATTTTTCATTACTTCTATTTGTAAAAGTCTTCTGTATTATAAATTAATTTTGTGTAGTCTGCAAGAAAATGCATTATTCTTCATTATATAGGTGTAGAATTGTCACAGGAAATAAACCAATATCTCTGTAACCATTCTGAATGCAAATGGCCCCCAGCTGAAGGCTATTATCAATCAGAATGCAAGAATTTATGTAAGCATTATTCGATCATTATAAACACTGATTATGCCATTTGATACATTCTTATGGGCCACTGCTCTCAGAACTCTGCACCCATAGTCCCCAAAGCTGTCTGCTTTGGTCCCTGTTACTGTCCTGTAATCCCACTAAAGCCAAGAGGCTAAACAGAACATAATGTAAACAATATACTCTTGCATCTTAACACAATTTCCCATCAACATTTATCAGAATAACCTATTTTCAGTTGCTAACAATGGCACCAAATTACATTGTTAAGAGTAATAGATGATAAACATTCAGATGAGGTTAAAATTCCTTTGCTGTAAATGTTTATTTTTTAAAATAAGTGAGTAAATAATCCATATTTGTAGAGGGAGGCAGGGTAAGAGTTCACCATTAATGTTTCAAACAATATGCCTACACTTCCTATACCTCAGCTGAAACTGAGAGGAACAACCCTTCATGATCAGTTGTATTGGGTTTGCATGCCAAGCTCTGGTAAGAAGCTCCCTCCGTGTCCAAGAGAGCCAATGTCAGCCAGCTGCAGGATGGACCCACCACTGGCCAAGGCCAAGCCTATCAACAACAGTGGTACCATTTTGGTATTAACAGATTTAAGAGAGGAAAAATTTGCTGTGCTGAAAATAGGTGGAGATGAAGAATTTGGGTAGGAATGCCAAAATATACTTTAAAAAAAAAAAGGCTAAGACCAAGACCTGGGAAGCAGGAGACAATGAGACAGCACAAGGAACCATAAATGAATGAAGGGGACAGTAGAGCTGCCAGACATGAGAGACTGGATTTAAACTGGATGGTTAAAAAGTCTGGGGAAAGAAGAGTGGGCAGGGGAGGGAAATTACAGTGAAGTATTAAAAAAAAAAAAAAAAAAAAAAAAAAAAAAAAAAAAAGAAGCAGAATTGATTGAGCTGAGGTCATCACGGTCAGAAATATATTATGAAATAGAAAAAGTAACAGAGGGATAATCAGAAAGTGTCATAAGGAGGTACTTAAATGAGAAAAGCAGCTGGTAGACTGGAAAATCTGAGTCTAGTCAAATTAGAGTGGCAAAGAGAGCATAAAGAGGTGAAGAAACAGGTAGACTTTGCCTTTTCCGGAGTGTACACCCTCAGGATCCAAGGCTGGGACTGGATCCTCCCCCCGCAGTTCGACCTCCAGCTGGTGGAGGAGACTCGGACAGGAGCATTCTACAGCCTCCAGGTAGTGACCCACTATGGAGTTACCTCATTGAATCATATTCTTTTCTGGGAACCATTGAAAAACTGAGATGAATTTTCAGCAGTGAAACACATTCATAAACTAATGAATGATCTTATTAGTACAGTTTCACCTAGCTGTCACCTATGAGTGCATTGTGTTCTGTATTGGTGTCCCCTACTTGCTGCTCCTCCAAGTCTCACCCTACAAAGAGTTATAGAAAAAAAAGAGTGGAAAGTAACAACCTGTGAGTGTATAATTACTGGGAGAAGACACGTTTCTAGACATGTTTCAAGGTAGAGAATAACAGACAATGAAAAAGCTGGATTTTAGAGCAGCTAAGAGAACATGGAGAATGCATATTGGAATGAAGTAAAAATTATAAATTCTTCCACAAATTTTGAAACAAAATCATTGTTTTGTATAATTTGAGTTGGGGAAAGAATATGCAATTTATTTGTTTTGGTTAAAAACACAGCCCCACATAAGCTACTATAAAGAAAATTAATTATATCCCATCCATAAGCAGCACATATTTCCATCTTTTCCTTTGTAATGTTCTCTAAAATTTCATTTCTACATCACACTAGTATCCTGCAGGGTTAGAAGAGGAATAAGAGGAGAAAAAGTGTTAAGCCAATTGTTTTGCTGCATAACTGAAATTAAGGTATGCAGAATATGTACTAATTGCTCAAAAGGACTCAAATGTTTGACTTAAGTTCATTTTTGATAACTATTGAGAGGTGAAATGGGAAAATATACTGTATAGAGTACAGGACTGATGTAATTAAAGATAGTATGAAGTTGATGGGGAATGCTTAGACATCACTTCTTGCTTCCATTTTTTTAATCACTTGAGTAACCAACACATTCCTTTTAACAGATATAAATATTTAAAAGTACCCCATATTTAAATATTTATTCATAATAGAACATATCAAATGATGACTTACTTTATATTCAAATATGAAAGAGCAACAAGATTTTGTTCTCTTGTGAAAATTTGTTTAAATAAAACACTAACAAAATTCACTGCCAAAATTTCATTACCATTGTTCTTCTCCATGAAAAAAGATTTCACACAATTTCTCAATCTTTGCAAGTTCTCAGCTAAATAAAATCTCTTTTTATAACAACAATGATATATTGAAAAATGCAAACCCATCGGTTTTGCCTTTAAATTTTTCCCATAAGGTTCTGTATTTCCTTATTTGAGCGTCCTCTTCTCAAGACTGTGATGCACTTAGTTTACGACTAATTAAGACTGAAACCTATATAGCTTTATCTACAGCACCATTTTATCATTTGTGTGTAGCAGGAAATGTTATTTTTTTTCCATGGCATTGTCTGTTCTGTGGGACATTCAGTCCCGCGCTGGACTCAAGATCCCTTCCAACTCTGTGTAGCACAAACAAGGGCAGAGGGGAGAGGAAGAATGCAGTGTGCCTTGTAAAAAGCTGATAGTCAAGTGACTTCACTGCAAGTGGAATAGATGTCCAGAATGTGCTGTCCGTATTATAAAAGAGGATGCAATACTGGCAAAAACCCAAACTGATTCTGGCTTTTTCCCTTGAAAACAAAATAATTGCAGAGGGATTTCACCAATATTTAAAATACAACAAATTTTCAAATGCACTTTTGAAACTTAAGTGGTACCAATTCTCTGATGATTTAACTTGGCATAATGCCATTGTAGTCAATAGGCTGTTTGATTTACATCAGTAGAATACCTGGCTCATTTATCGTCTCTCAGTTGAAGAACAATTTGCATATGCTTGCAAGTAAAGTATCAAACACTGTTTATGCCTTGTTAAGCCTGGCTGGAACTTTACAAATTTTTTCTGAGTTTATACATATAGATATACACATAAATACTTGCAGTTACAATTACCACTGCTTTACCTGGGATGAAAAAATCTCCAACAATTAGGGATTCAAGTTTCAGGAACAAAAGCAGTAAAACCAGAAGTCCATAATTTTTTTGTTATTATTTGTAAAGGTGTCCTTCGGACCTTGGTCCTGCAGGGAAGCCCCTACTGGCCAGTCCGTGGTAGCCCAGATAGCTTGAATTCCTACCCACCAAATGACAGGAGACTCAGAGCGCTGCTGTTCTTATGGGTTTATTGTAGGTGAAGCGAGGGAAAAAGGAAGCAGGAAAGGCTCATGGAGACAACCTCACAAGAGGGGAACTGACTCTGAGAGCCCACCTCCAGAGGAGGAATCGGACATTATAACTGAGGGAAGAGAGGTGGGGTCAGGGTACAAAGGACCAATACGACAGGATGGGGTGATCAGGGGAAAACCAATGGGAGAAGAGGAGACGTGTGGCTTCAACCAGAGAACCAATACCAACAAATAGAACGGGGAACTTTCTAGAACTGGGGATGGTACAATGGGGTGATGGACATTAACAGGGGAAGATACAACCAATGATAGACATGAGGAAAGGCAGGAACCCTAAGGCAATTACACTATTGCAGTATCCCAGGGCAACCCTATCGGGTCTTCCCCTGGGCCACCTCCCACAATTATTGTCTTTGGTCTACACCATATTACCTTTTTCTCCATTTCTCTCTATATTGGCTACATCTACAGTCAGCATGCAGGATCTTGGCCTATTTTTGCAAAGATCTGGCTATCAAGCAAAAAAGTGCGTATCTCTGTGAGGAAAGAAACGGAAATAATTAAAATCATTTTACAGAACATGGCAATGTAATATTCAAAAAGCTAAAATTATTTCCCTTTGCATTCTGCAGATCTAGCAGTTCTCTCATTGGCAGCCCTTGTGTTTCTGCACTGGCCAGAGCAACCAGGACTTTGTTATCTCAGTTTAATTTATGGTTAATCTTCCTTTCCCCAGAGGTACTTCCTTTACTTTCAATTGGGTTAAACCCTCAGATAAGCCTCCCATCATAGACAGCAGTTCACAGAACAAGCAGTTGTTGCTGTGCTGCTTGCAGTGTATCTGTTAATTAATGGAATAGTTCCTTTGTCTTTTGTTTTGGGTTTTTTTTCATCTTGCAATAATATTGGACAGAGGCTGTTCATTACTGTGTATTCCTACTTCTAATGCATTGCTGCACACTGGTCCTTATGCACATGTGTAATAACTGTAGTTTATAATCATATTTAGCACTGAAAAGTAATCTATATGCCTTTCTGTTTTTTTTTCTCCTAATTCTCCATTTTTCCTTCCTAGATACCATAGTTCTTGATGTATTATATACTTTAAAACATGTTACTCATAACCAAAACCATATAGGAAAAAAGTTTAACATTAAGAGTACAGTTACAATATTTCATTGACTTTCATCAAATAAGCAATGTTCCAAGTAGCCTTCAGATCCATTGCTGAAGAGAAATTATTTTTCTTTTCACTCCAGAAGAAATCAAACAGGTTTAATTAATAAAAATGCAACCATTTTGCTTTTTGAAAGTAAATAATCATAAAATTAAGTATAAGAGTTTATTACATGGATTTTTCCTCACAAGGCCAGTGTATTATTCATTGATGACCTGTATTACACATGATTTGCTTCTAAACAGGAGTAATATTCTCAAAGCCTTTCTACACAAATAGGAAGTAACTTTCTGCATCTTATAGTGATTTCCACAAGTCCTCTTCCCTTGGTGCAAGAAAAACTTACAGCTCTTGGTTGTTGTTATTTAATTATAAGTACCTGTAAGATTTTAGAAGATCCTTATTATTTTAACACATGTCTAATGCTTATATTACCATCTGAGAAATACACTCCAGACACAGAAAACTTCTGCCTCTAGTACAAGGACCGCATTCAATAAGTATAGGAAATTAGTGAAGACACAGCAAAAAAAACTCCAAAGAGATTAAAAATATAAATCCTTTGTGGGTATAGCCATTGTCTTAAAAGGCTTTTTAAAAGACAGTACCTTTTAAAAGGACAGAGTATATGCCTAGAGATCAAAGAGATAATTTTATATATTGTATATTATAAAATAACAGAAAAATGAATTTTCTTCATTACTTTTACAGTAGTAAGAAGGTTGAGGATGTTTTTTTTTTTCCTTTTGCACCCATTTTTTAATAGACAAAGTATGGAGATATACTTGAGTGGTAAAATATTCTTATGAAGATAGGCAGGCCAGTAGTTTAAAATATGAAAGAACAAACAAAACTGAAAAGTACATGAGATAAGCAAATACTGCAAATGGAACTGAAATATAGCAGTAAAATTAAAAAACTAAAATAAAATTTTAAAAAAACAACCAGCCAAAAAAAAAAAAAAAAACCAAAACCAAAACAAGAAGTAAACCTAAAAGTAAACAACCAAATTAATTCAAAGGGTGAGAAAAGCATTCCTTGTAAGAAAGAGATACTCATATTTGGAAAGCTAGGAAAAACAGGATTTGTCAGAAATCAAAGTAGAAAGACAAATCAAAGACAAAGATCAATAAAAAAGCTTTTTGCTGTGGCTAAGAAAGAAAATAAAAGCCCATGAATTTTTGAGAGATACTGAAACTTTGATGACGGCAGAAAAACTCCAGACATAGAGAATTTTTTGTCAAATAAGTCTGAAAAACCACATTTCACTGTTTTTTACAGTAGATGGTTATGTATAAATATTCAATAGATGGTATTCTTTTAGTTACAAAATCAAACAAACAGAAAAAGCCCTCAAAAGCTGTTGTAAAAAAAATCAAAACACAAAATATACTGATATTTTTAGGTATATCACTTCAGATCTTTCTTCTTTTTTAATTCAATTTCATAAATTATTAATTTTATTAGCTATTTTTTTAAAAAACCATCTTTTTAATTTAGTTAACAATAATTTAGAAACTACTTTCACCAATTTGTGATAGGAAATTAGCTGAAATTGATTTTTCCCTACAAAGAGTTTCAATGACTCAGAAAATTTCACTAAGAGTTGTTAAGTCCTCATCAGCTCTCCTGCCAAACCTTTACAGCAAAATTCTCACTTTGTGTTAAACTAGTGATTCCCTTGCATTGAAAGGCTGGTAATGACCCCTATAATTATGAAGAAAGACTATCCTAGTATTTCTGCCCAAAGAAAATATGAAAATAGGCCTTCAGAGAATAACCTGGCTTCTGTACAAATCATCATTATATTTATGTGTATTCAGAATATATAATTTCTGACAGTATAAAGAACGATGCCTAGATTGCAAGAATAGGTCAACTTTGAATTAAACATTACAAAGTGTATGCATCATTTTTATTATCTTTCTCATCTGAAGATAATGGTGCTCTCACAACATTCAGGAATGAAAGTCTCTTAAATTTGTTCAGTTGGTATGACTGAAGCATACTTGTGGGGGATTTTAAATATTTTGGGGATAGCAGGATACAGTGTACTATGCCATGGAGAGAAAAAGACACAGGAACCTCAGAAGATGACTCTTCTGGTCTAGATTAGTAACATAGATACTGTTACTAAGATCAGTTATGGGGAAGACCCAGTTCCCAGAGGTAAGCAGTGGAAAGAAAAAAAAATGAGGTTGATTTTGGTCAAGAAACAACCATGGTAGATATGTTTCTAGAACAGGAATTTTTAATGTTTTGGGGAAATAAAAAAAAAAGAGGAAAAGAGACCTACAAATTAATATTAATCTGGTTTCCCTTCAATCAATAGGATTCCTACCCTAGTAGGGAATTTGGTGAAACATGTTCTAAATTCCAGCCCAGTATAAAGATCATTCCTGGGAAAAATAAAAAACAAACAATCTCACAACAAAACTCAGCTTCACCAAAAGCATCTCATCACTCAACTTTAGTTCTTTTACTGATTGCCAAAGTCAAATCCCTTTTATGCATATTCCCTTTAATAAAAGATCTAGTTAAACCAGAAGATATTGAAACCAAAAAAGGTATCTATCAGCCTCAATAACTTTGAGTAAGATCTGTACACAGTGAGTTCTCCATTTTCTATTTAACAGCATTTTCAGTAGAATAAAGGATTGTTGTTTGCTTTTTTCTTTCTTTTCCAGAAAAATAAATAATAATTTTATGATGAGAAGACATATGAAAGACAATCATAACAATATATTGTCAAAGATTTTTTGCTGCTTCTGAAAAAAAAGTTCACAGTTCTGGGATGTAGTGAACAGAATCTCAGCTACCAAATCATCCTGTTATGTTACTTCTGATGGAAATACTTTATGCATTTTGTTACTCTATGAATATTTTTCTGCAATTCTTTTTCTCTTTGATAATGTGTTTTAGAACATTCTGTAAATATTGTTTCAATAACATTTGGCTTCATGAAAACCCTGAGAGATTAAAATATGTACAAAATATTAACTTATTTTATGCTTAAGAAAAGACCAGAAGATCCTTTGCAAAAGCCACTAGGATTTTTTAATTTAGAGAAAGCTTACAGAGGTCATTCATTATGAATCCTCTGCATTCAAAAGCAAAACATTTATTCAGCATTTTAAAAAAATCTTTATTATCTTTATAATATAAAATATTATATCAATTCATAATCTCATAATTATTTGAAACTCATTGTTGCTCTTACAAGAAAAATAACAATCAGCTTTGGACAGAAAACTAAGAGGGAAAGGAACATATAAACATACCAACTAGTTGTCAAATAGATCAAAAGAGTGCCAATTAAAGTTAGGAGTACTTACAAATCACTTTTATTATTTAATATTTTATTTTATTAACAAAAAAAGAATTTGAAATCATTAAGTAGCATTATGGGTCTGAATTTATGGTGGAGAACAGAGGACAGGAAAATCCCCATGAAAAGGTGAAAAAATTGAGCAAAGCAGTGAGAACACTGACATTTCACATGGAATACCTTCATAAAGATGATATTTTCTTTCTTTTGTAGGAAAGCTATAAGCATTTGAAATAATAAAAATTAAAATATTATTTAATATGCCAGAAATTATTATTGGGATTTAAAGAGTGCTATCAATTTCATTAATAGTCATTGAGCAATAGCTATTGTGGAGACTGAGCTATTCTGTGACTTTGTTATAAACAACACTAGAAGAAAGACATTGAGGGGCTGGAGTGAGTCCAGAGAAAGGCAACAGAATTGGGGGTGGGTTGGAGCAAAAATCTGATGAGGAGTAGCTGAGGGAGCTGAGCATGTTTAGCCTGGAGAAAAGGAGGCTCAGAGGAGATCTTTTCACTCTCTAAAACTCCCTGACAGGAGGGTGTAGCCAGTTGGGGCTTGGGGTCTTCTGCCAAGTAGCAAGGGATAGGTCAGGAAAAAATGGCCTCAGGTTGCATCAGAAGAGACTTAGATTGGACATTAGGATTTTTTTTTTTTTTTTTACTGAAAGGACTGTCAAGCCCTGGAACAGGCTGCCCAGAGAATGCTGTAGTCATTGTTCCTGGAGGTATTTAAAAGACTTATGGATGTGGCACCTGGGGACATGATTTGCCAGTGCTGGTGGAATGGTTACCCTTGATGGTCTTTAAGGGTATTTTCCAACCTAAATCATTCTATGATAAGAAACAGGACTAGATCTTCTTTACCTATATACCAGTATATCTGTAGCTCTCTAAGATACCAAAGAAATTTAAGAGAGAAAGACAGTGAGATGGAAGCAATGACGAACAAAGAAAAATTCCAAGGAAAATACAGGGTTTGACATGACACAGGAATTCCTGGTTCTGAGGTTTGCAAATCATGTCACAAAAAAAAGAATCTGCCACAGTACAAGAAAGATATTCCAGATAATGGCAGCACAAACACAGACAAAAAATTGTCAGTAAATATGGACAGAGCTTGCTTTAGCTGTACCCCAGTAGAGATTTTACTTCAAGCACCAGTTTCACAGCATCACAGCAGCAGTTTCAGTATTTAATAACCCAGAGCCAAAAGGAGAAGGAAGCATATTAATCTTTCCTCAGCAATAAAAGCTGGACTAAAAGAATGTGCAGGTGCAACTTATTTGTAGATTTAAATTTTTTTCTGTTTTGGTTTTAGTTTTTTTTTTTTTTTTTATTCCCTGATAGAAAATATCAATATCTGGTGCCCAAAGCAAAAAGATGTGAGTTCTAGTACTCTGTTTCAAATTATCAATATGGTTGCTTTGATATTTTTCTAATATTTTAGATCTGAAAATCATGTTCATTTCTTTCTACCCCAAAACAGTTCAACAAACCCTTACAGACAGTTATTACACCCTATTTCACAAAACCCCAAAAGCCGATTTACAATGTCTTTACAGGACAGTATCAAATCCTACCTGACAGCAACAGAACAAAGTTACAGAACTCTTTCAGACACAGCTGATTAGTGTAAAATATCAAGATGGTCTTGACAAAAATGTACAACATATTACATAATTTTTATTTTAATTGTTAACTACCATGAAATATTGCTATTAAATAATTACAGATATAAATAGCTGAAATTAAAGTAAGGATGCTTCATGTTGTTCACAGGTTGACATGCAACATCAAAGAGAACTTTTTTTATCAAGGGCAGAATAATAGAATGTACAGCTAAAAGCACTAGACATAAATTCCAGTTCTTCACATTACAGTTTGCTCAGCTACATGCTCTTCAACATAGTTGTGTATAAAAGTCAACATCATGATGGCTCCTTGAAATTTTTAACCAATGAGTCCTTCATAGCTTATGCGCATTTTTTAGAAGTGGAAAAATATAGTACTGCAATTGTTTTTAAAAAGCACCAGCCTGGTTCGTTACAGAGCAGAACTGACTAACATGGATCCAGATTTCATTTTGAAACATACAGCAGGTCACCTCAACATTTAATTAATTCAGCTAAAGGGATCCATGAGCTAAAATCATTATGAGTGTATCCATACTTTTTAAATTAGTTTTTTTTGGGATTATCATTTCCTGCAGAATTCCTTATTTTTCATGGTGGAATTCGCCTAAATGGCAATTGATTTTATACAAGAATGAATAAACAATAATTAGTTTAGAAAATAATTAAAATAATTTTAAAAAAGTAATTTGAAAGAATAAAAGACATGATCTTTTAGGGTTTTTTTCCCTATCATTCTCATTTTGTATCTGCCAGAAATTGTATTCCAGATCTAGCCTTTGGTAGGTTGAGAGGAATCCCTAATAGTCTTGAACAAAGTTCAAGGAGGAAAGAAATGTGTTGCAAATGGCATATTCATAATAATCTCTATCAGTCAAATTTCTATAAATTGCTGTTGTCAGCTGCAGCTGAAAATGCAGATATCTGCTTCACCTTTATTTTAGGTGATCACCTAAAATCTTGATAACAGAATGAAAAACTTCCCCCACATTAAAATTCCCCCAACATTAAAATCAACTCCATAACTCTAAGAACAACAGGAAATTTTTAGTCATTTGAGGAGCAATCAAATTAATATCCTGACCAAATTAAATAATTTATTTCAAGTTCTACTTGTCACTGTACTAATTACTTCCTTTAAATCATGGAGAGAAAAAATAATACAACTATAAATGTATCCGTGTTACAAAATATAAATAATTTAATAAAAATAATATAAACTTTAAAAGGAAGAAGAGGAAAATGCTTGACTTTCCATCTCAAATTCTTTGATAACGTAATTCAATTTGTTATCATGAGCACAACTTGGCTTCAGTTACAACAAGGATTTGAACACTATGTAACATCTTCAATATAAGACAGGGAAGAAACAGTAATTTGGCAAATACTTTCAAGTAAGTGTCTTTAAAAGTCATTAATTTAGGAGGCAGAGAAAATAGAAGTTAAAGCAGTTGAAAGTACACAGTGCCCTAGTTTTGAAGTTTGTTTAGAAATCTTCACAAAATACTGTAGTCAAAGGAAAGGCATTACTGTGTATTGCATGCAATTTTTTTTTTTATTTCTCCATTATCTATTTTAATATTTAATTGATTTGAAAATAAAAATATGGTATTTCAAAAAGGTTTCAAGAAGCCAAACTAGTACATTAGTCCATAATAGATTTCTTTTCTGATAAAATAATCACCCACACACAAACACTTTCTTGGAAAGCAAATGATTCCTCTTCATCATGAAATTAGGATACACAGATCACCCTGAAGTCTTATTCAAAATCAGCCTAATTATGTGCTCAGGGATATAACATCCTGCCAGAGATTGCTTTCAAAAAGGTTCATGAGAAAGGCAGTAAAAAAGTAAAAAATGGCAATTGAAGCAACCTCTGGCTCATTAAAACACCCATTTCCTGCTTCTCATAGGAGTGAGGTGACATAATTTTTTGTTGAAACTGCAGCCAGTTCAAGACTCTTCTCATATATTTATGAAAAGCAGAAGTCAGTACTGTGATTTATAAGCACACCTTATGACATAGGCCAAAAAAAATTTAAATAGAGATATTTCTCTCAGTACTGGGCAAATTTCTAGCACTTCCCCCAGCAAATGAGCATTAACATTTCTGTTGTGCTTTGTTTAACAATTTAACTTTACTGTCTGTGATGAAACTACATTTTCTGCTTTGCAAGGGGTGTCTACTGGTTACTTAACCAAGTGTTTTTTGTTAATAAAAGTGATAACATTAGAGTTATCTCTGTTCTCACCTCCAGCAAAAAAAAAATCTGAATATGTATTTTTCTTTGCCTTTCATCACAGTTTTCAGAGGTAAAATTTTCAGGATTGCGAGTAGCAGGTAAACATAACGAAACTGCACAAGAGAACACAAAAGCAATGTATCTTTTCAGTTGCTGTCTATTAAAATAGAATTTATTTAGCTCCATAAACATACCTGTATCTATACAGTATTTTTTGCCTCAGTATTCACTAAAAAGTATCTCTACAGCATTTTCTTTCACGTTCATTTAATGATTATTATTTATGTTAAATGTGCAACAAATGAATGGAAAAGGTTGAATTCTAAGCTTTCTATACTCTACAGTTAACAAATATGAGAGGCCTATCCTTACAATTTTGCCATTCAACCAGTACTTAAACTCTGAATTTATCTTAAGAAAGATAAATGTGCAATGTATTCAATAATAAATAGCGTTTTTAATTCCTCAGTATTCAACTTTGTTCTAAATTTTAGCCTCATTTCACTTTATTTGCCATAGATTATGTGGACCGATTATTTTCCAGTTTTATTTGCAAACACAAAAATTCTTCAGGTTAGATTATATTCATATACAGAAGCAAAGTTAAGATCAGCTTGGCTATCAGTCTGAAAAGCCAAGAATTTTTATCAAGGAACTTATGGTGAAAAGAAAATAGTAACAATTTTGTAGCTTCATTTCAAGATAACAAATGCAGAAGATTGGTAAAACAGTACTTTCCCATTTTATCTGCACATGAATTAAACTGTATGAATCCAAAGAAGCCAAGTAATAACAGAAACTGTAAAACCCAAACAAGCACGCAGGGTGTATAATCAATGAAAATCAAAGGCCTTATAAGCAAGAAAAAGAGGACTTTTATTCTCCAAAGTATTCAGTAGTGATCACCTGCAGGAACAGTGTAGCTCATCTCGTACTTGATCTCATGTATCTTTAGGCCTAGGGCCATATCAAGTGCCAGTGTTTTAGAATTTTATTCCAAATATAATTAATTACATTTAAAAATCGTCCATTTTATCAGTTTACATATTATCTCCTTTTCTGATGTCTTTGACAAGCATCTCTATAACTAAGAATGCTGACATTTGCAAAAAACAAAAAATTGTTCCTTTGAGTAACCTGTATCTCAAAGTAATGTTGTATTAGGATACATAAGCTTAAGGGAAAAGAGTTTTTCTCTGGAATCTTGCTATGAAGAGTCAATTCACACCTATTAACATCTAAAGGGTAACAGCAAAAGATATTGGATAATTTAAAGAACACAGAGGCCAATCTCTGTCTTCACTGCTGCTGCCACAACCCCAAAAACACCACCAGGCTTTAGAAAAGCCTTGTTTGGGCTATTATCAGTAGGATGTGGAATTTCTCCCTTCAGTTCATTGTTTCCTAAGACATTCAAGATGTTACTAAAATTCATATTCCACAAAATGTAAGGACTTTTCTGGTAGCACTCATGCACAGGCTTGACTGACTGTCTCCTGCTCCAACTGAGCTGCAGCTTACACCTTGTATTTCTGTGAGCAGCAGAGGAAGGAAAAGCTGAATACTACAGCAGGTTTTTTTTCACACAGTTGGAGTAGGTTGAGAGACTCTTGTACCACCATTTTCTGTTCTACTGCTTTTCCAGGAAAGCGTGTGTGGATTGCCGAACCACTTTCTCCGAACACTGAATTTAATCAATTTTTTAGAGAAATAGGCAAAGGAAAGGAAAGGAAACACACCTATTAAAAAAAAAAAAAAAAAAAAAAAGAAAGAAAAGAAATAACTTCTAAATGCCTTTTCCTTCCTCAACTCATTTCCTTCATTAATAAGTTGTTTAATTAAGCTTCTTCTTTGTTCTCTGCACAGCCATTTTGTTCCTAGGACTCTTTTAGAATTAAGATTTACTTTGGACAAGAGGCTAATGAGGCTGGCAGCAATATTGTAATTCTGTGTGGAAATGACAGAAGACATTGCTTCCACCATTAAACAGACCAAATTTCAATACCTGTTTACACAATCACTTTCATTACACATTCAAGAAATTTGGTTCCCTATGTCCATATGAACAAACCTCATCTGGATATGGAGAAATTCAGTCCTTCCCATAGAGTTGCTATCAGGTTCATCCATCCCCTGTTGAATTAAAGTGCTCACAGACAAGAGCAAAGTGTTAATATAGGGAAGAAAGAGCTTTAGGACAAAGGGAGAAACCTATCCCTGAAGTGTAATTTTGGGCAGAAATAAATAAAACCATCCAGAATATTGAAATACATCAATTATGTATTAATAAGTCTATTATTATAGACTTGGCAAACATCAATATGCTAAAAGGCCAATAAAAGAAATAATTATCTTGAAATCAGCCAGGACTTAGTCAGAGTCTTTAAAGTAAAAGATATGCTTAATTCTCTTATTCCATTAATAAATGTTGATCATATTTTTCTAGATTTCCTGCTCTATAAAAGGGGACACTATAGAACCATGGACATCTTCTGACATGTGAGATTATCCCTACTGATTCATGTGAGTTACTGCAAAGCTATATTTTGATGCTAATATCCTTAGTACATTCCAAAAACCAGTAGTATTTGGCTTAATTTTTTATCATTTTACCATTTTTAGCTAAGATGTCGTTTCACAGATTTCATCTTCGAACACAAAAATCAATCATCTATTGTAGCATGTTAAAGGTTACATGCTGTTGCTTAGGCCAGTACAATTCTGACAGCAATTAAGTAACAGTAATGTCAGCTTTGTCATTGCCTGTTATTTTTACTAAGTAGCATATTCAGAGGGTATTTATTATATTTAAATTCATTGGTTCAAAATACTCTCTAGAGACTGATTTTTTAAACAATATGCGTACTTCCCATGCACAATTGTAAAGAAACACTGCCCTCTTCTGCCAAACCAGGATGAATTTCCATAGAGACATGCTTTGATTTGGAAAACCAAGCTGGATTTGAACAGATTAAAAATGCCATTTTTTATAGAAATAAGCCTATGTGCTATTTTCAAATAATATGTTTGAAAACACTCATTTCCTTTTTTTGTTCTTTCTCCTCAATCAGTAAAATTTCTCTTTTCCCAAGTTCAAAAAGACATTTACAAGCCCCTAAAAAATTAAGATAAATTTCAACACTTTTGTTTCATAAACAAGCCCATCAAATTCTACAGTTACTTTCTTGTGTGAGTAGATCTATTTATGATAGAAATCTCACAAATCCAAGTTCTAATTTTTCCTTCTTAAGAGATTTATGTTTTGTGATCTCTGATTATTATTGTCATGTTATTTTGGCACCTTTACCCATTTACCTACATTTTTTAATATTTTGTTCAGAGCAGATCTTGTGCAAACCTAATAGCTTTACCAACATTTGAAAATGGAGCAATATTAATTTTTAAATTAAAAAATATTTAATTTTTAAAACAGTATCCTTCACCCAGGCTGCCTTGGATATTCACTGTCTAAATTGTGCTTCTGATATCAAAATAGCAAACATACTCTGTGAGCCTACTAAATCATTTCACTAATATAGTTATCATCAAAGTGATCAACACAGAGAGTAAAAAACGTCCTCACTGCTTTTGCCAAAGAAAATAAATTTACAAAATAATTTTACACATAAAATTCTGTACCTAAGATACCTCTTAAAAATCTTTAAAAGATAAGACATTAACTAAAAATCAGTCAGGTTTCACAAGCATTTATAAACTAAAATCTAAACCATCTTAAGGTATTTTTACATACAACATTTCCTCTAAAATGATTTTCCCACATTACTGAATTTAGATATTGTTGATGACAATTGTATCGCATTCCTTCAAAGACTTTGAATTTAACTTTACTTAGTAAAACCTTAGACACATAATACTTTTGTTTAAGATATTCAAACAAAGCACCTCCAAAAGAATTTTTTTTTGCCTCCAAAAGAGTTATTTTCCATGAATTGGACCTTTCTGCTGAAATGCACAAATATTGCCAACTTCAGGATAAAATTTTTAAATTTTAAATAAAATGTGACAAACACCAAGTTCTGTGCCAAAAAATTTAAAAATTATATAAAAGCATCATAATTAAAATTTCAAAATAAACTCCCCACGCTAGATCAAATTTTCCGTAATGGTTAATATTCATGCTGTAATTATGAAATCAAACTCCTTTTAAAAAAAGATAAGAAAATGAGATTAAATGAATGTCCATTTAAGCACATGGTTTCAAGCTGGTCTAATATGAACCCACAGAAAACCTATTTCAAATGTGTTTGACTTTTAGTCATGCTTACTTCCAGAAGATTTTAGATAAGTAATTTCAACCTACCTAAAGTATGTGAAAAAAAGTGACAGAATTTTCCTCCTATATTTTTGTCTCCATGTAACAGTATGTATCTTTTTGTTGCCTCCAAGCCCCCTTCAGATTGCAGATTACAGACTCTCAGACAACTCTACAGAGAATAAATATAGGATGAAGGGTGTTTTATTTTACTGGTCTTTCTCTTGCTGTTCTCAGCAGGTAGTGGGACTGTATTTTACCTCTTGTAGTTTCCTACTGGCATTCAATTCTGGATCTAAACACTCATTCCCTCCCACTGCATCATAGGATTATAGTGTTACAGAGCATCATAAGGCTCAGAACATAATTGCATGTAATGTTTCAAGGTTTCTGAAGTAGAAAACCAAGAGTATTCCAGGCAATATTCCTGGGGAACAAATGCCATCTTTCACATAGTGCATGTCAGCATTTTTAAGCTTTAAAAAATTCTAGACTTGTACTTTTATGAAAAATTATTCTTTTAAACCTACTCCAAATATATTTGGGCCCAGAAGAAACAAGGGAGAAGAACAAAAAAAAATAAAGACAGGGAAGTCATATCAGAGAAAGGACAAATATACATCCTTTGACAATACAAATTTTTTAGACGAGCTTTTATGAATAAAGAATGTGGACTTGTAATACTTGCTAGTAATAAGTAATAAAAGAAATGGATTTGAAATAACTAGAAGTAGTATGTATATGGTCAGAGAAATAGAGAAAACTAATATTGAAACAGTGAGACGAGAGAGCTGCCAGTAAATTCATAAAGCCTAACACTCCAACATGAAAAAATATTTTGATATTTGAGGGGTTAGAGAGCTATAACACTTTCGTTAGATAGTTGGGGATTAAAAAAAAAAAAAAAACAACACCCAAAACAAAACCAAACAGAGCTTCTAGGTTAAAAAGCAAGCAAACAAGGGTGTGTCCAACTTCTATTATTTAACCAAATCCTATTAATTGTAGGAAAGGCCAACAGGGTAAAAAAAGTGCATGAAAGTTAGGCAACAAAAAAGAAAAAAAAATCAAAACAAAACAAAAAAAAAAAACCCCAAAGAAATAAACAAACCAAAAAAATCCAAACCAGAAAAAGAGATCATGGCCTTGTCAAATTGAATAAAATGCCTGCTATGAGTCAGTAAAGTCACTCTCCAGTGTGATAAGATTTGAGGTGTGATTGAAGCTTTTGTTGTTTCCCTACTTGTAAATGTCAGACAAAGGCAACAGAGAGGCCCACTTCTGATAAAAAGGAAAACTGGAAGGTAGATGGTTAGGCTGACTATGTAACAAGGGAGAGTTTGCAATTGCAGTCCTTTCTCATCAATTACAAGCCTTTACAAGGCACAACATTCAGCACAATAGCAGCATGCAAAGTCACTATTTTTAATAGGTCCCATTAAATTATTGCATCACAATGATCATCCTTTTGGTGCTTATTAAATATTGCCTTACAAAATTAATTGAAATATTCATGTAAGTTTTCTTAATAACTTGAAGATATTGATACTGATAATAACTATGGATGATTTTCAATTATGTCATTTTTTTCTAGATTGCCACAGGACTGCATATTTTTCCTTCCACTAGAATTTCTAATCCAGAACTACATTATGGCAAATGGATACAGCATTTTGCTCAGGAAAGCGCCTAACCATTCAGAGTAGCTAGAATACAAACAGCAAGACATTTTTTAGTCAATAACATGTTAAAAAAAAAAAATTAAAATAGTACTTGGTCTGAAGGTTATACATAGAATACCACACATTTAAAATGTCCATTTATCTTGATTTGATCAGTATATGTTTTTGTTGCTTAAATAGTTATAGAGTTTAATTTTCCAGTTATAACTTGTAGCTTGAAAGACAGGTGTCCACCAAGGAAGGTGGGAACCTCCCTTGGAATGAAAAATGCAACCCCCTTCCCTCCAAATTATTACAACTTACAGTTCTTTTCAGAGAGATTATATATATATATATATATATATATATATATATATATATATATATACAAAACAAGGCATAAAAACAGCAACAGCAGCAGCAGCAAACAAAAACGAGAAAATCAGTAGCAGCCTTCTCTTGGACGTTGAGCGCTTTCCCCTTTAGTGTAGTTACAGTCATGGCCAGCAGGGGCGCTGGTGGCTCCTGGCCGGGCAGGGCAGGTGCGATGATTCCCCCACGGCTGCAGGGGACACTGTGGTGCAAGCTCAGCCATCCCTCCATCTGGTAATGGAGGGCGGGCTGGCAGGAGAGATAAGGGACTTTCTTTACAAACTGATGTCCAGAAGCCAATTCTTGTGCCCTTTAGATGGTAAAATGGGCTGTAGCAGGAACCTCAGAACAGTGGCTGGAACGGCAGAGGCAGGCACACCCGGGGTGACAAACAAAATGTAGCAGAAACTCAGCAGCCCTGGCAGGAACCATAGGGTGTCCCAGTGGACATGGGATGCTGGGTAAAAGGGTGGCAAAAAACTCGATGCAGCTGCAGAAAAAAGTGGGGCTGGGCAGTGGCACCCAGGATTCTGCAAACAGCCCAGACACACTCCCTTGAAATGCGGGGAGGGGACTAGGATCTTGGGTTTTCCCTTGAGGCACCCAAGGAGATGGTGAGTAATTTCCAGTGAGATTGGGTCTTCAGTAAGGTCCCAGTTCAATGGCTGCTCTCAGGAGCAAAGCCTCACTCACAGTAGAAACAGTAAAAGGTGCAATTCCATGGTGGCAGCGAATTCTTCCCACATGAACCCCAGACCAGCCACCTCCCCTCTGATCCGACAGCAAGAGAGAGTGAGGAGCTTAGTCCAGCCCGCATGACACCCCGGCCAAAATCTCACAGTATCTCTGCCCTTCCCAAGAGAAAGCCCCCCAGCTAATACAGTAGCCAGCTGCGTCCTTCCCCCTCCTCCTCCCCACAACAACCACTTTTGTCTCTTAAGTATTGGTCATTCCCATCTCACAGGCAGCAAATGCAACAAAATTCCCTGAGAGAAAGAAAAGAAAACATAAAGAAAGGAAAAATACTTACATCCAACATAACTCTTCAAAGTTACTGATAATATTTTCTCAGAAAAAAAAAAGATGAGGTAATGGAAAGCTTCTGTATTAAATGCATCAAATGTTATCAAAGTATTAATCATTAAATAACTTGCATATCTCATTCTGACTAGTTATACTGCATTGGACATATAACGCTGAATCTTTTTAAAGAAATTGTTTTTATTTCAGAGCATTTCCTTGATTTTGCTATTTTGCTTCACTACTCTGTCTTCCCCCTGCCGTGTCTCTCAAAATGAATTTTTTACTAATAGCATAGCTGAAGAGAATCCAACATTTGTGTTCCTTGTTTTTTTGTTCAGTCAAAATGAAATTTTCTTCACTGTTTGCTGAGGCACTGTCATATACAACCGTTACCCTCAAGGAAAGGTGATAAAAAAAGCTAATGAGAATAATTGTAAAAACTACGCAGTGCATGCACTGCAAAATGCATATGTAAAACAGCTGAGTTTTTCCACAAGATAAAAGCAATTATCACTCATAATCAATAGCTGATGGGTCTCACCCCCTGGCTCGGGTGACCTGGAAAGGTGGTAAAGTCTCTCCTCCAACCCATGCCTTCAAAGAAAGACTCAGTAGTTTTCAGTCGTCCGGTCTCAAGGTAGTTTATTGTATGTTATCTAAAAGATTTTCTCCCTGAACTGCTGTGGTCCATTCAGCAGTCAGACAAAGGCACACACTGACCTTCCAGGGGGCTGGTGCCTTCTTTTATATCATACATTGCGTATTAAATGTTTATAGTTTTTCCCCAATGCCTATCACCTATATTGAATGGTGACTTTCTACTCTAAACCAATCTGTGAGTGCCAACATCACCATGAACATGGAGGTTAGGAAGAAGAAAGAAAGAGGACAGGGCACACCCACATCCCTTCATCTTAGAACTTCTGACCCTCATGTACAAAACTCAGACCCCTCTGTACAAGGCCTAAAACCCCCCTGTACAGCACTCAAAGATTCTTCCTTTCACTTTGTGACTACTTCTACTATAATATCTAAACTTTTGTGATTTCTTGTTCTTCCTGCAAAGTTGGTAAATTGTTCCATGGATCAAGTTCAAAGCCACAGGGGTCTGTGGCTGCATTTCAGGGTCTCAAATGCTTTTGACCTGGGCCTGGAACATCCAAGAGTGTCCAAGGGACATTCTGGGTTCCGACAAATAACTAAAATTTTCAACTTAAAAATCTAAACTTCAACCTCCCACTGAGATGGAAATGTAGGAGGAAAGTATGTTTTTGATTAGACTGTTTTAAGTAAGTTGTTGCAATTTTCCTAATCTATACTCATAGATTAAAATTATTTTTAGGGCTTTTAGAAGCAGAGACAATCTGAATATGATGTTTTAAAATATACATAATTAATCAATAAGAAATAACTTATGTAACATTTGCTTGTTTGCAATGTGTTCTTATAATAGTTCCACTATTACTCACTAGAGTGAAAAAACACCAAACAGGCTCACAGAGACAAAATGTAGGGTTTGGGATCTCCTTTGTTCGTTACTTAAGTACCTTAAAAGAATGCATGTCCAGTCCTCTGCGAGATTAGAGTATTGCCTGTGCTGAGGCTTGCTTGAGGCTTTAAGTAAGTACATTAAAAGAATGCATGTCCAGTCCTCTGTGAGATTAGAGTATTGCCTGTGCTGAGGCTTGCTAGAGTAAGGCCTAAATTTTAATTTTAAATGTTCCTGACCAAGAGCTTTAATTTGAAATGTTAGCTGGATGGTCACAGCCATACTCAACAGTCATTAAATATTTTTTATGGAAAAGCTTCATAATTTCTGTCTGTAAGACTGTCCCTATCTTTGATGATCAGGTTTTTTTCTCCTTAGAAAACTTGCACAGCTCCCCATAGGAGGAGCTGGACCACAGCAGCAGGTCACAGTATCCTTGAGGCTCCCATCTGGAAGTGGGCATTTCCTGGTGACCCTCAAGTAGCAAAAATTTTCTGGACTAAAATTTTGTAAGCAAATATGCAGTTTGGGAATAAGTAGAGCCTCTTTTCTTTTGTGCTGTGAAGGGTTGGCTGAAAAGCTTTCTTCTGTATTCAAAGCATTTTCTTGTCAAAGATGATGAATGATGCTAAAAAGAGAGACATGTCTCAGGTGTGATCGAATCCTCCAGTTCCCTGTTGAGAGGGCTTTATTTTCACCAAGATGCCTTTTAGACTATCACAATTAGGTTTAAAAGCAATTTGAATGCATAAATTGAAAATATTACTTCAAATTAACTTCCAGAGGGACCATGGTGCAGTCAACAGGGTACTAGACTGGGACAAAGGGAGCAGTTCAGTTCTGTTTTGCTATTGGCCTGATGGATAACCTTGAGCAAGACACTTCACATCTGTGTTTTCCTGTTAATCTTTTAATCTATTAAAATTGTAAGGACTCGAGGAGGACATTGTCCCTTGCTTTGTGTTTGTATGGTGCTTAGCACAGTAGGACCTGCTGTAATCTGCTGCTGATGTAATTCGTAAAACTAAACAGCTAATACAAAAAGCAAATTGATCTAAGAGACCAGACCCAAAGGATTATCAGATTTTATTATGCCATGAGATTCAAACCAGACATTTTATAGGCAAAGTTAAAGCCATCTGCAAATTAATTTACAAATATGCAGTCTTCCAATGACCATACTAATAAGAAAATAAAAAATAAAATAATAAAAAAGCAGTGTGATGCCTGTCCATTCCCCTTTTGTGTTCTTATCTAACAAACCAACCTCTTGGTTCAGCCATCAATCTTGAAAAATAAAAGTGGAACCTGAAGGTCAATTTAGATTCCTTGTGTTTAAAAGAGTATCACTACAGTTAACAACTGCATTTTCATCACACTTGCATGCAGTCTTGCAACACTGGTAATCATGCAAGAGCTAGAAAATAAATTTGTGGTCCTGCCATAACAACCCTATCCTACTGATTGAGAGGACCCAATCATTCCTTTGCATATACACACTGCAACTCTGCAAGTGTATGCAAGGTGTATTTATGTCATGGTCCACATGACATAAATATATTGGCAATGACAAGCTGCCAATTTTTATATATAGGAAAGTCACTTTTCTTACATATCCACAGATAAAATTAGTATGCTCTATACTATATAGCACAAGATTGTCAATTATTGCAGAGAAGTCCCTTAGGTTAGGCTTGCTTCAAGCGGAAAGCACGTAAATCATTCCCAACCAACATACCTTTAAAGTCTGTCTGCCTAATTGCAAGTATGAAGCCATGCTGCAAAGCAGAGAAGACAAGAAAACTATATGTAAAACTATATAAATGTGTTTATTTACCACCAGTTTTCAACTTTTGATATTTTTTTCCTCAGGGTACTGAAATGCTGCCAATTTGTTCAATGCTGCAGTCTTCTCTGAAATATCTCTTCTTGCCCAAGACAACTAGTATTTTCACTCAATTTGTAACAAAACCAAAGATGAGCTTATCTGAATAGATGGAATGGCTCTGCTAAATGAAAAAGTACTTACTGAAAAACAAAAGAACAAAAAGGATAAAATTTAACATATCTCAGGATTACAAAATCCATTTCTGGCAATCCAGCTCCTTTTCTGCAAAGCCACTTTTCAGTCACTTGGCCCGAGCATATTCTTTACAGTAGAGGAAAAAAAACACATTAAGACTTTTGTCATACATGAAGTAACTGCTCAAAATTTCTCTTATATCTGGTCTTAAATCAGGTAAGTTCTGTCTTTTAAATGTAGCAAAATTACAGAATCACAGAGTGTGCTGAGTTGGAAGGGACCATCAAAGATCATCAAGTCCAACTCCTGGCACTGCACAGCACTATCCCCAAAAATGCTCCCATGTGCCTAAGAGCATTGTCCAAAAGCTTCTTGAACTCCATCAGGCTGGTGCTGCGACCACTGATCTGGGGATCTTGTTCCAGTGCCCAACCACCCTCTGGATTAAGAAGCTTTTTCTAATATCTAACCTAAACTTCAAATTTTCATGAATAGTATAAAAAACATTTCTAGTATCCACCTGGTGGCAAATATGAGCAACCTTTAAAAGCTGGAAGTAGAAAACCTCATAGTAATCAAACCTCTATGAAATCCAAAGTGTCATTTTTTCCAGGACAGAAAAATTATTAGCTTCACTGTGCTGGATACTTTGGGGGCTGATATCTATTAGAGTTTTAAAATCCTTTTAGAGTTTACAAAATTAATACCTACTATTCCATTATTGCCCACTAGAAAACAGATTCTAAGTGTTGTTTTTACACAGCTGTAATTCTTTGAAATGGTAAATTTATTTATTTCCTCTGGAGTTTCACATTTATCCACAGACAGCTTCATTCAGCTTCCCCATGATCATTATAGCAATACATAGTCACTTAATAAAGACAAGATTTGTCTTTTAGGCAAACAAATTATTTGCTACTGGTAAAAACTCTTCCCCAGAGGAACAAAAGTGAAATGCATTTTTCACTTATTTGCATGGCTAGTTTTATGCTTTTATTCTCAAACAGTAACTGCTTGAAGGAATAAATTTATTCTGCTAAACTTTCTCCTTTCTCACTGCAGGTACCTTGCAAGTTAAGACTGGGATATATTTTATAAGTTTTATTTTAAATAATTTTGGACCCAATACACAATGTATATTTACTGAAAATCTTATAGGAACTGTATTAAAACATATTTTTCAACAAGGAAACAAGATCACCTCCATGTAGAAGCACTACAATAGAGTCTATATTTCTATGCTCTAATTTCATTAAATATAAGTACACTAACGTCTGGCAAAAGTCCTTTTGGATTAAATTCTGATCTTAGAGTTTACACATTTTTTTCTCTGTGAAACTCAGATTTCATACATCTACTCCGTGGACTTTATTTATTACAGTAGATTTATGCATATACAAAATACTTTGAAGATCAGGCCATTGAGCAAGGATATACCACAACCTATTCAATTATTCAAGCTAGAAATTGATTCTGGCGCAATACTCTCAACTTGTCACTATTTTACATCAGGCAATTCAACTTGTGCAGGACCAGCATGAAATTGAAAGGGAAAAAACTCTCTGTTTAAACTTCAGTGACTCCAGATGTTCTAAGAGCACAAACAGTTTAAAGTATTAGAAGCGTTATTATTGTGTAGCATATGATCATAACCCTAAGGAAAAAAGTCACAAAAAAATCATGTTCATGGTAAAAAAATTGACTATTCATACTAAATTTTATAATTTTGAACTCGGGCTGGAGTTTGAATTGAAAGCATTACAATAGCACTATAAGTACTATACTTCCTGATAGGTAATTAATAAGTACATCTTCAAATAAAAAAAAAAAAACCAAAACAAAAAAAAAAAAGGAAAAAAACTCAAACAAACAAACAAAAAAAAACCACAAAACAACAACAACAAAAAAGCTACTCTTTATGGTAATAAAACAATTTTGCAAACCCAAAAAGTCATGGGCAAACTTCAGAACAGCATCTGAGCAGTTGGGTACCTATGCACTCTATGCACTCTCAGTATTAGACCTTTAACCTTTCATTAGTTTGTTCCAGCTTCCCCCACCATGGGAAACAGCAATGCCTATAAAAATTTCCATCAGCAGTACTGAAGTCATTCCCTTCCCCTCCACCTCTCTCATGATTTCTCTGATTTAATAGCCATGGAAATTTCCATAAGATCATTAAACCCCTGTAGTTCGAAGCATCTTCCATATGCCATAGAAACCAAGATTCTATGGACCAGTAAAATAGTAACCCATTATCCTCAGCTTCTCTTCTAGTCATGTCTTGTTTTTGACATTTCTAGGATGATGGAAAATATTTTTCCTGCCCAAAATCGCCTTTTTGTACCTGTCACTGAAAGTTTTATGAAGCCATCCATTGCCATCAGCTCATGGCAGAGAAAGAGAACTGACTCAAATAATGTGATTTGGGTCATGAAACATCTGCAAAATGGTCATATTATTCCCACTTCATGTTCAGAATTACATCAGCTTAATTTTCTAAGAAGAAATGGCAGGGAGTATTATTTGGTTGTTTTTACTACTATTACCTGTTTTGTGGAGACTATATAAACTTCAAACTGAACAACTATGCTATAAAATAGCAAGTCCAGTTCTTTTTATAGGCAGAGCTGTGAAGGAGAGCTTTGTTCAGACTAAACTAAATAGAGAATATTTCCAGTTGTATAGGAATAACATTTAACAGCTAAAACTATACAACTTTGTCCCATCATCTCTGCATGATTACTTCCCATCAAGCTTCTTATAAGGGGAATATTGTAGAGTTAATGTGAAATATTTTGAAAGGGATTTATATCTGGAAGTTCTTTAGTACTAAGAAAATTCTTTAGCCATATCACATTTAATATCTTTTAAGTGAGATTGAAGAAATTGAGAAATCATAAGGTGGAGCTCTATAAGAATTCTCAGAAATATATATTCATATAGATGAAAAATATATAAATTTTCCATACATATATATATGTGTGTTTGTGTGTGCAGATGCAAAAATTCTCATTTTCATTGGTCTTGAAAGTGCATACATGTGCTGGACAGATGCTTTTAAAAGAATTATTGACATAAAACTATCAAATTTAGACCCTGACACAACAGGAACCTCCAAAACTATTTTGCTCTGCTTCATAGTGCTAAACATTATTTATAAGAATACACACAGAGAAAACATGACAACAGTCAAATATAGACATTCATTCTTCCTTTTAAAAGTGGATTGAAGCTTCAAAACCTGAATGTAAACCATTTAATAAATTTCAAAATACTAGACATGAAAAGGCAAGGATGTCACTTCATTCATATGAATGTTTTCTTAAGTGGGAAGATGAGACAGGCCTCATAAAACAGTACTTTGTCAGTCATCCCTTTGATAACATTATTAAACAAAGCATGTGGGTTTTCTTTAGTAAAAGCCAGTGGCAATAAATTATCAGTCTTTTATTAATACAACTTCAAGCCGTTTTCTTATTTCAGGAAAGAACAAAAATTTAGTACTAGATCAAAAATATTTAAAATATAATAATTGGAAATGAGGAAGAAAATATGTTTTGCTGCTGCAACCTTGTACTGGATACTATTTTCCTCTCTTACAAGACCATCACCCTTACTTCATCTTTCAGAAAATCAAAGAGGCAGCATGCACAAATGCGTATGAGAATGGTTATGCAAACTAGATAAAGTTATGCAAGCATCTTTAAAATGGTGGAAAAATTTAGATAAAACACTGTTTTCTTATTCCTTTATTATGCCATATCAGGGTCCAGTTCTGTCTGACCAGGTTATTTGACATATTCTATGCAGGGAGGGTGTAACATTTAAAATCAAATTTACTTATTTTTGAAGATATTTGGTGTTCTATGAGATTTCTGGTTTAGCAGAGATATTAAAAAAATGAAAACACAATGCAAATGTAAGTTACACAGAACTAAATATAGCAATTCCAGCACACAATTCAATCACAATACCAACATGATTCCCAGTAACATGCTCATTTGGCATGACACTGGGTCTTTCCAATCTCCAGAAAGGAATAAGAGGGCTGAAGCTAGCTCATGTCTGTTACACTGTTTAAAATTATTTTGCTAGTTATCTAGTTTAAGAGAGATTTTCTTGTCTCCAAACATAATAAAAAACCTCATCACAAACTGCATGGAGCTCTTTAGAGTAATAGGAAACACTGATCACAAGCCTAGATCTGAAAGGCAGATTTTCCTACAGAGTTTGTGGACTGTAGAAGCCTAAGCCATATATTAAGAAAATAAATAGCTACAAAGAAAAAGATAAGAGACTCAACACTAATGTCATAAAATAAGCTGGGTTTTCCTACAGGTACATGTTGCAAATACATCCTCTTACACAATTGACTGAAACATTTTTCTATGATTTCCCTTTTCATATTTTTCCTGCATTTAGTTTCTGTCACTATTACATGTTCTGACAAAAGCACATTAAAAATTAACATTGAGCAGCATAATATTAAGAAGCTCTGTGAAGAACTTGGGGTTCCGTTGTCCAACAAGCTGTTCCTGAGCCAGCAGTGCCCTGGGGACCAAGGAGGCCAATGGGATCCTGGGATGCTTTGGGAAGAGCATTGCCAGCAGGTGAAAGGAGGTGATCCTGCTCCTCTACTCAGCCCTGGTGAGGCACATCTGGAGTGCTGTGTCCAGTTTGGGGCTCCTCAGGACAAGAGAGACAGGGAGCTCCTGGAGTGTGTCTAGTGTAGGTTACAGAAATGATGAAAGAATGCAGCATCTCTCTTATGAGGAAAGGCTGAGGGAGCTGGGACCGTTCAGCCTTGAGAAGAGACTGAGAGGGGACCTCATCTGTCAGTGCCTGCAGGGAGGGGTCAGATCAGGGACTGCTCAGTGGTGCCCAGAAATAGGACAAGAGGCAATGGGCAAAAATGGATGCACAGGAAGTTCCGCCTGAACATGATGAAGAAATGTTTTCCTGTGCAGTGATCACACAGCGGAACAGATTGCCCACAGAGGGTGTGGAGTCTCTCTCACTGGACATACTGAACATTCTGTACACAATCCTGTGCCGTGTGCTCTGTTATGACCCCAGTTTGAGCAGAAGATTAATACTGGAAGACTCACTGCTGTCCCTTCCAACCTGACCCATTCTGAGACCCTGCAATTCAAATTTCCTATTAGTACCTATTTGACCTTATCTGATGCTCAGTACATTGGCAGAAGTGTTTTTTTCCAGCCTATATGAAATGATCAAAATTTTCTGATAATGGATTGCAAACACTTTGTTAAATAGAAGGAAAAATGCTCAGGGCTAACTGGCTGTTAATAGCACCTGAGATACTGACACGTCTTCAGTGGACAAAACACAGCAAAATATTAAAATCAGTAGGAAAAACCAACCCAACACAACCAAAAAACCCTCACAAGCTGTGTAGCAATCTTATGTAAAAGTTGCTTATAAAAATAGGTAATCCTATGAAATCAGCTGGAATTGAAAATACAAAATTATTAAAAAGAAAATTAACTTGTTTCATTAATTCCTAGGAGCAACAGAGAATATTTAAGACCTTCAATATTAACAGCCTGAGAGAAATTTTTCATGTTATAGAGAAGTATCGATGTGTAAATGACCTAGTGAAAGGCAAGAGACTGTGTCCTGAACTCCTATCTTTCATTTCCATGAAAGTCTTGACACGCAGACAGATTTGCAAGACTGGTATAGTGACACAACAACATATTTCTAATTAGAGCACTTGTTCACCACTTAGCTTTTGTAGGTCTCCCAAGATGTTTTGCACAGTGCACATAAAAAGGTTTAAAGTGCTCATAATAGCCATCATTTGTGTTTTACATGATACAATGACAGTAGAACATTGTTGTTATGCATATTAAATATTAAATATCATGCTTGGTGCCTTTAATGTTAAAAGAAATAGAGGGAAAGGCTACTTTACTGCAGCCTGGATCGTAACTTTTTTATTTCAAGTACAAAATTTGTCATCCTTATTCAAACACACATACCAGTCTTTCTTCCAATGGTGTAAGCTTTAGTTTAAGTAGATCCAAACTACAACACAGATTATTTTTTACATTTGAGAACTAAAAATCTGGCAGAATTAAACTCAAATAATATCTCAGTCCTGTTTTTCCTATGCAAAATCTATCACCATGATACTATTAAAAAGCTATACATTTCTATGATATCACTAAATCCAGAAGTATATATGTGAGTGGTGAAGGTATGTAACTTACTGCATCAACCTGTCAGTCATTTAACAATGGATAAATTGTTAGTTACTCTCTTTGTTTGGTTACTCCTTGGGGCACCAAATACACATTGACTTTTTACAATGGAAGACCATATACCAAAAATCATACAAAATTTAAAAATACCCATTACACATCACTGTCTTGATATATCAAAATGCTGTTTATAGGAGAGCACGTTTGAGTTATTCCTTTGTTGTTCTGCAGTCTTAGTAATTCTGGCCTTTAAGCATCTTTACCTCTTCTCATACACCCACCTACTTTCTATTTTCAAAAAACATGGAAGTATCCCTTATTTGTTCGCTTTATGGTGAACAAGGTAAATGTCAAGGCATTCTTAGTAAAGGAAATATGTAAATTAATCTTGTTCTTTTCCTCTCTTTCACATTTTTCTTGCTGTAAGACAGCAGTTACAACTCCTAAGTGACAGCAGCCTGTATGGTTAAAATCAAAGTTCAAAGTAGCAAGGTCCTCCTACTGATCAATTGAAGTTAATCTACCTCACCTCCATAGTGTTCACAAAACATGCTGTAACCAGCAAATACCTTTGTTGACATTCACTCAGCAATGCATTAATATTATTGAACTGTTAGCCTTGAAATTCAAACAAAAGATAGCACAAACCTGTCATGACCACGTTACCTCCCTGTCCACTAAGAATTCCTACATAAGCCGTTACAAAACTACAGGATATATCAATTAATACTGAAAATAAGCAGTTTGAACCAGTTCACAAAGGGAAAGATGATGATGATGATGTTGCACTCCTCAGCTTCTGGCAAAAATCCCATCACCTCCCTGCAGGTAAGGGCCATTTGTCTCCCTTTCTTGCAGTGATGTGATCTGACATGGTTGGCTGAGAAGACAATTTAGCCCCTCCAGTTTATTCAGAAGTACATCAGGCCAAGACAACCCTGCCTCTACATACACCTTTTTTTTTTTTTGTCTTTTATGGAAGGAGTCCAGCTTTTTACGTCAGAAAGGTGTTGTTTGTGGTAATAATCATCATTCTGCTGGCTCACAGCTTTCTTGATGCCATCATGCTCTCATGCTCTCAGGCAGCCCTATGCTGGACAGCAGGAAATGCTGCTGGTCCCAGTGCCCCCAGAAGCACATCAGAAAGTGGAGCCCCCTGTCATTACATGCACAGAGGACCGTCCTTTTGAAACAGCCATTCCTTGCAAGTTTTCATGCTGTGTTGTGACTGGCTGACACAAATTTCTTGACACTGCAATATCCACATGTTCTCGCAGGCAGTTCTGTGATTTACTCTCCCTTCCTTTGGACCAAGAAATATACAATAATGAAAATAAAAATTATATAGTTAATCACAGAATTATTTGGGTGAAAGGGACATCTCATTCCATTCCCTGCCTTAGGCAGGGACACCTTCCACTAGACCAAGTTCCTCCAAGCCCTGTCCAGCCTGGCCTTGAATGCTTCCAGGGATGATGTCAGAGCCTGAAATGTTATGGGTAATGTCTTAAACATTGTTATGTAGGAGTTTTGCCCATTATGGCAAAACTACATAAAGAAGCTGTGACTACAGAAGCCCACCTTAAGATGCCTGATTGGAACTTTGGTCTATAAGTTAAGCTGCCTAAGGGAACTTGAGATAAGATAAAGGTGACACTTAGATCAAAGGTCCAATTATCTCAGGTCTAGGGAGAAGTAAAGAAGGCTAAGGGAGAAGAACGCATCCACGAGAATGCCAAACCCAACAGCTGTCCTGAAAATCATCCCTGGCTGTGTTGTTGTGGGGGGAGGCTATAGGCCACAGGCTCATCTGGTGAGGGCAGGTTTGCAGGTTTGCACAGGTTCCCCCACAACCAAAGCAGGGGGAGGAGAGTTTTGGGTGTATGGTGTAACTTATGGTCAGAGACAGTGAATACCCATCCTCCCTTATACAAACTGTCTCAGCTCAAAACCCCCTCACCCTGGGAAGGCCACATCCACAGGACTTTCACATGAGAGGCAGCTGCGGGGGTGTTATAATTCATCAAAGACCTCTGAAGCTCCCCCCAGATTTCTTCCTGAGGCCTTGCATATAAGCACTGCATGTGTTGCAAGTAATGCAACAAATCCAGAGTCTGTTGCAAGAGACAGTGTCAAACTTGCCCACCCTCCAGGGGAGGCACCTGACCCAAATGTATATTAATCCATGGGACTATATATTTTGGGGGACCCTCACTACCAAGAAGACCTGATGGAGAAGATAAACAGGATGCCATTGGGATCCATGGAGGGGTGACATTTTCTCTTTCCCCACCTCTTTTCTATTTATTTTTCTCTCTTTCTCTCTTTCTCTCTCTCATTTACTGTTAAATAAAATCCATACTATTGACTTTGGCATATGATATTATTTGTACCTAGCTCAGGCAAAGACATTGCTCTAAAAATTTTAATCAATTTTTATGTTTTTATGTTGTTTTAAAATGTTTGTATTTTGTTTTTTTTTTCTCTTACTTGAGGGAGGATTGAAGTACTGAAATGGTTAATATGTTGCTTGGGCTTTTTAAATGGTTACTTGTGGTGGGAGTTGTGGTTGGGGTTGTGAAAAAGGCCAATCACTCGGTTTTTAAAATTTTAAAAGTTTAATAATAATAAAATGGTTATAAAAATAGTAATACAATTAGAGAAATAAAAAATTAGGGTTAGGACAATTACAATACAATAAAAACCAAAGAATTACGGACGTCTGGATGCTCTCGTGCACTTAAGCCACGACAAGCATGTTTTGTGAACAAAGGAATAACCCTTAAAAACCATACACTGTTGCATGTTCATACATATTTCATGGTTATGCATACATTCTATTTAAAATAAGAAACTCTGTCTGGAATATGTCAATTCCTTCTTCTAATCCCCATGGTGTCTTCAAGTCTGAGCAAGGCCTGAAGAAATTAGCTTCTTCTGATAAGAAAACTAAAAATTCATCTTCTCTGGAAGATTTAGGTGTTCTGGGACTGTTATCTCAAAGCGAGTATCTCATTCTTTAAAAAAAAAAAAAAACACATACATAGTTTCTATTTTAACTACAAAACTACATTTACCATACTATTAAAATGTTAATACAGCACTTCTAATCAATATAGTATAATACATATAGTATTCAATTTAATATTTGCGAAAAGCCAATCATAAAATATGCATTTTTCACAGGGTTGTGTTAGGATTGTTTTTTATTATTGGTTTTTGGGATTGTTTGTGTTTAATTTTAGCTGTAGGGCCACTCTGCATGGGTTTTAGTTGTTTCTGGTTTTAGTAATCAGGTTGTCAGTTCTTTCCTCAAAAAGATGTTCCACAGCTCCAAAGTATCTGAAATTAGTTGTAAACTCTGGAATGTAGCAAGAGGTCTTACAAAGCCAGCAGACTTATTATGTGATTCTTTTGGATCTCACAAGAACTCCCTCCTCCCAAAAACACCCCACATATTTTGTAGACAGAAAATCATAACTTGAGAAAAGACACAACATATTAAAAGAAATCTGATTTAGTAAACTGTGGTCTCAAAAAGCAAGATACAAGTATTTCCTCTGTCTTTTTTCATGACTGTTATGTGAGTGGGTTTCTTTCAATACTTTTGCAGTTTCACAAGAAATGTGAAATTCTTCCCAAATACTTTTTTGACAAATAAGTACACAGAATGCTTTCTTCAAAAGCTACTTACTTCTAGGGTGCTACAGCTATCACTTTTTTCAGGACTTCCCTAAGTATCCAATGCCAACAGAGTTAACAATATCTAAGTTGTTACAGATACTGTACTGATGTTCCAGGTCACACTGGCAATCAAGTCGATGTGAAATTGCTGAACTTAACCTTTTGACTTTTTTGCACAGTATCTTTTGAACTCTGCAATTTTGGGGAAAGTTTAGGGGTTTTTGAGTTTTCTTCCTTTCCCATCACTAACATTAAGAACTTTTCATGTTACCTTTACAGGCTGTTCTGTATGACTGCAGCAATTTTACAGAGTGACATTCATGATGACAGCACTAGCTTAAAAAAATCAGTTTCTAATCACATAGTTTACTCCGTGTATTCTCTTTTGTTTATCAGAATACTTCTAATAATTGTGGAAGAGTAATTGCATCTCTTTAATTAAACATCTATTGAAAAGCAGAAAAGAGACTGAGTTGCAAGCTTGGTGAGTGAGAAGGGAAGCAGAGGGAGGAGGAGATGAGTTACATTCTTACAAAGACAGATAATATCTAGGAATTAATTTCCTATACCAATTAGTTTTGAAACATAACTATGCCTGCAGAATTCATCAGAACAAAAGCAGATTTGTTATAACTAAGTGCTATAAAATTATTTTTCAGTTATTTCAATTCCTTCTTGAATACCTTGCATCTAAAAGTAAAACAATTTAACCAAAACCACTTCCACTTTCCATTCAAGTCCAAAATATGAAATGCTTATTTCCACAGAGAAATGAAGTTATTACTGTCCCCAAAGCCATATTTTTGTGAGGATTCAAATACAAGTCAGTTAACATTTGAAAACACAAAGGGGTTTTTCTAAATTTGTTAATATATACCTTCAAATTTTACATGGATAATTTGTGAAAAGGTTTTTTATTGACATAATAACACAGTGGTATTTTTCTAATTAAAACATGTATTTCTAGTCTTCAGTTAAACACTACAGTGTTTAATATTAACAGTATTTTTAATATCATCTTTGCTTATGGGTTTTTCCTGCCATCAGGATCCTAGAATGCCAGCATTTTTCAACACATAAATTGTAAAAATTATTTAGCATCACAGGTTGCAACTCTTGGCCAAAAGCCAGTGTATTTGATGAGGTTAAATGTCATAATTACATAATCTATTTATAACAGTACTTGATTGTTTCTTCCCTGCTAGGAAACTTCAGAGAAATCACCACCCAAACTATGGTGGGCTGACATTGGCCAGCTGGCTCCCACCCAGCCTCTCACACCTCCTCCTCAAATAGAGGGAGAAAATAAGATGAAAAAGCCTGTCGGTTGAGATAGACAGGGCAATCACTTAACAATTAGCCATTACAAGAAAAACAGATTTTACTGAGGGAAAGGTAATTTGTTGCAAATTAAAAGTTAGCTAGTGAGAAACAACATTCTTCATCCTTCCTCTTTCCAGGCTTAATTTCACTTGTTCATTCCTGACTCCTCTACCTCCTCTTCTCCAAGCCCTGAGGGGGCATGAGAAATGGGGTCAGTCCATGACAGCTGCTATAACAGACTATGTCGTGATTGCATTTTGTGGGGAGGAACAATTCCCGGGGAATTATCTTTGGGGGTTTAAAATTAAAATTAAAATCCCCCTGTGCCCGGGGATTATCTTTGGGGGTTTAAAATTTAATTTTTAAAATTAAAAATCAATATAGTTGGACAATGTTTAAGTAGCTTAATTTTTTTAAAATTTGCAGCTGGGGTTGGAACAGACTGTCTAATGCACTGTGTCAAAATGGTAAATTATGACTAAACTGAGAGAAAGAAAACATTTAAAATTAATACTTTCCCCTCACCCCAATTCCCACATCTCTCCAAAATGAACGGCTATGTTAATATTTATTTTCCTTAAAGAAACTTGGTGCCTCCTGTGTAACTTTTCTAAAAAGGATGGCAGAGGAAATGGCATGGTGTCTTCCCATCCCCAGGCCTGTGAGCTTTAAGAAGTTTCCTGAGATGCAGCAGGATCCATTCCTGTCTTTTCTCAATTCATTGCAAGCATACGAAACTGTATCTTTCATGCCTAAAGAAAATCTATCTAAAGATCCCTTTTTATCTTTAATAATTTCACAACTTTTTATAATCCTAATGAAGTACCTTTAAAATCAAACAATCTAGGAAAAACCCAATTATTTAATTCCCACTTACCTCTCCAACTTCAAAGTTTCCCATTTTGGGAAAACACAAAATGAATCCTTATTCTCGCATGATTTCATGTTCATTGTTCTGTTAGAGTTTAGAGGTTTTCATTTATGGTCAAAATCTCTTGGGTATCTGGTTCTCTCAACAAAAATTTGTAGTTTTAAATTAGATTCTGAGGATACACCAAACAAATAAAAACTTCAAGTTTTTTTCAGGAAACATGCACCTTACCACAGTTAAATATCAGTTTCAATCCACAAACACCTCCTCTAAAAATATACAGTTCAAATCCTTATGAATGGGATCACTTTGCACCCAAATATTGAAATTGACTTCTTTCAAGCATGTTTTAATTGTTCTTACTGAAAAATGGACCTTTAACTCTTTTTTTTTTCCCCACAAAACATAGCAAAACACTTTACTTCTCATACACTTCTTGCTGGATATTGGAGTCACTTCTCTATAATGACATATTCCAGGAAGCTTCTACTATCTGCAAGAGATTATTTTAAACATATTTGAGTCTTTGTTACTTTGGGGGGGTTGGGTTGTATTTGAATATTCAGAAACCCTGTTAACTTTGTTAATTTGAAGATATCCACCACTGGTCATCTTCTTTCCCAGCACCTATTTTTCCTCATCATTCACTGCTTTCACACCAGCATCACTGGTGAGTTACAGACTTGGTTGCAGGCAGTTGATCATTTGCATATAATCCCCTGAAAGGCAGCAACAAAGCCACGAGTCAGTTATCACCTTGTCTCAAGCTGTCAGCCTCAAAGCCTAAGTGAAATACTGAAGATGGCATATACAAGAAGTAAAACCATTGGAATAATTTCTGTCAACTCAAGCTACCTCACATTTAGGATACTAGGCAAAAGTATTTATATACAAAAATATGTAGTCTGTACCAGCCACATTGGTTGACATTGGAAGCTTCTTTATTTAGCATGAATAAGAGAAGCTTTAAAGAATTGTATTAAAAATCAGAATGGGTCTACTAGAGTGCCGCACTTAGTTTTGATAATGCATCTCTTCCACTTGCATATTCAAGACAGCCTTCATGGTCATAAGTATTTTCTCAATATAAAAATTTTGTTTCAACACAACTTCTAGAGATTTGGTACTCTTCTGATGTTCTTGTTCAGAAATAAATGTCTAGAATCTGAGTATTTTCTGCCACAATAACATAAGAGAGTCATACGGTTTGAGGCTGTGAACTTCCAGGTTACTACTCACTCCTGGGACTGAAATTTCTTCAATGGTCATTAAAACAATCAAGATATTACAAGTGTCTTCCATAAAACCAGTGTAACTGCACTATAGTATGAGTAATATGAGATCTAAACAAAAGTAATATTTTCATCCAAGCTATTCTTTAGGTTTCTATGTCTCTCCAACATACTCCCCCTCACCCCTTAAACTGGAGGTGGGAAAGATCTTGGGAAGGAACACAACCAGGACAGCTGACCCAAAACTGACCAAAGGTATTTCTCACACTATGCAACATTTACTCAGGTATAAAATCTAAATTAAAGGAGGAGGGGTGGCATTTGTTATTATGACATTTGTCTTCTGGAGAAATCAATACACATACTGAAGCTCTGCTTCCCAGGAAGTGGCCAGACATTGCCTGTTGATGAGAAGCAGAGAAAAAAGTCCTCTGTTTTCCTTTGCTTTCATGCGCAAAAGTATTTCCTTTTGGTTTATTAAAGTGCCCTTTTCTTGACATACATTTTTTTCCCATCTTATTTTCTCCACCCTGTGTCCTGATGAAGAGAGCTAGAATGGCTTGGTGGCCAACTGGCATCCAGTCAAGGTCAATTCATCATACTCTTAATACACTATCTACCCTGTTTATTACCTCTCCTCCATTTTCTCAATATCTGGGTTTGATTACAAAGACAGGGTGAGAAAGAACTATTTTGTCAGAGGAGAGCTAGTTCATTAAACTGGGGATTTCACTGTTAATGGAAGATCAGGTGGATTAGTGAACATTTGAATGCATAGTTAAATAAAGAAAACAAAACAAAATATACACAAATAAACAATATGTTTTGATACCTATGCTAAGACATGAATGATAGGCAAAAAATAGGGTAAAGTTTGTTATTCATCAGCAGTCTCTACTTGTTGATCACTGTGCCATAATGCAAAGTTCATCTGTAAGAAATACTGAGTCAGAAAATAAGAACTTTGCTTAAGAGGTTATTAACAGGCCTAAAGAAATGTAGAAGCATTTCACCACAACTCTATTGATTCACACTGTGCAAATAAAATCAAACACACCCATAAACCGTAAACCCCAAAGCCATCCTAAACCTTAAACCCCAAAGCCAGCCCCTCCAATTCTCCTCTCATCCACACTCCCCAACTACCCAAACCCTTGAAATAACCACTGGATATTAACACATTAGTAACTACTGGATACTAAATATTTCCTGAATTTGTCTTGACAACTGTGCAAACTAAATGAAATTCTGCTGATACTGTGTCATCATCAAATAAGTCTTGATTTCACACCCAGAGATTGGGATTTATTTTCTAAAAAGAAACTTTGACACTAAAATTTTTCACACATAAGCCCCAAAAGACATTTAATTAATGATTCTGATAACTGATGAGGCAAACTATGAGCTCTGAAGCTAACTATCTTCTTCAGAATTTATGTAGGTGATTAGGAAGAAATCTCCTATGGGCAGAGGTGTTGCCAATATGACTGGTGATAGGCTATTTATCATAAGCCTGAACACTGCAGACTGTAACACATGGGGGTTTAAAAACATATTGTGCAGGGATAAAGCTAATACAGTTTAAGCATGATTTCAAGGAAGGAAAAATTTCCAAAATGGAAAGAAATAACCAGCACCACCTATGTTGGACAAAAACACGAGAAAGAATTAAATGTATTAAAAATGAGATTTTTGATGTGAATTTTTTAAAAAACTTATGTATTGTACATTATTGAATTGTTATGATGTGAAAGATAACAAATTATATTAAAACAAAAAGGAGAAAAATGTTAGAAGGGAAGAAAAGAATTCATCTTTCAGATGTATAGGCAGAATTGCCAGTACAGAGCTGTTTATTTCTTTGAGCAATAAAAGCAGAAGATTTTTGAGAGTACTTAAAATAAGTTAACCAAAAATTAATGGCTTTTCAGGTTAAATTAATTCAGATCTGTAAGCATATTCTGAAATAGCAGAGACTTATCCTATAAAAACACCATATGCAAGCTCCTTGATGGTTGAAAATAGTGGAAGTTTTTATAAAGCAAATCAGATCAAGTAACTAGATGCACATACACAATATACCTTTATATATTTATTTAAAGAAGGAATTTTTCCCCATCTGAAATTTATAATGATCACACACATGAACATGCATACATAAAAAGAAAAAAATTCTAACTCATCAGACTTTGCTTGCCACATGCTCTCTCTGGTAAAAGTAGAGGCATTCCCTGGAGGCATGCAAGACACAAATTACTGTTAGTTCTGCAAAGCATTCAAAGGAAAAAAAAAAAAAAATCTTGGTTTTAGTAAGGGTTTGGTCCCTCACTCCAAGCAGGATATTGAGGTGCTGGAGTGTGTCCAGAGAAGGGTAACAGAGCTGGGGAAGTGTCTCAAGTACAAGTCTGATGACGAGCAGCTGAGTGTAATGCCCTAGCCCACTCAGCAAGTTTTTTGGAGGATTTATTGTAGGTGGTGCATGGGAGAAACAACAAAATTGCCAGTAAGTTAGATAACAAACAACTTTTACTTGCAAACTTTAGAACACACAGATATAATAAGGCACTTTGCAAACTTTCACTTGTCAAACTTTATAAGATCTAAACAGAACAAGGCACTTTTTGGTTTGGATTACAGGTATTTCTAGAAGTAGGGGAAGAAAGACTCCCTCCTAGAGTGAGAGAGCTGGGAGTCTTCAGCCTGGAGAAAAGGACACACACACCTTAATGCTCTCCACAACTCCCTGAATAGAGGATGTAGCCTGGTGAGAGTTGGTCTCTTCTCCCATCTAGCAAGTGAGAAAAAGAGGAAATGGTGTCAAGTTCTGCAAGGGGAGATTTAGATTTGATATTAGGAAAAAATTCATCACTGAAAGGATTGTCAAGCCCTTGAAGAGATTTCTTAGGGCAGTGGTGGAGTCAACATCCCTGGAGGAATTTAAAAGGTGTGTAGATATGGTACTTGGGGACATGGCCTTGGTTATGCTGGCTTAGTGCTTGGACTTGATCTTAGGGATACTTTTCAAGCTGAATGGTTGTACAATTCTAATAAGAAATCAAAAAGCAGTTCTTTGACACGGCGCTGTACTCAAGCTATAAAATTTAATTTGTCATTAAATACCAGTAGATTTTTGCTACATTGGTAGACAAAATTGACACAAAAAGTTGTTATCAAAAACTTGCAGATTTTACAGCTATCAGCAGTGATTCCCTCTACAAATACTTTCAATACAAACACTTAGATTTCAAGTGAAAGCTAAGGAATATTTGGAGTTTCATAGAAATTGGACTTTTATAATTAATAAACAAATTTATAACTTATTAAGAGCATTGAAATTCTTCCATGATTTCATATATGTGTGTTGCAAAACAGCTTTCCATACTCTCTATGTGAATAAAAAATTATAACTGGAGCATACTTTAGCCAGGATAATTTAAGGGGACATTTCTGAAGGGATAGGCTGAGTTACAACCAGTACCAGCTGAAACCAAGGTAATGTGAAAGAGTAACTATTAGCTTATAAAGAAGGAAACTCTAGCTCACCTAGAGTTTTCTTTAGCCTTTACAGTTCCTGGTGTTCATAAAGTAGCCTTACTGTAGCAGGTAGTGAAGATTCAGAGCTTGAAAAACAATTTTGGAATTAATTATATTCCTTTAACTTCCACACCGATCTTTCAAAAATGTAAACATATCTAGATAAATCAATTTTTCATTCCTCAGTGCTGCACTGAGAGAATATTCATGCATCAAACATTGGCACAAATAACAACCACACTATTTAGTGCTGGAGACACATAGATACATTATAGGTCAATTATACTGATATGTATACCCATGTGTTTCTTTCTCCAGAATAATTTCTCTCTCCAGAGAATCATTTGGCATTTCACAAGCATGCTGAAAGAAGGGTTTATATTCACAAATTTAAATACACTTCCACCAGCAAAACCCACATGAATAAAGATATTGATCACAATTAGACTGATAAAAACACACACAGTGCATTTATTTTTATCAGTCTAGAAAGAGTTATTGATTCACTGTAAAGATGTTTGGCTTGGAATTTTTTTAATGTAGTGGAGCTTCCAATGAATAATACAAAACTAAAATTAATGTGCGTATTTATTAACTACTACAATGAACTATTAAACACTGCTTTTGTTGTGACTGAATGCTTCATGTGAGGTGTGTGTTCTGGCTTCTGACATTAAGAAAGGGGAAAATTATCATAGTGTAAAATAAAATAATAATTTAACATTTCACCTTAGCTGGTTAAGGTTACACATCTTCTCCCTGAACGCTATTCTGTCATTGTACAGGTATTTTGACACAAATACAGGATCTAATAAATCTCCTCAGTATTGCAGAACATAGGATCTCTTTTGATCTTTCAAATTTGTCCTGGTTTCGGGCACATTTGGGAGAAAAACTCTGGGAGGAGCCCCCAGAAAGCAAACCCCCACGGCCCCTCCCCTCACCTGGTTCGGGAAGAATTTCCTCAGAGAGTAGTGGAAAAAAACTGTTTCTTTAACAGGCAAAGCACTCCCTAGCACAAAAAAAAATGAACAACACCAGATGACAAAAACTCTTTCACCACTCTGAAGAGATGACAAATTCAGAAATAACTGATAACTGGGAGTGGTCACCCAGTTATCAGTCTCCGGCGCTGGGGATGGCTGCTGCAGGTCACAAAATGCAGGCTCTCGGTGTTTCTCGGTGTTTCGCAGGTCCCAGTCCAGAGCAGGTTCGAATGGTGTTCAGGAGAGAGAAAAAAAACAGTCCAGGGAAAAAAAAAATGGACTGCCTAGCTAAACTAACTAATAATCAAAAAGCAAAAGCAAGGGCAAAGGCAAAAAGCAGGATCGAGAGCAAAGGGAAAGCAAGTACAAGGAAGCCAGCAAGAAAGCAAGCAAGCAAGCAAGCCCTATTCTCTCCTCAAGACACCGACCGTGGAGGGAGGTGAGCTGGCTGATAACAAGACAAAACAAACCTTCACTTTTCAGAGCCAGTCCTGAAAGCACAAAGCATAACATCAAGCATAAACAGAACACATGACTGGGGATACAAGCACCATAATGTCACCCTAGGACAAAACTGAAAGAGCCATGATGTATGAAGATCTGAATAATAAAAATTTTAAACATACCTACCCTATGATCTATAAAGAGGTTCCAAATAATGGCAGGGTTATAATAACATGTTTTATAAAGAGAGACTTAATTTATACATATTTTATCTCTCCATTGGCTAATTCCCATGAAAATAGAAAAACACCTCATTGTTAGAATATTTGGATTACATGGCAAACAAAGATGAGGTCCAAGACACAGTGATGTATGTAAAAATTAGCCTCATTGCTATTTAAGGAGATTGGAAATTATTTTTGAATTGGTGAAATTTTATTCTTGTTCTGGTTATTCAAGAATACTTTTCTGGTGGTATTCTGGTGGTATTTTAGTGGTAAGTCATACTCAATAAACAAATTGAAAAAAATGAATACAGTCAGACTTATGCAATTGATGCAATAACTTTAAATTAATAATTAAAAACATTGTATTATGAAACATATCCTAAAAGCCTTTATAAATCTTTTCCCAGAATTTTTTTTAAATCTGTACTGATATAAAAATACGTTCCTCACATTGTAAAACTTTTCTTTGTTACTTATCACAGAACTGTACATTTGGAAGGAACAACTAGAGAATTGACAGTAACAGATTAAGTTCTCTAGAGATATGTGGTATGGTGTCTCTACTATCATCCTAAAGAACAGAGCAACAAATCCAGTCTCCTCTGCTATGTTTCTGCACTGGTAGCATCAGCTTTATACCAGGCTTTACACAACATGGCAATTGGCTGAGAAATAGAGATTTAGTTTTATTGCTGCTGCTGCTGCTGCTGAGAGATGGCTATTTCGAGAGTGGGCTTGCCCTAGACTGTTAAATTGCAATATTTAGAGCTTTACCAGTCATTTGGAAACTCAGCTGTTTTGTTTAGCAGATACCAAAGCCAAAGTGCTGTTTGTCTGCCCTTCCAACCAAGCAACAAGCTAGGAAAAGAACAGATGATGAAGAAGTCGACATATTTATGAAAATATCAGCAAATGAAGAGAGAAAACAATTTATGACCCACACTCAGAAGAATTCTACTATAAGGACATATGCACTGTGTAAAAGGCTGTCGTGGTTTGACATGGAAGTGATTTTTTTCAGGAAGTTGAGTCAAACCAATCAGTGGTCAAGTTTGGATATTGGCACCTGAAGTGACCACTGAAGATAGGGATACGCCTCTGAGAACACAGGGGGTTAAAAGCAAGAACTCCCAAGAGCTCGCTCTCTTTGGTTCCGGTCAAGGTGCTGTGCAGACCTCCCCTGCCCAGCCATGGGGCTGGGTGGGGGAGGAGGAGCCATGAGGCCTGGTCGAGGTGAGCCGAGGGGTAGAAGGACTGGAACCCAGCCAGCTCCTGTGGACGGAAGGGTGGAGAGAAGCGGAGATGTCTTTGTCATTCCCCCCCCAGAGGGAAGAGATAGAGAATCCGGATGGCACCTGTAACTTTGCCGGCATGGAGGAGAAGGTGGGGGGGGGAAGGCGCCCAGCCTTGGCCTTGGGAATCGGCTGCTGGGCAGAGATATCAGCCGTCCAGGGAGTCTGAGCTTTTAATCCTTTCCTGAGAAATGAAGGCTTTGTAAAATATTACTCCTCCTTGATTTGAAGTAGAAGAGAGACAGTCTGGGATCCGAGATGATGGAAGAAGAAATTCTCGAGTTGGAAGGAGATGATGGAGTGCCTTGTGGCTGGACTTTTCTTGTTAGCCATAGACTGAACCAAATTCTCCTAACAGAAGCTGCACTTAGGGGGGTGCGTTGGTGGGTCAAGAGACTTGTTTCAGTGATTACCAGCAGAGGAGTAGAGAGAACAGAGGAGAGTTGGAGAAGGTGTGGAGAAGCCCTCTATCTTCAAGGAAGAAGAAGAGGAGAAGAAGACCTCTGTTCTTGAACCCTCAGCCCCAGGGGAAAATGGGGGGGACTGTAGTCCCAAGATGAGAAACTGAACTGTTGTCTCTTTTGGTCCACGGCAAAGCATCTTTAAAGGAGCCCTATGAGCAGTCTGTCCATGCACGGTGGTGAGAGCACTGTGACATGGAAAGAAGAGTGTCACCATGGCAGATTTTCTCCGGGCGGTTGCCATGTGTGACATGGAAACACAAGGGTGGCAATTGTGTTTCCTGGGGAGTCTGTGGCACAAGAGAGACTCCTGTCTCCCTTGAAAGACTGAGTATTTGAATATCTGAAGGGTAGCAACTTGATCAGGATCCTGGGTGGTGTCTCACCGTTGAGTTTGTTTAGAAATTAGGTGGGAGGAGGAGGGGTGTTTTGGAAAGTCTTCATCCAGGATGTAGTGTTTGTAGTTTTTATAGTAGTAGTAGTTTAATAAAGTTCTTCCCTTTGTTACTAAGTTTGGGTCTGCTGCTCTGTTCCTGATCACATCTCACAGCAATTATTTAAAAAGGGTACATTTTCATGGAGGCGCTGGCATCGTGCCAGTGTCAAACCATGACAAAGGCCTACTAAACATTTTCTACTACAGTTAGGGACCACTTGCTAAATACATAAACCAATGATGGAAGATTTTTCACAATCTAAAAGTGAAGACAGTCATATCCTGAAACAACAGCAATTTAAGTAAAAGAAGTTCTTCTTTGTTTAGACAACTGCAGTATTTTATCTCCATGCATACTTAGTTGCATTTTAATTGAAATAGAAAAGTTAGCATACACTAAGCATTTCACAGAAAATCCCAAACTGTGAAAGTTCACAATGTTTATTACTACTATTTGCAATAGTTTGGTTTTAGTCAGTTTCTAAAGTATGACAACAAAAATTCTGTTCTCAAGTTATTATACTTGTCTTTCAGTCTTCGATTACAATGGATGTGCTCCAACATTATACATTTTCTTTTCAACAGTGCATGTAAAATTAGATTATATACACCACCTCCTGAGCTTTTCCAGTTGTAACATTGATGGAAATCTTTTGTAATATCTCCATGAAAAAGGCACCATATGGAAATATACTGGTTGAGACCTTTTTAAGCCCAAGGAAGAGGTAAAATTTCTTTTAAAATGTTGAACTCATATTTCACTCAAATTTTAGTTTCCCTTGCTTATATAGCAAGGATTTCTAAGGTTGGGGCGGGGGGGATTGTTGGTTTGGTTGGGTTTTTTTGTTTGGAAATTCACTCAAGATAATCTTTGGATAATGACCTGAAGATTTAGCCAAACATAACATTTACTTACTGGACTAATATTTGAACCTTTACTAAAACAGAAACAAGAAAATTTGAATTTTAATCTGTGAAAAAAGGCTTTATACATGCAAGAGAGTTAAGTTGAAATTTTGTTGCTGCAGAGAAGGAAGAAGCTTCCAAATAAATGGTTTTTTATTACATACTTTCAAAAATAAAGGGTAATATTTTTTGTCCATAAATCAACCATGAAGTCCAGATATAATATGCTGTAGTATATTTTAATTTTTATGAAGCTGTAGCAACTTTGTACAGCCTTAAATGAAATTGCTGAATATTTTCAGTATTTTGGATAAGATAGTTCTTGTTCACCTAAAATAACATTAAAACATACAAAATTTGAGAATAGACAGTCGCTTGTATCTCTTGTCGATATGAAAACCTAATTAGCATGTAACTTTTCTTGAAAATCTTACAGAAAAAGTCAAGTTATATTTTGAGCTATTTTGAATCTTTGTTCAATTCATCTCTTGGAAGATTGTCTTACAAGAGTTATTTTCTAATTGTATATTTACATAATTTAACATCAAGATTTTAAGTGTTACTAGGACAAAAAAGTCTTTTCCGTCTTTGTTGCTATTGTTGTATGGGAATAAAAGTAGGAGGCAGCAACACACAAAACCAAGTTTATGTTATGAAAGACAATTTACAACGCAAAGATGCTGAGTATTACCATGGCTCCCCTGGTCCATTAAATATTATGTAATTAGAGTCTGCTTGAGTTTGCTTGACTTTTAAGAAAGTTTAATCAAAATGAAGTCATTTTCAAAGAAAAACTGATTGGCTGTTGTTTATGAGTCAGAAGACAAAGTTTATATCCTAGGTTCACAGAAATTAGCATATCAGGTATGACAGGAAAGGAATTAAAAGAGTTCTAATTAAAGACTACTTTTTATCTAAAGAAGCCTAACAACACAAAATTCTTTGCTAATCTTACCACTTACCTATTCCATATCTAGGCTTTGAGGTCATATTTCAAAGGTTCAAAAAACAATATGAAATAAAAAATGAATGTCTTTCTAATCAGCATATCTCTACACCATCATTTTAACATAAGACATCATATATTACTTACAATTTTGTATTGTACTTTACATCATGTAATGTAATTTCCATCAAATTAAAAATAAAGAATACAGAGTAGGTGAACAAAATGCTTGACGCTTTCAGAAACTACTGTATTTTCTCCCAGAACACAATCACTCCTCCAAAGTTTCCAGAAAGTTTTTATATTCCAAAGTAATAAAAGTACTTAAAGGGACTTATGGTACTTTCAGTAATTTATTGACATTTACAGAGCAATGTGCAACTATACTCTTCAAGCATCACTTGCCTTAAAATTCTGTAAATGCAGAACTTTCAGTTTCAATGTGATAAAATTTATATGCCATTGTGTTTTGATAGAAAGGCTCTTAGAGAAAATTATTTATTTTTCTGCTTATCTCATGCACAGTTTTGATATCAGTTCACGGTCTACATAATAAAAAATTCAGTTACACTGAAAAAGCTGTAAAGGATGAAGTAAAGGATGAAATTTACTCTAATGAATTTTAAAGAGTAGCAAGGTGAACCATGGAAAAGATTAGTTATATAGAAATCATAGGCTCTGCCTAGAAGCTAAGAAGACATTAACCCAGTGGATTCATAGGTATCTATAATGACACCACTGAGGTAATCTTTCCCACAGGGTCCACACCTGGATTTGTAGGTACACATAATAAATACCAGACTGAAACTGTCAATATGCCATTTAATACTTCCATTAGTATTCCAAAGACTAAAACCGACAAGGTGTGGGGTAAGAAATATCACTGCCCTGTATGTGCTCTGAGAGGTAATCCCCACAACAGTGCCAATATTTTCAAAGGATGTGATGCCACACCAAAACTGAGGGCCTTCACAAGATTTGTTTTCCCAGAAACCTCTGTACTTGAAGATGTTTGAATAGATCAGGTCATCTTAATAGGCATTTAAAAAGCAAAGCATCCTTTTTAAGACAGGAAGATCATGTCTCAGACAGCTAGTCTTTTATTACATAATTTATTCCACATTGAATTACTCAGTTGCTGTAGAATCTTTTGGACTTTTGTTGAAGATAAAAGCAAATACTCATCTAAAAAACATATACATCAACCACTTTCAATGTAAGTGGAAAGTGATGAAAAACTTTTTTATTTGAGTTACATCTTGAACATTAAAGAGAAATATAATTATGACTGAGAAGCCATGTTTACTTATTTCCATATTTACAGAAGACTCAAATAAAAGTGAGGGAAAATGATTCATTTTTATATAGTTTATAATGCACAAACCTTTTTCTATAAGTCTAGATGTTGAAGATATGAGTATGAATAACAGGAAAAAATATGAATGTATCATACTTCAGATAGCAAACCATTACATGACTGATGTAGTACTTAGTATTAGAGCAACAAGTACTCGATTTTTTTTCTGCAGAAGATTAAGAAATGTGGAGTAATCGCATTCATTTACTGAAAGTGAATAATTTATGACACTCTGTTACTCAAATGTAAGATGCTGAGAAATTATTATAGTCTGCTTTTTGATGTGGTAGCATATGACCCTCTTTTTTTTTCATTAGCAGAAGAAAACTTCCCATCAAACACATTTTTCCACTAATAAAATATTAATTTTCAGAATCTATCACATGCAGGATAAAATCCCCAATACAGTGATGAGCATCATATCATCACAATCACACTTAATCTTTAAGCTGAAATCACCCTTTAATTACCTGATAACCAAATGAGGTCTGCTTTTCTCTCTCATTGCTGCTAGTCACTGGCAGAGGTTTGCAGGTATGGACACTCAGACATTCAGCAGGAATCTGACCTGTAATTCAGTTTTATTTTCAGCAATCATTTTGGCCACACTGGGATAATCTGCTTTGGTTGTGCCTTTGACTTAAAAACAGCTGCAAGTAACAGTCATCCCAGACAATAGAAGAGTAACCTTAAGACCCTGAGCTGCTTGACTTTTCTTTTGATTTTGGTGAGAAAACCCAAAAGAGTCCTAAAGCTGAAGTAAAAACATGAGAAGAATCTGTCACAGAAGTGCACTTGCCTGTTGTGGAAAAAGAACTAGAGTTATCCCCTCACTCAAAGCAACTTCTCAAAGGAAAACACCACAACTCATGGGAAGTTATGCTCACACTGCAGGTTCACTGCAGGAACCAAATGGTAAATTGTTATATAAAGCAAACCCCAAAGGCTTGACATATTTTTCTTTTGAAATTATTTACATATTTAGGTCTTCATTGTATCATTAAAATTCTAAAAGGCACAAAGATTTTTTTATTTAAATATATTTAGGTGTTTAAATGTTATAGTTTCAATTTGTTTTTAAAGGAACTAAAGATACGGGCACTGAGTATACCAAAAAATAATCATGACCTCATATGTTTGGTAAGACTGAAAGATAATTTGAAGCTTTCACCACACAACTGTCTTTACTTACCTGATTGCAGTAGCAGCTTTAAATGTTTATTTCTGTTTTTACCATAAAGGCATTGCAGTTTCAAGCTGAATGCACATATGAAATGCATAAACTGATAAACTGATTCTGACAGGATATGTAAGAATTCTATGGATCAGATCTTCAAGAGAAACACACAAAGAAAGGAATACATAACAATAAAAAGAAAATTAGCAAATGTTAATTAGGAGAAATTTTAGCTTCCTTCCATAAGCATACTGAAATTGATTTCCTTAAAGCTGCAGTACAAAAAAAAGTGCTCAGTGTTGAATTTCCTTCACCCAGCTGATCATTTCCACTCCAGGATCAAGGGAAGTGGAGAGAGGTTGAAGACAAAGGTCTTCAAAGTATGAACACCACAACTGGATGACACACACAGAAGACAAACCCCCCCAAATTTTCCATATTTTTCATATATATGCAACAGGAAAAAAAAAAATGCAACAAACTCAAATTATTGGTCCAGTTGCCCAGGACCATGTCCTGGCAGCTTTTGAATATGTCCAAGGTAGCAGAGTTTCTAATATTACTCCCTTGGAATGTAAGCCCAGCTATCTTCAAATGCATGTTATCATTTCCTTCAGTGGGTGTAAACCCCCCCATCCATAGGCGCTGATGATTTTGGTGGTGTTTATGTTTTTATTCTCATGAAATTAATTCCTATATCAGTTATGTTATGTAACAAGACTAAGCTAGAGTATCAAAGCAGTGACCATACACTTACAGTGAACAGCCACAAAATTGTCATGTTTTTTTGCAACACAAGAATCCATTTCTAATTGTTTCCTGCAATCTGCACCAAGAATTACTGTGCTGTTTTTCTTAAACAAGAAGTCAGAAGAATCACTGGATAATAAAAATCTGAAAGCTGAATTATATGCAACTTCTCAACAATTATTGCTGAAATTCAAATGTCAGAATTGAATTGGCTTGCCTATCCTGAAGTTGCTCACTAGACAAGCTGTTTACATGTGAGAAGTGTAATGGCTTTTTGTTATACCTTTTGGCTTTTTGTTGTACTCCTCTGTCAGGTGTACTACAATGATTTTATGTGTAACTTCAGGTATTAACTTCAAAATTTTGTAAAAATATAAGAATTACTGTATTATTGTCTACATACACTCATTTTTTCTGTATTTTTTCTGATCTTCTCATGAAATAATTTTCCATAACACTTTTGTATATGGATTATAAATTATTTTGGATTATTCTGCGCTCTTACTGAAAAATTAATCTTAAATAGTTACTAAAAGTTTTACCATACACACATCAGACAAAGGAAGTACTCAGAAAAGACAGATAAGAATTACCTGCTTGACTATGAAAAAATACCAGGAAACAAACCCTTGACATTTATAGGAAAGAAAATTCAATGTCATACATGTACACGTAGTTATAATATTTACGTATCACTCCCACAACTTATGTAACTTTCATTTTTTAGAAACATCCCCACAAAGTAATTTAATTTTTGCTTAATATTTTTTTCCTTTTAAAAAAAATCTGCATTAGAAAACATGCAACTACTTTTTTTCCTCCCTCAAAAGGAAAAGTCTTACAGTAATAGTGTATTAATTAAATGTGTAAAGGATCAACAGAGTTAATAGGAAATTCTGACTAGCCTTGGATTATTTTTTAAAGGTTTTAAATAGATGTTTAAAATTAAGTTCCTAAGCAGCTACATGATTTAAAGAGGTTTTCTGAACTGTCCTCCACTACAGAAATATTAATCTCAGTTTTGTAATCAATTTGCTTTGAAGTTTCATGAAGATGAAACTATGCCTTTTCTTATTCCTTTCTCTCTCCTCCTCCCAGACAGCAAACATGGACCTAATTTGTAGATTTTCATGTCCTAAAGTTCATCAGCCTATGGGTAAAACAGTCGATATGAAATACTATGAAAAATATTTTTTAAATTACTATGCCAATATCAGTCTATATACAAGGAAAAGAAACACACAAGACAATGATAATTTGCAAGTAAAGCTTCTGTACCCAAAACTCACCCAAACAGTACGGTTTAGGTATGTGTTCTCAAAATGTTTCAGCTTTAGTGAAATAAATGAAACAAAAATTAGAAACACCATAACAAAAGTTCTAGAACAATAGAACCGCATAAAAATTAGAGCTAACAAATTAATTTTTTTTTTACTAATAAAGGGAAAGTTATTCTGTCACATACATATATAATGATTTTTAGGTTTTTAAACTAACATTCAGAAAAAAATAGAGACAGCGAGAAATCAGCTTAACTTTCTTATAAAATTTTCAAAGAACAGAAATTTCAGGTTAGAAAAGCTGCTGACAAATGCCTTCTGATATATCATACTTAGTTTCAAACAAATCCTTAGTAAACTATACACAGAATAAGAACTACCTCCATTTCTCCTCCCATCCACTAAAAAGTTGGGTACACCTCTAATATATCTTTTCTGACTTTTCAGTGTAATTTTAAATGTTTTGCAGTAACGTGAAATGAACCCATTTTAAAACGTCATTTTAAATTTAAAAGCATTAAAAAATTTTTCAAAGTTATCAGAACATTTCTGTTTCCCTTAGAGTTTCATTCTAAATTTGTAAAGCATCCAGAATTTGTAAAGCATTTTGATTTCTCTTGAAGAATGAAGCACATATCTACTTCCTCTGTTAAATCTAGACTACCAGTAGTAAACCAGTTCAATTTGTCATGTTAAATGACAAAACTGACAGAATCTATTTCCTATTCAGCAGTTTTGACTCCTGTTTTGATGCCATTAGGATGTAAAGATTTGGAGGATCGAAGTATACAAATTTCAGCCTTTCCAAAACCCTAAGCTTTTGGAAAAAAATGCTGTGCTCTTTCCTCACCTCATTGCAGGTACTGAGGGCTCAGCAGAACATACATCCAGGATTCTTCTGTCCGTGGTGGCTCAGCGAGATCTTTGCAAGCAGTGAGGGTGGGTGATTGCTGACAACACCCCACCAAAGTCCGCATTCCATTAAAAAAGGTTAATTGGTAGCCAGAGCTGTACAAAACAGGAATATGTTGTCCAGTGCTCCAGCTGTTATCCAGACAGAGAGGAAGGCCACTGACCTCTTTATGCCCATTACCAACCTAATTGAAATTTGCATTTTGACTTCTATCCATGGTCAATGAGAGATGCTCTTGGAACATATATGCTCATGCATAACTTTGTATTTTTCAAGGAAGAATACCTCAGTAGAGAGGAAGAAATTTTTCTAGAGCCTGTTTCTATCTGACCCATTGGTTACATTTTGACCCAGAAATGAAGCAGCTTTGCCAACATTCTTCATGTGGTTTGCAAACTAGCAAGAGTTCCTTATTCTTTTGTATATTCCTGCCAAATATATGCCACATATAGATATAGATATGTTTGCTATCTGAAATTTTATTACATTCACAAGACCTAAAATTTCCACTGCCTGCATGCCACAGTACATTACTTCTTTCAACAATGTTTAACAGATAATTTTAAGTTACTTCAAACAGACAGAAAATCCAAAATATTTTTGAATTAGGTAGTGTGTCATTCAGTCAAGTACTGCCATTTCACATAATAATGTGACAGTGAGTCCCTATCTACCTTGGGGTTTTTTGCAAGCTTTTTCCTTTAATAAATTCTCTTAATTTTTTTTCGTCTCCCCCTTATTTCTCTTATATTAAACACTTCTCCCCCCCTGCAATATGGAAATCTGAATCCTTCCTACAGTTCCATTTTTTATGGCATAAACATTTCAGCAGTTTCTTGTGGGCAAAGTCTGGTTTGGTTTCCCTTGTGTCAAGCTATCCCTACCTGAAGTTTATCTGAGACTTGACTGTTTTGGTTGTTCTCCTTGTTCTTTACCTGCTCAACAGTTCAATACATTCTATTCTGCAGCATCTTACTGAGGTCATGCATTCCAGAGACTTCCATTTTAATTCCAAGTCAAACAACATTTCACTGAATAAAAAGATATAGGAAACATATTTTATTCCCTGCTTTTCTAGCTATTAGATATTCTTTTGCATATCTTAATATTCAGAAATGAAAATTTAAATTTTGGTATTCAAATAGCAAATTTCAAGTCTAAAAATTGTGTTTAAGTGTGGAATCTTAATTTGAACAGTTTACACATTTCTATTAAATTATTCTCTTAAGTTTGCAGTTACTTTACTGCGGTCAGCTCTGTTTTTCTTAGTTTATTCTGAATCACATCTGTTGTTGTGTACCAGTGAATTGTTGTGAGATTGAAGGTTGTCCAGGAGTGATTCATAGAGTGCTTTCACACATCCAAGTGCATTTCTTCTTAAAATTATGTGGGGTTTTTTGATCCTCATTGATCTAAATTTATATCCTTAAGCACAGTCTATTGCTGACTTAACTCTTCTTAGTGCGATATTTAATTTCTCTAAAACATTCTTTCCAAAATGTTTAGAACTTTGCAGACAGACATCAACCTGTCAGTTACTGGGAAACCAGCTTCAGCCTTTTAACCTTAACACATTAATGCAATATTAATGTAAATTTTAATATTAATGCAGCACATTAATCTAACACAACATGATTGTCAGGAATCTACATTGACACAGTATTATACAACATGAAAGTAGCTGAAAGGGTGGGCACTAAACTACTCATAATGAGTGGATTATGCATGACTTTGCTTATCTATGAAGGGATAATGTAAATACTTTGCTTAAACCATCGTGTTTGAAAAAATGTCCAAAATTCCTCGGTTTCATTTTAAACCATGAAGAGTCTCCTGTTTTCCTTTTCTATCCTCTTTGCTTTCCAATATCAGTGACCAGCTATAAAGACAACTTTGGTGATGAAATGTCTTCAGCAACTGAATGACTCCAACATAATTTCAATATTTAATTATATTTTGGTTTTAAGTAAGTTGAATAGTTATCAAAGTTAACTATTACTCTATAATTGGGCTGCTTGGTCTCTTCTGCAAGATTTTAAACTTGTCTTGTTTCCTGTTAAGACATTTAGCAGATAACTTCTGCCATCTTTTGGAACTTTCAAAGGCCTGCATGGAATAAGTGCAAGAATTAATGTCAATTTCTACATAGAACAACTTCATATGATCTTTTAAAGCACTTTACACACATATTTATCTGAGTTAGATATCCACAGCATTCAGAAGTAAATGCCAGAAAAACGAATGATGTTCAACAGGCTATAACCAGTGTAAAACTTCAAGTAATAAACTGACAAGGTTTGGTATACAGCTGTCTATGGACTGACCAGATAAAAGATGAAAGAAGAAGTGCAAGTATTCTACAATAGAAGAGGAAAGCAATCATTCTAAGTGAAGAAACAACCAGTTTATATTTTTAAAACTTTTTTTTTTAAATCATATATTCAAGTTAAAAGAGGAAAATTTATATATGCTGGATAAAAGGGTCAACACAATTTTCTTCTCAAGGTAGAAAAATTTCAGCTAGAAAAACTATTATCAAAATATGCACACTGCTTTGTTGTATTGTGTTTGTTTATACCTATGTTGGATAGATGGTTTATCCCTGTACCCCCTCTTTACCCTTATGGTCCCGTCCGTGTCAATCCTTCCTAAGCCTGCCCCTTGACTTAGCATAACTGCTGAGTCATTCCTATGTCCCCTCCCTGGTGTCTTGTCCGTCACCTGGCATCCCATCCCAACAGTCTGGAAGCTTCCATCAAGGGTGTCAGGTGATTGGATGAGGACCAGGGGACCCTCCCCTGACCTTCCCTAATATGTCGTTACTACTATCCATCCTCCCTAGAACCACTCCCCAAGTTTATCTCATTGGCTGTTAAGACTTCCCCTCCCCTTTACACTCCCCCGTTTAAAAACTGTTGACGAGTCCCTCTCAGGGCTCTTGCTGGTTGGTACTTCTGGAAGTCACTTGGGCTTGTAGAAGTTCCAAATAAACTTCTGGACTTTTACCCCCGACAAGAGTCAGCCTCTTTTCTTCAGTGGATCAGTTGTGAGTCACTCCTCCAGAGGCACTCCTGGAAAATCTGAGGGATCCTAAGGGAGTGCCTTCCACTGTTGTCGTACCTGTCTGGCCAGGTCACTCAGGTAGACACTGAGTGGACACAACGACACTGCTTTTAAATAATAGTTGAAAACCTTCTTGAGCTCAAAGTAGAAATGATGAGATTTTACACATTCATAGCCTTAAGTAAGTACTGCAGCTCTTAATAAGGTTTGAAAACAAATGGCATTGAAACCACAGAATCTAGGTGACACTTACATGAATAAAAATTAATGTATATATTCACAGGAAACATTTAATAGGAGCAACAGGTAAGGATCAAGGGAAGCCAGTTCCTGAAGACTTTGGTTAATCTAATAGAAGATCTCTAAAAGCTCAGAAAAGTGGATATCTCATTCCCTTCTGAGTAAATTCATTGCCATACATTTACTGATCATTAACAGTTCATCTGCTCAGACGGTGCTTATATACAACTTTAGTAAATAAAAGGTTGCAGAAATAGTGGTAGTTTAATTTACAGTGAAGAATCAGATTTTAAAAATAGCATCATTTATCAATGCCACTATTACAGGACTATGATTTTATTTATTCTAGGTAGCAAAGTGTACTAGCTCTGTTAAAAATAGAAAGACAGGTCATTCAGTTTCTCCATGGAATGCAAAGTAAGAAATGAGTAAATGAGTCTGTTATAGGAGTGCAATTTGTCTTTCAGTAGGAAATCTTGTGGAGCAAGAGATGGCTAAGCAAATACTGTTGTCAGAAAGAAGCATCAAAATCAATTGTAATAATCAAAATTATGTACACAGTTGTAATAATCAAAATTATGTACACACTCTGCCTAAACTCACATCCTCTAAGTAGCCATTAACAGCTCAGTTCAGTCAGACTTGGAAAAATATTTTTTTCTTTTTTTAAATCAGAGACAGACACAGAATATGCAGGATGCAAAAAAAAAAAAAAAAATCCATAGGTGAAACATTTATTTTATTTTTACTTAATTTAATTTCTATTTTCATTCATCGCTATGAATGTCTTACTGTTTTCACTGCTACAGTAAAGTTTTCTAAAAGACATCACACGTCCTCATGGAAGTAAATAATTTCTGTATGAAGAAGTGCTTTTGTAAATTAATGAGACTATGATCCCCCTGAACAATATATTATTTTTCTCAAGAGCGGGAAGATCCACAAGGGTTTAACAGCAAATGTATACACACTCTGCTTCTGATAAAAAGGAGAATGGACCTAGGAAGTGAAGACTTATTTCATGACAGTGGCCTTTTGGCCATTATGGCCTTAAAATGGCCTTTTTAACAATTCATCTGTCATTAGTCAGTTTTGAAAGGGATACTTTGAATATTCAGTTCCTGAAATGACGATTATTTGCTGCCAATATCTTTGTTCTGTGTGTTTGTAGTTGGTGCATACATATACATATACATATACAGAGATATGCATGTTATAAATACATATGTGTATATATATATATACACACACATAGAGAAAGTATGTTTATACTTAACAAATTACAAATATTTTAAAAAAAACAAGCACAAACCATCAGATTCACACAGACAAGTGCTATCAAAAAAAGTAGAACTTTGCTTTTTCATGACCTTAAGCCAGCATAATTTATGCAAACATATGGCAAAAACATAAGACCAAATTTTAAACTGGGTTACACAATGAAGTGCCACTTCAACTATCAAAGTTGCAAAGAGGTGTGGAATTTAGCCAGTTTGATGTCTAATTTTAGGGCAGGAATATAGAATGGGGGCAAGTGTGTTTCTGAAGTAAAATACAAGAACAGATTTTTAGTGCACATTTGCGATAATCCCAAATTACTTTTAAAATAAGTCTTGTGAATTTCAAGATGAGCATCATATTTCACCTGCCATTCATTTTCTCCCCTCACATTTTCCCCTCTCTGTTATCTATGGCCTAATTAGAGGCAGAATGCACTGGAGAGTGAACAAACACAGATGGCAAATCAAGTACAACAAAAACTTGAAAGACTGCCCATGCAAAACAAGCCATATTAGCCCATGATTACAAATTGTAAAAGAACAACTACATAAATAGTACTTTTCCCCCTACTCATATCTCCATAACTAACTCAGTAAAATGAAGTTTTATAAATATTTTAGACTATAAGTAAGAAAAGTTGAAGATTGTAAAAGAGGACTTATACAAAGGCAAGACTTATAAGGCAAATTCTGTCTCTTTAAGAGAATTCTTGAAAAAGTCCTGGAGAATACTCAGAAGTGATAGAGCCCAAAAATTATTTAATATTTGCTTTAGGAATCTATGGTTTACTTCCAGTACAGACTAATCTAGCATATGAAATGCAGGTGGTTTTCTCTAGAGTTAGAGGAAAACAAAAAGTTTTAACTAGGATATTATTTGCCAAAGTAGAACACTGTTTAAGAAAGGATACAGCTGGAAGCATTGAAAAGGACAGTTTTGGCTCAAAGGCTAGTCTTCAACTCTAATAACCTAGAGAAAAGCAGGCCAATATTTTTCAGTAGTGTTTAATTTTAGTTAAGGTCAGAGATGCTGCAAGGAGCCAATAGGTTTTTGCAGCAACAGCACTGGATTCCACGAGTGATCTTTGTGCTGGGTATGGTTTTAGTTGTGAATGTCAGGAATGATGCCTAGACCTGATACATTTGAGATTTCTCTCTTGGTTAAAAAAGAGAGTAGGCAAGTCCTTAGGTCCCTTTGAGAAAACAGAAAACTTAATCAGTGTATCCAAATCTGAGATGATGAAGAAGTAGAATTTTAATTAAACTTCCTTTTATGATGTCAACTCAGTTTTTAATTCAGATTGCTATAGTTGAAATGAGTTTGCAAAAGTAAAAACTGACAAGATTAGAGAGGTGCAAAAATGTGCTTAGGAATACCCAGTTGCTTGTAAGTTCTTCCACCATAGTCTCTGTATACCATAGGCTGTCACACAGACTTCAGCAGTTCCTGAAAAGCAGGACTGTAAAGAAATCTTGAAAAAGCTGGAGCTTTTTCAAAGCACATCCACAATGTTTTCTGTTTCTGCTCTTAAACCATGCATCTGTTTAGACTAATGCTCTGTGGAAGCAAAGATAATCTGGTTGTTCCACATCCACGTGGTAGGTAGGATGCAAAAAGCTAAGAAAGTTATGACCTCCAAAAGCTACAGGAAACAAACAAAAGTAAGACATCCCACAAAAAATAATTTTAATATGGTTTCCCTTAGGAATACATTCTAGTATTTGTTGAGATGGTATAAAAACACATATAAACATGACAGAAACTGCCTAGATAATTAATGATTTTATATATAATGATTATAACATAAAAATGACTCTTACACAAAGTCTTTCATATCGTATTTGCATGGCATAGGGCAAGTACATTAGCCCCTCAATTTTTTTAAGGATGACAATTTATGAACTTGCATTAATGATGGTAGCAATAGACACTTCTGTAAGTTTTTTTTTCATGCCCCTGAAGTGCCACATTTCTTCCTTGTTTAATGCATAGATTAACCACTGATATTCATGTTATTTCTAAACATAACCTTCAAAGAGACTACAAGCTTTCATGGCCTAAATGTCACTGATTGCATTTAGTAGCTGTAGTGTCAGCTGCTTCCTCAGACACATTTCAAAGAATAAAATAAAGAATACTACCATCTTTCATGAAATTACATTCATATTGTCAACACTTCTGCTTAACTGCTATTGCCATCAGCATTCCCTTATTCTGTACCAGGTCACTCATATCCCAACACAGAAGGATCAAAAAAACCCTTCAGGAGTCACTTTCATCCACTGTATTTAATACAAGTTTTTAATGGTTAGCTCACCTTCAAGATAATAAGGTTTAGAATACTCATTGCATGAAGTTTATATAAATGAAAAGTAAATTAAGACAGACTCCATGGAGGAGATCATGTATTTGTCAATATAAATTTTATCTACCTCATAGGAAAAAATTTGTGCAAGCATACAGTACATGCAAAATATCAAGAAAATTAGTAACATCTTTTCCAATTTGAATGGTACAAAGTCAGAAGAATTGATAGCCTATATATTTTATGTACCATAACCTAGGCTGCAAATTCCCATGGTTCTGTGACCAGAAAAGTCATAACACCAGAAAAGATAGCAAATTTTACTTAAACAATAAAGATTATATAAGCATAACAAAAGCTTAATTAATCTAAATACTTTTAAAAAATATGAGTTTTCACTCAAACTCCACCAGGAAGTGCTGGGAGACTGGAAGGGAAATAGGCTGCCCAGGAGGCAGCAGGGATAGGGCCAAAACCATAGTACCAATTTATCTACACACGACTTATAAAGCTATTCATATATCTACTCTACAGTATTTAAGAACACACAAACTGAACTGGAATCTTTTATGAACATTGTGGCAATATTCAAAATTATCATTTTTTAAAAATGGTTGAAAATCTGCATGGAATAAAATCAAAGTTTAAAGAAGTAGAGTGAGTAAATATATTCTAATCCAACTCTCAGGCTTCAAAATATTTAAATAACTGCAGGGAAAGAGAGAAGAATTGTTCAAAATTTCCTTTGCTGTGTTCAAATCCTTATAAGAACACCCACATGCAGTTTAGAAGTATGCTGGTAAAAGTAGAAATGGCTTATATGTCAGCTTAAGAAAGGAAAATTGTCCATACTTCTCCTCCAAATTAAGGCAGAAAAAAGACCTATTTAATTTTTAAAGCCATTGAAAAATTGTAAGCCTTCTTGCTAAAGTTTCAATCCCTCAATACAAGCTTGCAGATCTTTTAAAAACTTTGATTTTCTTCTTGGCCTATAAATAAAAGCATTTTCTATCTACACTTTTCCTGTCATTTTCTTTCCTGAAGAAGCTAAACTCCATCTTACATAAAACAATAGCATGATTTGTGAAAATTTTTAGTTTATTTATTACTTATTTGTCACTTGTAACTCTTAGTGACTAGGGGATCCCAATTGCTGTCTGGGTTGCAAATAGGGAATTCTCAAGAGTGAACAAGTGGCAGAAGCTACAGTGGTCAGCTTGGAGGCGCTGTGTCTCCTTGGTTAGATTACACCGTACTCACCACACATCTAGACTAAGTGTCCTGGTTTAGGACAAATTAGGGGAAAATCTCCGAAGGAGCCCCTTAAAGGAAACAAACTCCCACAACTCCTCCCCCTTCCCCACTACCGGGTTCGGGAGGAATTTCCTCGGAGGATAAGTGGAAAAAACTTGTTTATTAAGCAAGAGCAAAAAAAACACTCCCTAACACAAGAAAAAACAGCCCGAGATGACAACAAACGTTTTCACCAGTCCGAGAGAGACCGAACGGCTTGGGCAGTCTCAGTGCTGAGGAGGGTGCTGAGCTTCTCTGTAGTGCAGACTCCGGAGGAGTTCCTTGACGTTCCCGAATCAAGGTCCGAAGCAGGTCCGATGTCTTCAGGGAAGGGGAGGAAGGAAGGGAAAAACAAAAATAGAAAAATGGCAAAATAAGGCAAGCAAAGAAAAAACAAAAAAAAGCAAGCGAGCAGAGCAAGCGAAGCAGGCTTAAAGCTAGCAGCAGCAAGCCATAGCAAGCAGCCGGGGGAGGGACACGGCTATAGACAAAACAAACTGAGAGCACGGGAACAGGAATACACGATTGGGATACAAAGCATGAAAATGTCCTGTCACCCCAGGACATTCCACCCCTTATCCCATATCGTGAACATGTTAATGAACACAATGTAAAACCTTTCATCTCACGTGCTCAAACCTTCCACACTTAACACATTTCCTTCCATCTTACTTGCTCAGACTTTTGACACTTTCACGTTTCCTTCTGTCTCATGTCTGTATGATGTAACGTACAGACAATGGTGGTAACGTTCAGCAAATAATGATATCATCCCACAATCAGATCTCCCTGAGGTACACAACGGGTTGTCCCATCTTTCTGCATTATCCACCAGGTATAACTTGGTCCTTGGGCAAAGACAATCCCACGAATGGGTTTGCCTGTACTCGAAGCAGGATTAATCCATACCGTCTTCCCCAACAAACCTCTGATATGGGCCACTGGGACTTTATCTCTATCGACTATATTAAGGGGCTCAGACTGGGCAGGACCTGCTCGGTTGGTGGAACCCCGAGTGTTAACTAACCAGGTGGCCCTTGCTAAATACTGCTCCCAGTTCTTGAAAGACCCCCCACCCAATGCTTTCAAAGTGGTTTTTAACAATCCATTGTATCTCTCTACTTTACCTGCAGCTGGTGCATGATAGGGGATGTGGTACACCCACTCAATGCCATGTTCCCTAGCCCAGGTGTTAATAAGATTATTTTTAAAATGAGTCCCATTGTCTGACTCAATCCTTTCAGGAGTACCATGCTTCCAAAGGACCTGCTTTTCAAGGCCCAGAATGGTGTTGCGGGCTGTAGCATGAGACACGGGGTAGGTTTCCAACCATCCCGTAGTGGCTTCTACCATGGTTAGTACGTGGCGCTTGCCTTGGCGGGTTTGAGGCAGTGTGATGTAATCAATTTGCCAAGCCTCCCCATACTTGTACTTGGCCCACCGCCCCCCATACCAGAGGGGCTTCACCCGCTTAGCCTGCTTAATGGCGGCACACGTCTCACAGTCATGGATAACTTGAGAAATGCTGTCCATGGTTAGATCCACCCCTCGGTCTCGTGCCCACTTATAGGTGGCATCTCTACCCTGGTGGCTTGAGGCATCATGGGCCCATCGTGCTAGGAACAGCTCTCCTTTGTGCTCCCAGTCAAGATCTATCTTCAACTCCCCTATCTTTGCGGCCTGATCTACCTGCTGATTGTTTTGCTGCTCCTCATTAGCCCTGCTTCTGGGGACATGGGCATCTACATGGCGAACCTTCACAGGTAGTTTCTCTAGCCGGGTAGCGATGTCTTTCCATTCTTCAGCAGCCCAAATTGGTTTTCCTCTGCGCTGCCAGTTCGCCTCCTTCCATCTCTTCAGCCATCCCCACAGAGCATTGGCTACCATCCAGGAATCAGTATAAAGGTAAAGTTTTGGCCACTTCTCTGCTTCAGCAATGTTCAGGGCCAATTGAACAGCTTTGAGTTCCGCAAGTTGACTCGATCCACCTTCTCCTTCGATAGCTTGTGCAACCTGTCGTGTGGGGCTCCATACGGCTGCTTTCCACTTCCGGTTCATTCCTACGAGGCGACAGGAACCATCAGTAAAAAGAGCGTAATGTATGTCTTCTGCCGGCAGTTGGTTATATGGTGGAGCTTCTTCGGCACGGGTCACTTGCTCTTCTCCCTCTTCACCAGTGAGCCTGAAGTTTTCACCCTCAGGCCAATTTGTAATTACCTCCAAAATCCCAGGACGATTTAGTTTCCCAATTTGGGCACGCTGTGTGATGAGGGCAATCCACTTGCTCCATGTAGCACTGGTGGCATGGTGGGTGGAGGGAACCTTTCCTCTAAACATCCACCCCAGCACGGGTAGTCGAGGTGCCAGGAAGAGTTGTACTTCAGTACCAATCACCTCTGAAGCAGCTTGGACTCCTTCATAAGCAGCCAAGATTTCCTTCTCCGTTGGGGTGTAGTTACTTTCAGACCCTCTGTAGCTCCGACTCCAGAATCCCAGTGGTCGGCCTCGGGTCTCCTCAGGCACCTTCTGCCAAAGGCTCCAGGACAGGCCATGGTTCCCGGCTGCAGAATAGAGCATGTTCTTCACATCTGGTCCCGTCCTGACTGGGCCAAGGGCTACTGCATGGGCAATTTCCTGCTTGATCTGGGCAAAAGCTTGTTGCTGCTCAGGGCCCCAATGGAAGTCGTTCTTCTTACGAGTAATCAAGTAAAGAGGGCTCACAATCTGACTATACTCAGGAATATGCATCCTCCAGAAACCTATAGCACCTAAGAAAGCTTGTGTTTCCTTCTTATTGGTTGGTGGGGACATAGCTGTGATTTTGTTGATGACATCGGTAGGAATCTGGCGCCGCCCATCTTGCCACTTCACCCCCAGGAACTGGATCTCCCAAGCTGGTCCCTTAACTTTACTTTTTTTAATGGCAAAGCCGGCTTCCAGGAGAATTTGGATGATTTTCTCTCCTTTCTCGAACACTTCTGCTGCTGTGTTTCCTCACACAATGATATCATCAATGTACTGCAAATGTTCTGGAGCCTCACCCTTTTCTAGTGTAGTCTGGATCAGTCCATGACAGATGGTGGGACTGTGCTTCCACCCCTGGGGCAGTCGGTTCCAGGTGTACTGCACGCCCCTCCAGGTGAAAGCAAACTGAGGCCTGCATTCTGTAGCCAGGGGGATGGAGAAAAATGCATTGGCAATATCGATTGTGGCGTACCACTTTGCTGCCTTGGACTCCAGCTCGTACTGGAGTTCCAGCATGTCCGGCACAGCAGCGCTCAGTGGTGGTGTCACTTCATTCAATGCACGGTAATCCACGGTCAATCTCCATTCTCCTTCAGATTTACGTACAGGCCAAATGGGACTGTTGAAAGGTGAGTGGGTTTTACTAACCACCCCTTGGCTCTCTAACTCTCGAATCATCTTGTGAATGGGGATCACAGCATCTCGATTTGTTCGATACTGCCGGCGATGCACTGTCGAGGTGGCAACAGGTACTTGTTGCTCTTCTACCTTCAGGAGTCCTACTGCAGATGGGTTCTCTGACAATCCAGGCAAGGTGTTCAATTTCTTAATGCCCTCTGCCTCTACAGCAGCTATTCCAAAAGCCCACCTGAGTCCCTTAGGGTCTTTGTAGTAGCCACTCCTGAGATAGTCTATGCCCAGAATACACGGAGCCTCGGGGCCAGTCACAATTGGATGTTTGTGCCACTCCTTCCCGGTCAGGCTTACTTCAGCTTCCATCAGAGTCAATTCTTGTGATCCCCCCGTCACCCCGGCAATGGAAATACGTTCTGTTCCCACATGTCCTGAAGGCATTAAGGTACACTGCGAACCAGTATCAACCAAAGCTCTGTATTTCTGTGGCTCTGATGTGCCAGGCCATAGAACCCACACTGTCCAAAAGATTCGATTTTCCCTAACCTCTACCTGGCTAGAGGCAGGGCCCCTCTAAGCCTGGTTATCCTTCTTTCCAGAGACATATGTCTTGGAGGTTCCTTCCAGGGGATCCGACAAATCATCGTCATCATTATGCCTGACAATTCGACTACGGGCAACTGGAGCTGCTTCCCTTTTCTTACCTTCCTTCAATTCACGCACCCGTTGTGCCAGAGCAGCAGTAGACTTCCCATCCCATCTCCTCATGTTTTCTCCAGACTCACGTAAGAAGAACCACAACTCAGCTCGTGGGGTGTACCTTCTCTCCCCAACAATGGAACGTTTGCGTTGGATAGCAGGGCGTCTAATTTGTACAGCTGAGATTTGGAGGAGGTCCTCCTTAATCTCTTCCCTGAGTTTCTTACGACTTTCCTCTATTTTGTCTTCTAATTTCTGCAGTCGTGTTTCCACAGCTGCAATTCTGGCATGAGTCGGGCCATGTACAGCATCCGCATATGCTCGAAGCTTCTTCGCCATATCGAGTACAGTCTCATATACCTCATCCCGCTTCATTATTGCTAGAGCAGAAGCGTATTCAGGTGGCCCAAGTCGCACAAGTTTCCTCCACATTACAGGTGTACACGGTACGAAGTCTGGATTCCTAGTTGTTATGTCATCTGAAAAAATGACCTCTACCACTGCCATCTCTCTCAGGCGTTGGATCCCCTGTTCTATGGTCTTCCACCGTGTCTGCTGAATATAGAGGTCATCTGCACACAGGTATCTTTGTGCTACGCTGTCCAGGACCCGTTCCCAGAGGCTGTGAGGGCTAGCCCCTCTCATCATGCCTTGGTCGATCACAGGATCGTGTGACAGGGATCCCAAATGCCTCGCTTCAGTGCCATCCAGAATGGTAGCCTCCCCTGCTGCATCCCAAAGGCGGACTAGCCAACTAATTATAGATTCATCGGGCTGTCGCCTATAATCCTTCCTTAGGCCTCGAAGGTCCTTCAGGGAGAAGGAATCAATATTGGCTCCGGAATCTGTGCCATTTGGTGTGGTTTCTGATTTTGGTGATGGTCCTTCTCTTGGATCATCATCATCATCCTCCACCCTTCGGTCAGTCTTGCTTTTGCACTTTCCACCTCTTGTATTAGCAGCAACAGCCATTGGTTGAGGCTTACTCTCTGGTTTAACTACTGGCCTGGAGCCTGGGATGTTGGCTGCAGCCTGAGTGACTGGGATAGTAACTAACTTATCTCCCTGTTCCCTTTCCTCTGTCTGCTGCCCTACAGTGTCTAGCAGGGTGCGATAAGCATGTGCCAGGGCCCAGCTCACTGCAATGATCTTTTCCTCCTTAGTGTTACCATGGCACCTCTCTTTCAGGTACTTTACCACCTCAGCTGGATTCTGAATTTGTTCAGATGGAAAGTCCCAGACTATAGGATCAGAAAACTCCTTTAAAATTTGGCCCATATCCTCCCATTTCCCACACCACTCAGGACTCCTCACCCTTGGTTTTACTCCTAAATCAGGAGTCTCACCAGCCCCTCTAGAAATTTCAGCCTTCATCTTATATAAACTGCAGACAGTATAAAGAAAGCTTACTAAATTAAATGCCAGAAAGATGGTGTCCTTGGCAGTCAGGGAGAACCAAACATTTTCTAATAGAGATGTAAATAATTCAGAGGAGAAGAAGGAAAGCAAAGGCTGAAAAGCCTCCTCCCCTGCTTCTCCCCTAACAAACTGAGTACACAGCCACAACCACGAACCATACATTCCTGGAACCAATAACAACATTTTTATAAACCTCTTGCAAATCATCACAACCAAGCCCAACCCGATAAATATTCTGGTTAGTGCCCCTCTGCTACAAAAGCTACGCATTAGGGACAATACCGGAGCTATTTCTGGATAAGAAAATAAACCTAGGGACCACAAAGGTATTAAAACTTCAAAAAACCCTAATGACCAGAAATAGAGGCAGGCTTTCAATCCAAATGACATTATAACTTCAAAAACAGACATACCAATGTACCCACGAAACAATTGAGACCAAAATATTATTTAGAATGAAGTTTTTTCCACTTTGTCTGGTCGATTTCCCCGTACGGGCCACCAAATTGAATATATTGTCCTGGTTTAGGACAAATTAGGGGAAAATCTCCGAAGGAGCCCCTTAAAGGAAACAAACTCCCACAACTCCTCCCCCTTCCCCACTACCGGGTTCGGGAGGAATTTCCTCGGAGGATAAGTGGAAAAAACTTGTTTATTAAGCAAGAGCAAAAAAAAACACTCCCTAACACAAGAAAAAACAGCCCGAGATGACAACAAACGTTTTCACCAGTCCGAGAGAGACCGAACGGCTTGGGCAGTCTCAGTGCTGAGGAGGGTGCTGAGCTTCTCTGTAGTGCAGACTCCGGAGGAGTTCCTTGACGTTCCCGAATCAAGGTCCGAAGCAGGTCCGATGTCTTCAGGGAAGGGGAGGAAGGAAGGGAAAAACAAAAATAGAAAAATGGCAAAATAAGGCAAGCAAAGAAAAAACAAAAAAAAGCAAGCGAGCAGAGCAAGCGAAGCAGGCTTAAAGCTAGCAGCAGCAAGCCATAGCAAGCAGCCGGGGGAGGGACACGGCTATAGACAAAACAAACTGAGAGCACGGGAACAGGAATACACGATTGGGATACAAAGCATGAAAATGTCCTGTCACCCCAGGACACTAAGATAGTTTGAAATTAAAGTTTTAGCTAGAAGACTCTTCTTCTGGGAAAAAAAAAAAAAAAGTGTCCAATGAAACTAAAGAAACTGCTCTATGAAAAATGTGTCAGGAATCTTGTATAAACTGAGGTAGTTTAGCCTTCATATGAGAATTATGCTATACCTGTAAAAAAAACCACATCTGTGCATGCAAACACAGTCCCTTGAGCTGCTTTTTGAGGTGATTCACTTCAGTTTTGTTCTTGATGCACTTGTGCTTACAGTCGAGTTCTGAAATAAACTTAGTGTTTTTATCAGTTTTCTAAACAAATGCTCCTAGGAAAACACAATTTTTTTTCTGCTACAAAACAGCTTTTAAATACTGCTAGTCATCTATATATTTTAGAGGTTGTTTTGTTCCTTTACCAGTCCCACAAAGCAGTTTAAATCCCACTGTCAAACTTTCTGATAATAACTTTTTGTACTTTAAATACCTAAGTGTTCAAAAGTCTTTGAAAAGTGGAGTTTAATGTCAAAGGAAAGCATTTTTGTTTAATTGAAGGAAAGTGAATATTTTCTCGGTAATCATCTCATTTATTGTATATGTTACTATGCTCTTACATTATCTATTAAAAACATTAAATAAATCCAGTGGAAATAAATAAATAAATAAATAATCTCCATCAGTCTTTGATAGTACACTGTGCCACACTAATAGAACATTCCTACTTCAGTGGTAAAATATTCCTAAATACTTTTGTTGTCAAACTCATCTTCCATAAAAGAGCATTGACAGAAAGTCTTTCAGGAATGCACTGGTCCAAAACCAAAGCAAAGTACAGCATTTCAGCATTTGTATCTGACTTGAGAGGATCTTGCTTGACATCTCCTTCACTCACATCACTGAAGATATTTCAAATTTCTCTTTTTCTTAAAATCTTCCAGGTTTGGAAGAGAAACCGCAGAGCGAAGCCAAAAAAGCTGTTCCAGCAATAACAAAATGAGGGATTGGCAGAGAGTAGTAGGTTTTTCTTGTGTATCTGATTTCTTTCTGACCCCTTGTTTGCTCTCATCTTCCCCTACTCTTGGCACTTTTTTGCTCTACAATGATTTTTTTTTTAAACTCACTGTCCTCCCTTCACAAAACTTAAAATAAGAACTCTACATATATTTTGACCATGTTTCTTGGCAAAACATCATAAGTTGATATTTTCTTTTCTTTACTTGTAGAATACTCGGATTCAAAGGGCTGTTGGGTTGATCTGGACATTACCCTTAGCACTATGGTTATTCTCTCTTTTCCAGCAGTTCTCAACCCATCAGAATTAATCAAGCTCTCCCTTCATTGTATAATTTAAAGTTGTCTTCAAACTCTGAAATATCTGTCGAATTAGTATATTGAAGATTGGACTCCAGATATGTATAACTTAGACCACCTTTTTCAATTACATTTTGCAGATTTTATCTTCAATTACTGATGCAGACATTAATGTTATGAAGTTTGAAATACTAAAGGGTTTTAAGTAAGCTTTTAGGAAGTCAAAAGGAAGTTCAGAACCTCATGAAGTCTACATATTCAGAAATACGGATACTAACTGTTTTAAAACTAAATAATTTCTAATTAATCCAAGGAAAGCCAGTAAGACATCAGAAGCCTCTGCACTATTAATTTTTTTCCAACATGTCATAGTCTGTCCAAAGAGTTTTCATCAGACTTTTAGAAAATATTTCCTTGTGCGTACATTTTTAAAGCTCAGGCAATGTATAGGCATCTTTAATTCACCAACAATAACTGATTGAAGACTGTTTAGTGACCATATTATACATCAGTACCAGCAAAAGTTTCCTGGATAAAACATACTTGAGATATGACAAAGTCAACCATTAAGAGTGCATAAACCAGAACATTATCCTTGTTGTTGGATTTCTTATTTTTCTCCTTTGCCAGTACTTTCAGGCATCCAAGCTTTTGTCACAGCTAGCTTTTACATGTAATTTACTACTTACATTGATAATGCAGTTGACAGCTAGAGGAATTAACAGAATTCTGTTTTACTGGGAGAAGTAAATATGCAGAATCTTCCCTGTCATTCCAACACACACCTGGACAAGATTGATTAGTCTTCCCATAAATACAACTGCAAGTACTTTTAGATATAATAGCATTATTGCATGTTTAATGAGAGCAGAGGAAGCAAAAATATTATGGTTTACACTCCTGTCTGTTTAGATTCATCAGAAATATGCTCAGGCTCTGGGAACATTAAGCAAGATCCACAAAACCACATGCTTTTTTTTTTCCCCTTGAGAAGTTGTTAACATTTCAGGAAGAAGTTGGTCTCAGATTGCTTATGTCGATGTTAACCTTATGAAAGCTGCTGCCTTTTGCATATTGAGAATAGCCATTTCTAATGACTATTTAAATGTTGCATGCTCTTTTTTCATGCATTTTTTATTTTATGACTGCAATACAAACAAAGAGTGCATATGTATTCTTAGTGGGCTACTAAAAGCCAGCCCAAGGTTTTATTCCTAGAAACAACTAATTACCAGGCTCAGCAGAAACATTTGGAGATGTATGAGCAACTTTAATTATTTTCCAAACCAAAGAACTCTGTCCATTATTTACCATTACACTGAGATAATGGTCACTCTAGAAACACATTAAATGTCAGCATTGAGAAAATTTTATTTTCACAGTCAATCTTTTTGGGATTGTAGCAAAATTATTATATAATTTTCAAGAGGAGCTCTGCTTAATCTGAATTTGTTTTATTGTTTGTTGTAATAGCATAATGTTATGTATTTATATGAAGAAATTGCAGTTGCATACCCTTGTCATCCATACACAATATATGCGTTCTCTAACAAATGGAGCAATCTTTTGAAAATCTGGGAAAACTGCTGATGTAAAATATTTATGCAGCAGACAGAGCACAATTCTTAGAACAACTTAAGTTCCCTGCCACAGCAGTCAGGTTGAACAAAAGATATATATGAACATAAGGAAAATATCACTAACATAACAATCCCAAATTATGGAGAAGGGAAAAAGTGTTCTGAGTGGTTTTGTGACAGCTTTGCAGGTGAGAGGAGAAAGTTGGAGTCAACTGTGCTACACATAGAACAAAACAGAAACACTGAATCAATCACAGCACTCTACTCCTGAGTGCAAAGTGACTGACATATTAAGCCAGACACCAAGAGAAAGTCAAAGATTAGATTCCACTTTGGTGTTACAAAAAATTTGAACTGTGCAGGTGATGGTACAAAACTCCTACAACAAAAAGTTCAATGAAACCACATATATAGTAAATAAAGAGGACCAATTTACAAGTATAGACATGAAGGAGTTATAAATTAAAGTGCTGAAGAAGAACTTCAAAAGAGATGGAGGTGACATAGACTGTATATGATGATCCCTTGCTGTGATAAATGCTCCAAGTACATCAGTGCATGTGGAACTAGACAAGGTGTGGAGAAGAGAGGAAACAATTCTTCACCCACTTTTGCATCATTTCGCAAAGAATATTTCAGACGCCCAACTATATTTTTAGAGGAAATGTCCGTATTTTCTTAGATTTTTTTCCAATCTGTAACTATCAATGTGAAAGGAGTTGGAATATTTCTATATGCATCTCTATCTAATTGAAAGTCCTGTGCCAAAAGCAGCACCAGAAGGCTAAATAAAGCAGAAAAAAAAAAAGATGTAAACAACAACTCCTTTTCCATTGTGTCCATACTCAAATTGAACACACAAATAATTGGGAAACATTTTCACCTCAGTAGCACCCTTTGATACCACTAAAAGAGGTGCCACAGTGACATGTTGCTTTCTAGAATGACTTAGCACAGACAGAAATCAAGCTAGAACCTCTGGCTGCTGTGCAGGTTGACAGTGACACCTTAAATCTTCCAGCAAAACCCATGAAACATGCAACAATGTGAGATAATACACACCTGCTGGAAGATGTTTGCTGATGCAATCCCCTCTGACTGCCCCCCTGAACTGTTATGCTAGCTCAGTCTTGGGGGACGGCTGAGGAGCAGAGCTTCAGAAGCCAGGAGAGAGAGGCTCAGTTTCCATGTGTTTATTTTCTGGGGAGAAGGAGGAAAAAGAGACCGAACAATGGCGGAGTGGGTTTTTATCTAGGTTCTGGGGGGTTGGGGCCATCCGGCCCCTGGCCAATAGGTTCCCTCTAGGGTTTAAGGGTCATTCTAACATTCCTATCTGTGGGGGTCTGCTGCAGGGTGATACCATTCCTTAAAGAACTGCAACAGTTTGCGTTATACAGTGCTCACAAACCTTCACATCGTGAGTAACTGATTTTCATCTTTCATCAGCTTTTGATTAAATACTGCTTAAAGCAGTATTTAATATTTTTACTAGTTAAGAAATTATTTATGGTTGTTCTATGCATAAAACCTGAAATAACCGGCTATGCTTGTCATACCATAACAATCTCTTCGTGGTCAGGGTCCATACAAAGGAATAAGATTTTTTGTTCAGCAACTCAACTTGCAAGAGATAATTATTTTACAGTAATACCTAAAACCAAAGCTCAGTAAAACGTTACTCATGTACAGAAAACAGTGTGTGTAGAGACACCATTATGATTGTACAAGAAATAGCAGAAAACCCTTTTCTTCATCTGTGACTTTCTACTAAATCTATGTAAGCTGATCTCCCACATAAACTTTAAAATTTAGAAACAAAAACTAGAAAAACTACATGTTTGAAGACAGTATAGAACTTGCCACACACATACACACAAAATCCACTTGTGCACTGTAGTATCCCCTCTCTGGAACAATATGGGACTTTTGCATTACCACACATAACAAAAGAAATCCCTATAATGCATATGAGTCCATCAAATTTTAAAATTAAAACAAGTCTCTTTCAAATGCACCTTTTATTTTCACTATGTTCCTCCCAAAATCAGAATATGTAGGAAGTTTGGGTTTGGTTTTGGTTTGGGGTTTTTTTCCTCTTTTTATAGCACAATAAGAAAAATTCAACTCTCAAGAACTCAAAATTTTGCAATCTTATAGTGAGTTCTCTGGGCCTCTGAAGTGTTCAACAGAAAATTTATTTTGGGTTATATCCTCCCCACATTACTATGCTCGCTGTTTCCTCTTCCCAAGGCTGACTTCGAATCATCCTTCTTATGTGTATTGACAAAGTAATTTAAAGTCACTTCAGAAATTTTATATACAATTACTATCAATATACAATTACTATCAATGACTCCCAACAACTTGAGTAACAATTTTCACTATATAGAATCAGCTTACATACCTATGGTAAACTTTCAAGAACACAGTCAAAATGTTTGAAGACACCATACCATCCTTTGACTACTTTTTGCCTTATTAAGACAACCAGCTGCTGATTTGCAAACATATGATTTAGCCCTATGTAGAATTTTGAACTTTGAAATTTTTTTTTGAACAAGCAACTTAGCGCTGCAGAACTTTTTCCTCTTTTGAACAAATTTAATTATTTTCACACTCACCTAACTTTAAAGTTGCCATTTCAAATGCTAATTGCCTAAGGACACAGTGGAACAGGCATAGCTGTGAAAACTTCTTCCCCTAGAATACCAGTTCTGTGAAGTCCCAGGATTCCCAGACATTGACTTGTTTGGATTAATTTTGCAGGCGATGCTCTTTTCAAGTCATGAAATTAATACAAGTTATGCCAGGCCATCTATGCCTACCAAATGCACATGACACCATCTGTCTTATGTTTCTAGAAACCGAAGAAGCCGAGCACACAGATGAATTGTACCATCACTGACAAATAAGTTTATCTGGAACAGCTTTTTGAATCAGTCTTTTATCTAATATGTTCTCCATCTCTTGATGTTTCTACTGAGTTTGTCTCTCTCAATGAATAATGGCATTGACAAATTAAATTAGAATCATGGAGTTAATTTCTTTGCCACAAGTGTTAGAATGAAATTGATTTCTTTTCTATGAACCAGCTGCAGCTGGTTTATTTTACAACTGTTTCTACTCTAAAGTTGGTTTAGTAAACCATCAATTGAGTGTATTTTGTCTGTCACATTTATTTCTTGTGCATAGCCCACACTCTAATATAATAAAGTGAAGGATTTAAAAGAGAACATTTTTATTAGATGTCAAATATTTCTCCCATTTGGGAACTAACATTTTTTTCCTACATAATTTATCAAGTAACAATATAATAATCTCTATGCATATTTTTCATCCTTTCCTTCCCTCCCACAAAATAACTAATGTCATTAAGATTATAACTGTTAAAAATCACTTAGCACTGATAAAATCTGTGGGCACTTACTGCAATGAGTTTGTTAAAACTCCAAAACACTAAAGGGACTTAAGCTAATAAATGCATTAACATGGATCTACTGCCGCCAAGACACAAGGTTTGTAAAGGTACATTTTCCCCTGTACTCTTGATAGCAAGCAGTAGAAACTTTGCAATCTATTCTCCTGAAAAATACACCATTCTTTCTATTGCAAGGGCTTTTGTGATTGCTTATCTATAGTATGAGAAATAACATTCAATTATATAATTAGACTACAAAGGAATTTTTATTCTTAATCTAATTTTACTGGCATTGAAACTATTGCTCATGAATAAATTGGAGAACTTCTACATGTAAACCAATTTTTCAGATACAGTGAACAGTGGTTTCGGTGGTTTTCTAAAGAATCCTTTGTGAGTTTCAGATTAGTTGTTCAAATTAGTACCATGTTTCATATCACATGTTCCGTGATCTGTTCCTGATATATTTTACACACATCCCATTTGAATTATAGGACTGTGCTTAAGAATCAGTTTTCACATCAAAAGGGCAGGAAAAAAGGATGTATATCCAAATCAAACATACAATCACACAAATACCCTAAGTCTGCACATAACTTTCCAAAACAATTAATAAATCTTGTGGCAATGTGGCCTGCCATATTCTGTACTGTCTACTCATTACATTTTATGTATATTAGATCAGCTTTATTCAGACAGCCTCAGTCAGCCTATAAGATCATGGAGCATGTCCTCCTGGAAGATATGTCCAAATATATGAGACAGAGACAGGGAGGTGGCTAGAGACAGGAAACGTGGCTTCACCAAGGAGAATCCATGCCTGACTAATCTGGTGGTCTTCCACAATGAAGCAACTGCATCAATGGACAAGGGAAGAGCTGCTGGTACTGTCAACATAGATTTCTGCAAGGCCTCTGACATGGTCCCATGTCGCGGTGCGTTTCAGGGGGGGATCCCCCCAGGGTGTCCCCGGGGGGCCCCCCTAGGCAGTGAGTTTGCCGGTAGCAGCAGGCAGGCAAGGAGACTCCACACGGCTTCTGAGGATGCTAATTAGATGAGGGTTTACTGGGGGTCCTACCCCCGGGAGGCAGCATGGTTTCTGAGGGGGGGGGGGGGGGAAGGGAAGTAAGGGGGGAAAGGGGAGGGGGAGAGAGGGGCTGAGAGACCACCAGCCAGGAGAGCTGGCGAAGAGAGAGAGTGCCTTATCCCCTGGCACACTTAACAGGGAGATTCAAAGTGGGCGCGGAACAAGATTTGGGCCAATGGGATTACAGACACAATACTTCAGGGGAGGATAACAGGCTTGGAATAAACCATGCATTTTCAAGGTGTGAGACAGAGCATACCATTTAACTAAAATATAACACCACAGTCCCACACAATATTCTTGTATCTATATTGAAAATATATGTATTTAAAGGGTAGGCTCTTTAATATGTAAAGAATACTCTGGCTAGCTCCCTCCAAAGATTGATGGTCAATGGTTCAATATCTTAATGGAAATCAGTAAGGAGTGGTGTCTTTTAAGGGTCCATACTGGGACCAATAATACTTCATCTCTTCACCAGTGACATGGACAGTGGGATTGAGTACATCCTCAGCCAGTCTGTAGATGACACCAAGTTGAGTGTTGCAGCTGGTTTGCTTGAGGGAAGGGATGCCATCCCAATGCACCTAGACAGACCTGAGGAGTGGATTTCATGTAAACCTCATGAAATCCAGTAAGGCCAAGCATAATCTTCTGCATCTGGGTTGAGGCAAGCCCCCACAACCACAAAGACTGAAGGATGAATGGGCTGAGACCAGCCCCGGGGAGAAGAACTTGGGGATATTGGTGGACAGAGAACTGGACATAAGTCATTAATGTGCACTTTAAGTCCAGAAAGCAAACCACATCCTGGGCTGCATAAAAAGAGGTGGTGTCAGCAGGTCAAGGGAGGCAATTCCCCGCCTCAATCTGCTCCTGCAAGAGCCCATGTGAAATGCTGAATCCAGCTCTGTTGTATCTAATGAAAGACAGACACAGACCTGTTTGTCTACATCCAGATGAGGCCACAAAGATTATCAGGGGACAACAGCACTTCTGTGAAAACAGTTGAGAAAGTTGGGGCTGTTTAGAAGGGAGAATAGAAAGCTCTGAGGAAACTTTGTTGTGACCTTTCAGTATTTAAAGGGGGCTTATAAGAAAGTTGGAAACTATTAAACAGGGCCTGTAGTAACAAAAAAGTGGCAATAGTTTTAAATTGAAAAAGGTTAAATTTAGATTGGACACTGGAAGAAATTTTTGACATGGAGGATGATGAGACAGTGGAAGATTGCCCAGAGTTGTGGATACCCCTGCCCTGAAAGTGCTCAAGGTCAGGTTGGAAGGAACTCTGCGCAGCCTAATCTGGTGAAAGATGCTCCTGCCCACTCTGTGATTCTATGAATCTGTGAGAAACATTTTCCAATAAGACCTCATTGCAAAGTAAAAGGCTGATATCTGAATGCTCCCTAATAAAAATGCTAGAGTTCTCATTCTATAAAAACTTTTAGTGCTTCGATAATGTTAGCAAAGATGGCAGAAAAAAAATCTGAATAAATGTTTTCCAAATAATGGTTCATTCTGATGGAATTTGTATTAACTTGTAGAAGGACATAATATATGGCAAACAGTAGTGCATATGCATAAACAAGTCACCAAAAGACCAAATTAAGTGGGAGTTTACAGCACATCAACTAGGTTCGTGTATTTCTGTGTACATTATATTCTAATCCTGATATAAGCGGAAGAGAGCTCACTCCAGAGGCTATCTCGATTTAGATTTGTCATGATTTGTAAAGAGTATCATTAGAACTGCTATATATCCTGCCTTTCAAGTCTGTGGTAAAGTGCAAGGCACCTTAGCTAACACATTGTAAACTATTTCTTTAACAATAAAAGGCATTCTTAATGACAGACTTAGTTAACTGCATGTTTTACACATCAGTTTGCAGAAATTAGCATGACAGAAACTTTTAAACTACTATCAATCGTACCAGGACCAGCTGAAATTTTAGTTTATGTGTGCAACTTCTTGGTTGCAGCAGATGGATAATAGGAAAGAAAGTGACTTTGTCCTAGAAAAATGGTATCAGTCTTCTACAGATATTTGCTGACATTTGAGTACACAAATAAAATGCATTCATACATGGATAGCTACACATAAGTACATTTATTTGGGGGGCACAAAAATTGACCAGTGAATGTGATGATCAAGCTAAATTTAGCAATAACTCAGCAAGAGAAAGTAGTTCTTAGAATCCCTGACTACAATAAATGCATAGGTATTAAAAAGCTAACCAATTACTGCTCCATGGACCGAACATTCCACTTCTGCAAATGACCAAAATTATTACCACTTTATCAGAGTTTAGAAGTTTGATATACACTCAAATGGAGATGGAATCCTAATATTAAGCGTTCCACTGACTACTACAGTCACGTAACTCAGCAAATACAGTAATAACATTGCTGATAACAGGCTGCAGGTCTTGCACTGATTTTACAAATAGTCAGTACTGACTTCAGTGAGGAGTGAATTCATCCACAGCATAAGAACTCTGGGGTTTGAGTCCTGCTTAATCTACTGCTGATGACATTGGTCTCTCTCACATCCTGTTTTAATCTGAAGATTTATTGACCCATAAAGAAAGGACCAGAAAGATACAATCCTAAACACTATACACAATTAAGTATAAGGATGTTGTGGATTCTGTTCTCTGCTTCGGGGACTACTTATAGGTTTTGCACAAAAAAGTATTTGGATGAAAAATATGCAAACACTGAAAGGCTGGAAAACCTGCAATAGCTTTAGCTGATAACTGAAGAATGGAAAGACCATTCTTCATTGTAACAATCCTCACACATAAGATGACATGCAAGCCCATGGTATGCGACACAATGGCTATTTTGGAAAACAGGTTTGGTTATCTTTAAGTAGGAAGGAACATGAAAACTATTGCCATGATTTTTGACTGCAGTTGAAGAAGGATAGTAAAAGATATACTATATGCCCACTCACTTCTTCCTGTTCCTCAATAGGACAGGAGGAGAAAATAAAATTAAGCTCATGGACTGAGATAAAGACAGGGAGATCATACACCAGTTACCACCATGGACAAAACAGACTCAGTTGTAAAAGTAACTAAATTAATTACCAGTTAAGATATACCTGAACTGAAATAAGTCCCCTAGTCACCCTCTTCCCAGGCTCAACTTCACTCCCTCATTCCTCCCTATCCTACCTCCTCTGAGTGGTGCAGGTGGGACGGGGAACAGGCAGTCAGTCTGTAACTGTTCCTTTCTGCTATTCTTTCCTTTGATGTCTTTTCCTCAAGGTTCAATAAAGTTCCTTATCATGAGCTGCAGCCCTTTAGGATAAGCCTGTTCCAACATGAACTGTCAAGTGTTCTGCTCATGCTCCAGATACAGCATAGAGTTCTCCATGGGCTGCAGTGCTGAGATCTGCTCTGCTGCAATCTCTCCATGGGCTACATGTTCCACCCTGATCTCCTGCACAGATTGCAGAGAAATCCCTGCTGGGACACCTGGAGCACGTCCTTGCATACTCCTTCTTGTCCCCTCACAGAATCGCAGAATGAATTAGGGTGGAAAGACTTCTGAGATCATCGAGTCCAGCCTGTGACCAATCATAACCTTGTCAACCAGACCATAGCACTGAGTGCCACATCTCTCCTTAAACACCTCCAGGGATGGTGACTTCACCACCTCCCTGGGCAACCCAGTCCAATGTGTAATTTCCAAAATTATCTCAGAACTATCTCTTACACTGTTCCCTTCACCATGTGTCATGGTTTGACACTGACCAAATGCCAGGCACCCCCAGGCCGCTCATTGACCCTTCCGCAGCTGGACAGAGGAGAGAAAAAATTAATGAAAGGCTCATGAGTCGAAATAAGGACCAGGAAAAAACACTTCAAGGGAAAAACTGACTCAGCTTAGAGATACAATGTGAATTTATTACCAACAAAATAGGAGGAGGATAATGAAAAGAGAAATAAGCCCTTAAAAACGTATTTTCTTCACCAACTGTTGTATCCTGGGTTTGGGTTCAAATTATGGGTTTTTTCTTTGTTATTTTGACGGTTCTGTGTATCCTCGTGCATCCCCTGTGTTTCCCCCCCTCACTGTGGTTAGCTCCAGGCTGCCTGCCATTGGAGTTTCCCCCTGCACTATTGTAACCACTACCTGCCAGCTCCTGAGGATTTTGTGCCTGTCACCCCATTCTCGCAGTCCCACTTGCCCCGAAGCCCTGTATCCGCCCCTGCCGTGTTCCCATTGGTTGCTGTAGTACACGCCATCACCACGGCGTTTGTATTCATTGGGCGGGAGGACTCCCTGTCCTCCCTGTCCCACCCCTATATCATCCCACTCCACTCCATGCTTGTGGCCAGATTCGTCTGCCCAAGGTTGGGAGCAGGCTGCAGCTTCTCCATGGCGGCTCTCGCAGCCAATAAAGCATCCAGCTGCCACGCAGACAGATTTGGACAAATTCCCTGCCTCCTTGTTTCTTCCCTCGCACTGACAGCAAAGCGCAGCCAGCAGCCCACCCCGGAGCACGGCAGCAGAAGCGCCCAGGAATTGTGGTAAGCCCGGGCCTCGATGAGAAGCTGAGATGCCCAAGCCGGGCACTCAAGAGCTGACCGGGACCGAGAAAAGTAACGCACTGCCGCGAGTGGTGCCCACCGGTGAGGCCAGGGCCAGCGGAGCCACCGCAGCAAGCGAGCTGCCGAGCTGCCATCCACACCGGGACAGTGCTTCGTGCTGGACTGAAAATGGGAGCAGAGCCTCCCCAGAGTAATTCAGTGAACTCTCCACCACCCACAGGGAAGCACACGGTGCTTTCCCCGCGTGGGAGGGGAAGTGAAACTCTTCTCGGCCACGAAGAGCTGAAGAAGAGAAACTTCCCGAGACCGAAGACCTTGGTAGCAGCTTTTATTTGCGAAGAATCCGGATTTATGAGTATTTAGCAGCAGGGAGTCCGGCTAATACTCCCCTTCACGTGGGTGGGCTCTGCCGTGTTTCCAAGGATATGGAACATGCAGCGCACAGCATGAATGGCAAGCTGCTGGGATCGTTCATATTTTTTGGGTTTTTTTCCACTTTTTCTGCACACAACATCTTCACAATGAGCCATATGTGAAAAAATTAGTTGTAAAAGCTTTGGGAAGACACTTTAGCACTAGCTGAGAAAGACCTGAGTTCCAGTGAGCCTATCTAAATTAAAGTAAAGCTCATCAATTCAGAAGAGTCAAAAGACCAAAAAAGAATGTTGTTATTAAAACAGTATACAACAATATCAGTTATCTTTCAACTTAGGCTGTACAAGTTACTCACACTATTAGAATAGATGCTGATTTTCTATTTGAAGGTGTAATGTAATGTAATTTCAAGACATATGCTCTAATTTTTTTTTAAATTTTGTTTTAAAATTTACATTAAACCAATGTAATTTCTTTATTTAAATTGTTTAAGAGTGGGGAACCATTAATTCTCTTGCAGTGGGCTTTTTGGCACTGCAACTGGATTTTTTCCTTAGTGCAGTGAAGTTTTATGACCTCACTGCAATAATTTCTCTCTAGACGACTGTAACTGATATTCCTTTTTTTTTTCAATGTAATAAATTAAAGGTATCATGATGTTGACCTTTTCGCCTTTCCACAAATGAAGAAAAATTCTCATTTATTTTACAATTTGCACATCCAAGAAAATACAAAATATGTTGGTCTGTTTAAAGTGATTTAGTGTGTCTTCTAGCCATTTCCAGTCTTATAATTCCAAAGTCCTGTTCACTTCGTGTGATTTTTTTCTCTTGAGTAATTAGTTTTCCAAAGAAATAAGTCTGATTTTTGTTTTCTAAATACACCTATGTTATATATCTCTCTCCTAATTTTTTTAAGTTTTAGTGGAAAATTTTTATTACTTTGTTAGCATTTATTATTCTTCTATCATATTTTTATTTTGAGATTATTAAAATGTTCCATTTAAAAAAAAATGGAAAAATAAATCTTTCCACAAAGTAAAAAGCTCAAAAATTATGATAAAACTGAAATTTATTCAATGACTTAAAAGTAACATTCCTACAGCTTTGTAGGCATGAATAGCTAGCACATAATAAAAATTATTCTTCACTTTCTCTTTTTACTCAGGAGGCTCAAACTATAAAACCACAAAGTTCTCATCTCTCAGTCATTTAAGTTTCTACAGGACTTAATGTAATCTGATTCAAATGATATCCTATTGTCTCATGGAAATTACGGTTTCAATGAAATAGAAAAATAAAGGACTAGAAATTTACTATTATTTCATTGAGCTCACCATCTGATCATAAATGTCAGATCAGTCTTCTAACTATTCAATTTCTTGTCCTACACATGCTTCTTAAAAAAAAAAAAATCTTTTGTCTTCCAATTTCAGGTTTATTTTTAACAGTAAAATTGGTCTATTTCTTCTTATGCCAATAATGTAATTGTGTTCTTATCTGCTAGATGAACTGCAATCCCATATGTAAACTGCAATCACATCCTCCTCAGAAGAAATTATTTTGTGTGAGAGAAAGATATAAGATGCCCAAACTAGCTCTGAGTGATCTGGAACATTTATACAGTATTATATGGAAAGACAGAACCAATGTGTCTGCGCTGGCACCATCTAACAATCAGTATAATCAGTCGTGCCTGTCATCAGTTAAATAGAAAAGGTACAAATGAATCCCACAGCCTGTGACATATAACTACATCTCTTTCCTCCAGTCACTTTCAGAAAAAGAACCCAGCACTGTACATTAAAAATTTGTGGTTTTGGTACCTATGATTTCTGCTTTATGAATTTTATTACCTTCTTACTGAATTTCTTTAATACATTTTTGTCATCTGCTAAATTCTTTTTTTCAGCTTGTGTGCTAAATTTTTAAGTTAAAATATTAAATACAGTTGAGGAGCAGTCTGTGGTACTCCACTTATAAAGCTCTCCAAGTTATTTATCTTTCAGTACAAATATTATTCTCTGTCTGGCAGTGAAACCAATTTAGTCAGTTTATAAATCTGCTTTATCCATTCCACCCTTCTAAAACTGTATCACATTTTCCTCCATTTTGATTTAATAATTTCATATGAGGTCTCAAGGAAAATTAAGCTTGGGTAAATTTGAGCTACTCTGTGTCCTTTTCTACAGAAAATTTGTTGTATTTTTTTAGGTAATATGTTTCTTTGGAATGATCTACCCTTTTTAAAATCAAGCTGTACTTTTTTCCCTGCTTTCAAGTATATAAAATGAAAGATAAATGCAAGGCACTGTCATAGAAATTGAGTGAGACACTGTTAAAAAAGAAGCTGTGCTCTTTTAAGAATGTTTGTAGAAACATGTAGGATGCTTTAAACCTTTAGCATTGTTGTGACAAAGCTAACAGTATTTTTGGAAATATTATCAAAACTAGGAAGATTAATGGGAATAAGAACATATCTCAAATGTTTCACAAGATTGTTCTGTAGCAGAATTTCTGAGGGATAGAGGACACGATTTGTATGTTTAGAGTGAAGGTTGAGCTACCCCAGCCTAGGCCTCAGATATAGGCTTCGGTGACGCCTTGAAGCCTATGGCGCAGTTTGAAATAAGCCTGCAGTGCAGTTAGAAATTATGTTAAAGTGTAACACAGTATAATGAGCTTTCGCAGTGTGAATTAGTATAGATCTGCAGTGTGAAACTTTAACCACCTTAAGACAAAGACAAACAATGTTTGCTTGCCAATGAGAGTGTGCTCACAATTGTAAACTGTCTTGAAGTGTATATAAACTGCCATCGTATAAACAATAAATGGAGAATGTATGATTAACCACATTGGTTTGGATCTGTGTTCATTCCTGTCCAGCACCCTCTTTTTATGAGTCCCTGTTCATTATTCCATCTTTTCATAATGCAAAAGGGCTGTCCTGACGCAGGATAAAAAACTCTCTTTAAAACTATATCTTGAGTCTTCCTGTTCAGGTTTTCTAAGACTTTGATTTCTGGTTCAAGAATTTGGATTAGGCCTTTTTTACCAATTTAGGAAATATCATATCCTCTTCTTGTTTCTAAGAGTCTAGAATAGATTTTGCCTTCAAGATAAATATAAATAATCAAAAGTATTAAAATAAAATTTTAAAACTCTTTAATTTATTAATTGAAAAATGGAAACAGATTTCAGAATTCTTGAAGTCACTTTTTCAACTTATTGTGCTTTTTATTAAATTCAAATTGACATGGACTAATAAGTGTTAAGAGGACAAGAAGATTAATTTTCAGAATAAAATATTTTGTTCCAGAGAACCAAAAATAGGAAATGGATAACCAATCTCTCCAGTATGTTGTTGTGGGGTTTTTAAATTTTTAATATATTATATCCACAATTGTTTTTATTAGTTCCTATTTTTATTAGTTCCTGACTTACTAAAAAAATCTACACAGTGCAAATATAAGTGAAATTCAGCAGTTTTTTTAGGGACTAGAAGATAGACAACACGTGCAAGTGAAAGCAGCAACTACCTGATCTTCATAAGATTCATGTAAGACCTGTGTTTTGACACCTGGTATCTAGTTATACTATTTCAGAAGTTAAATTCCCTGCAGAGTTAAGTAGGTCATCCAATGTCTCACTGTCAGTCCTTACTGGCATCAAAGGCTACTCTGCCTTGTGTTGCTACAGCCATACTAGAAAGATGGGTGATTAAGTGTTTGAAACATCTCAGTTAGTTGCTGTTCTTGGCACAAATCCAGGCTCATAAATCAAGAGGACCTGAAAAAGTCTTTTTTTTTGGAAGTTTCTTTATCATCCGTGAATTTCGAAACTTTCCACACTATTTTTCTACTATTCCACATGAATAGCACACAGTGCAAAATAAAAATTCATCAAGATGCTGCTTTTATGGCCTTTGTGCTTCTACCAAAGCTGTTTCAAATAGTTCAGCATATTTTGAAGAAATACATAATAAAGAAAAGCATCTGGGCATACATACTGAAAGATCTTGAAAAGATGTAAGGAAAAGTAATTTCTTTTTCAAGTGATTGACATTGAAATGTATTGCTTGCTTGCTTTCCTAGCAATCCAAAGAACTCAGCAGGGAAAAAAAGAATGAGAATTATACCCTACCCTTGTCCCACTTGGATTTGCTGCTTGATCAGAATGTTATTTCCATTTTGAAAGCTTGTAGAAATATGTCCAAGAAATCAGTACCTTGTATTTTAGGAGTGAAGCAATAATTACAATACCAAGGAAAAGTCCAAGACTTCTGTTTTTCAGAACTGAACGCTACTTATTTCACTGCTGAAACTTTATGTCTAGCCACTAAATATCATGGGTCTTTACCTGGATATAGGACTCCCTCTAGGCTTAGTTATCTTTGTTCTAGATATATCTATCAAATAAACACAAAGGTAAGAATTTTATCATATAGATGGATTTGATACCTCACAAGGTTTGAAGCCCTTCTCTGCGTTAAATAGAAAAGAAAGTAAAGGGCATCTAGGTCTTAACTTATATTTATCAGTCAGATAATTATATTTAAATCAGATTTGGCCATATATCTCTTATAGTATATAAAAACTTATTTTCCAATTTTCAGCACTGTTATTGCTAGTATACTACAACATTATACTCTCTGCTGTACGCAGGTAAGAGTTGAAGAGGTAACAGTAGCTTGCAGTACTTCATGAGACACAGGAAAAACAGGTTTAAGGAATTGTCTTTGAAAAACATATTGAGAAAATGATCAAAATTATTATATAAGTAAGTGTTGGCTCTCACTTGAAAATATAGTTGAAAATATAGTTAATGAAGGACACTGATATATTAACTTTCAGGATCTCCTAGTTCCTCAAAGTTAATCTATAATGAAATAATTGCATTTTTCTCTCGTATTTGTACAATTACAAAATTTCAGCTCAGATGAAGCCAACAGAGTTCTATAAACGTTCAGAGAAAATTGATACTTTCTTTCCATTTTCTCTGAGATGGAAAAGAGAAGTCAACCAGAATGCCCCTTGGGGTTTGTACATGTATCTGTGTGAAGGTAACTGGAAATTAAAAATTAGCTCAGTAGGAAAGACGAGTGCAGCTCTTTTATCCAAAAGTTGTAAAGTAAAAATTTGAAGTGAATACTTCCATCTTGGGAGTAACATAATTTCCTGGGAGAAGTGAACACTGCAAGGAATAATGGTCTAATGGCCATGATTAAGGGTACACTTAAGTGGAGTACTACCCATCAGTCCTTTTGATGCCTTACAAAATTATATAAATTATTAATCAAAGCCTAAAGTAGTGGACGGATATCAACATCCCACATCAAAAGGTTTTCTTGGTTTTGTCACTGCAGGAAGATAGAAACCCATGAAAAATAAAAAAGCTTGATTAGTATGATTTCAAAAGTAAAGAAAAGGGGGTTGAATTAAGACTTCAAAATTTTGTTTGTGACTAGCAAAAACAACAGGCAGAAAAATTCTCACTGTCACTTTAGAAAAAAAATAGGTCCTTAAGAATTTATTTTCAGATCAAATTATTTAAGTAATTTGCTTTGCATTGACAAGCAACCTCAGAGCAATTGCTATCTCATTTTTGGGTAGTACCTGACTGTCAGAGACTGATATATTAGAGTTTTTGACAAAAGTTTTTATGAAGGACTTTTAAAACTCTTTTATAAAAGAGGCAAAGACCACCATACTATGAATAGGGCTCCTGTCTGAGACCTTACACAGCTCAAAGATGAAGGTAAGATAAAGTAACAACTCCAGGCTGGGGGAGAAGAATAGCACAAGCTCAACACCTTCAGGGTGGAGACCACAGCTCCAGAGCTATCAGCTGCCAGGCTCAGCTCACACAGACCATCACACCAAAGGGTGGGGAGGAAAAAGTCTTTGGGTGTGTGTTGGAAGGCCTCTTGTCAGGGGTGCAGTGACTTCACATCCTCCACTGTGCAGAGGAGCCCAGCTGAGGGACCCCTTCACCTGAAGAAAAGTTTATCCACAGCACAGTGGTGTCATGGCCCATCAAAGGCCCCCCTGCCCCAACAAAGGGGTCCCCAGACCCTGCACCAGACACTGTAGATGATGCAACACACCCTCAGTGTTGCAAGGGACGGTGCCAAACTGGGCCCTGCAAGGGAAGCACATGAGCATTCCCTCCCGGCCCATGGCATATTATTCCATGGGATTCTATACTGTTCCACTGTTCCAATGCATGGTGTGGCATGTGGTGGTGGTGGTGGTGGTGGCAATGGGGGACCCTCACCACCAAGAAGACCAGATGGAGGGGAGCAATGAGACGTTGGAACACTTGGATGGGTGATATGTTTCTACCTAACCCCTGTCACTCTCCCCCTGTCCCTCCACTCCCCATGTATACTTCTTTTTATATTTCTTTCTTACTTAATTATTCTATTTCTTTGTCTTTGCCTTTTTTACTACTAAATAAAATGTATACATTTTTTAGCATCAACATCTAACCTCATTTGGTTTTCACCTCATTTTTGGGTATATTTTGAACCTTCAAAGTTCTTTCCATTTTATACACAGAGACTTAATTTTCTTTGCTCTTCTGAGTTTAAACCAGATCGTAACACCTGACCTATCTAAGAAATTTCTAATAACATAAGTACAGGTTCTTATTGTAATTATATTGCTGTGTTGTGGGTTTTATTATATAAGGGTTTTGGTTTCAACACAGAGTCAAATTAGACTACTGTCCCGGTTTGAGACAAATTTAGGAGGAATGTCCCAAAGGGGTGTCTCTTCTTGAAGAAAGCAGATTCTGGCAGCAGATTCTGGTTCAGAAAAGGTTCCCAGGGAAAAAGTGAAAAAATAACTGTTTATTCAACAAGCAGGATGTTCACAGTCATGAAAAGAATGAACAATGTTAAATAATTAAACTTCTCACTGCTCTGCTCTGAAAAGATGGTAAATTCAGAGTCCTTCTGTAGGTGTGGCTCAGTCACTCTGAGTCCTGAGCTGGCCTCTGGGCCATGGAGGTGCCCCCAGTGATGTTCTGGTGTCTCAAATCAGAGAAAAGCTGAACAGTTCCAGAAGAAGAAGAAGCCACAGCAGTCCCAGGAAAAACTTCTTGACCTAGCTAACAAAAAGAAGCAACTAAAAAGCAAGGGAAAACCCTCCACCTCTCTCCTGAGAAGCAGATTAAAAAAAAAAAAAAAAAAAAAAAAAAAAAAAAAAAAAAAAAAACAAGAGCTGGGAAGAAACTGAAAGCCTTATCACTCTGTTTTTGAACACAAGCTGCAAAAATTTCCACTGCTTCCCCCTTTCTCTGGGCCTAATTTAAAGCTACGGGACCCATTTCTGGACACAGAACAGATGATAGCAGATAGACAATATCATAAAGTCACCCTAGGACAACTACTTTTTGAGTTTGCTTTTTTTTTTCTTATTTTGGCTTTTTTTTAATATTATTTTTGTTTTTCTGGATGAATCTTGCCTGTGTTGGATGCAAAGCTAGATGGAAGTTTTTACCCTCTAAATCATTTTCATTACAATCATCAGTACACCCACTGACCCTGGACACCACAATATTCTAGTTACCTCAGCAGTTTCCAGGTTTTTAGGTAGTCACTGACAAATTTTCCCCATTTCGTTGTCTATCCCTTCACTTCCTCTCACAACAGCACTCAGGAACTATAAGGGCAGAGAATTGCATTCATGGGATACAGGCACACACTACTCCTGTGTTTTGCATAGGTACCAGTAAAGGAAGCACTAAGGAATGTCCTTCCTGTTCTTTTTGAATTGTGCTATTTTTTTCTGAAATATCTCAAGAACATATTTCTTTGGAACATGACTCTGTTCCTTCCAGTGCCTAGTCAAGAGTTTGGGTTTAGTGCTGCATTCTTCAGCCTTGAAAGAATAATTTTTTTCATCTTACATTAAAGAAATCCACATTTCTGCTTAAATTTTAACAGCTTTTTTTTCACTATGGGAAAAATAGTATTCAACTTGCTTAATGTCATGTTGTATGTCCCTCTAGATGTTGTAGAAGAAAGAAACCATGAAAATGTATTTCAATGTGGTGTATGTTCGGAGGCACAAATCTTGTAAACTGAGGTATCTTATAAACTTTCGTATCTGGCATTATAAAAACATACTCTTGGAGATCAGCAGTCTTTATGCTTTGCATTCATAACCTTTCAGAAACTTCCAGAGAAGATTTTAGATGCAGGTAATACTGATATCAAGCATTTCTCACTTGGTCTACCTAGGCTGCATTTCCTTTTAAGAATTCTTTGGAGTTTGAACTATTATGATGAGAATTATCAAACTGAAAAAAACCCCAACCTGTTTTGTTAAAATGCTTGCCTCACATAAAAGAGTACTTATCTGTAAAGGTGACCTTTAAGCGAAAACACTTACAAGTGTTAAATGTCAGTGGCAACTTTATTTCTACAATGAATTATGAAACATGGATTATGAATCATGATAAATTAATGAGTTTCATGAGCTAAATAAATCTATCACACATGAAAATTTAAGAGATTTAGGAGGCTGTTCAGGTGAAGAAGAAAGAATGCACTGTGCAATGCACTTTAGAAGTTCATCTACTTATCTAGGGCCCAAACCTATTGTTGAATCTACCAGGCAAGGCCCATCCCTGTGGACATACCTGAAGACTTTGTAAGAGTCTCTCCACATCCTTAGTTTTAATCAGGGTGGAGTCCTGCTTATGGGAAAATTCATATGTAATTATTGGGGTTGTCCTTCTCAATGTTAAAAAGCACTATGTATTTTTACGCTTATAAATGCTGCCAAAACCTACCAATGTATCCCTACTAATTACAAATATTCCCTGGTTTATTTTAGCCCATTAGTTGGACCAAAAGTGGCTAATCATGATCTAAATAGTGTTGTTCAAATTTCCTAGAGTACTGTCGTAAATTTATCCTTTCCATACATTCCTTGAAAGCAACTTCTCATTAGGTTTTCATGTCCCCTGTTTCACAGGTCAAGAACTGCAGCATGAGATATAGTTTCTGATTGCACCGATCTCCCTCATGAAAATCACTTGAAGCAAGCCCTCAAAAACCTTTTATCTCCAGTGAAAACAACAATCAACATCAAAGACAAATTTCTGAAACAAGTCAGCATGTATCAGCCACCTAAAACTACTTTTAAGGTGCAAAGCAAGAGAGCTAAATTATCACCTCCTAAAGCCAGAAAGCTACGACCTTCCCTTCTAGTTATTGCAATTCTTCCATGTTTGTCATTTTCTTAAGTACCACATTTTTGACTGTTAATGGATTTCTTCATTTCATGGTGAGACAATTTTAATTGTATGCATATATTCCTTTAAGCCACAAATAAGCAAACTTATTCTAGTTTTTGGCACCACAGTTAAAGTTTTTTCAATGTAGGCAAACAAACAAAAGTTGCATTGGTAAACCAAGCCAAGCATGTTTTAATGAAAACAGAGAATTTCTAATGTCATGTATCTAAAAGAAATGTTCTCTCCTCAAAGAAATAGTGTTTCAAGCTTATTAAAATAATGAGAAATATTTCAACTACCAAAAGGCTGTGATGGCTTCTTAATGAACTATTTTAAAAATTTATTCTTTTTATAACTAGCATTATGACTTCCTGTCCTTGCTGAAAGCAAAACAAGTTTTAAAGTATGAGGTTTTTTTACAGAGTCTCTATTCATTTAGTCAGTTAAGATTTTTTGTCTTTCTTAATATTATTGTCAGATCAAAGATAATATTTTTAATGCTCCTAGAATAAAAGTCATATCTTTAACAGAAGCTTTCTAAATAGTATATCAGTAATCAGACTATGTCTGTAACTACTGCCAAGTAAACTCCCTTAGTTTTATTTAAACAAAATCATTCACTATTTTTTTTTTTGTTTCAGATATTAGTGTATGGCGTATTCTAAAGACCAATAAGTACAGTACTTCCCAATTATAGCTTGCATGGAAGGTTTTGTAAAAGAGATAGTGAAAAACAAAGTCAGAAACTTGATAATTTTCAACTCACTGTGGACAAGTATTTTAGATGAATAATAATGAAATTAATTTCTGGCAAGTGTATCCACTAATACGAATTTCTGCAGTAACCATTTTGCCTATAAGGGTTCTTCTCAGTAGTTTTGGCTGCTGTTAGGAATTTCATGCACCTAGCTCCACGGCCTTTAACATTATGAATCATAGATTCATACATTCAGAGATACACAATGAAATATTTTAGTAAAATTTTTCTCAAAATAATAGATTCATTATGGCAAAATCATTTTAGACTGATAAACCATTTTATATGACATTTTAAACAATAACAGTTTTACAGCTTAAGGGCAAAGATTTGGGTTAAAATCATAGACATTGTGCTACTAGAGAATAGGCAATGGGAATTAAGAGAATTTGAAATATTTTCTGAATGATGTCAAACTTTAAATTTTCTGCCTCAGTAATAACTGTAAAAAATAGAGTGGCATTCTGTGCAATCCTGTAACCTAGTAGTACAGAGACCTGGAGAAGTGGGGATACAGGATACATGCAGAAGAATACAGGCATGACATCAGAAGAGGTGAGTGCCTGCTCCTCCCTCTTCCCTCTGCTATACAAAATTCAACCATGCTCAGTTAAAAAAATGCAGATGTGAAGCTGCAGAAATCTGTTTGTAGACAAAAGAAGGAGGACAAAAAGTAGAATCTAACATGCAGAACTTGGAATTAAAATGGAGTTGCAGACCACTGGATTAAAAACAAAATGTAGAAGCATGTGAGAAAACATACAAAAATAAAATAATGTATGAAGGAAAGACAAAAGGGAGGAAGAAAGGGCAAAGAAGAAGAAACAACCAACATTAATATCATATTCCTCACGGTGGAGGTCTTGGAAGAGGACTCCAAATGCTGACAACTCAGCATAGACCCCATCTGCCTCAGTCATCTGTAAAAGACTTAAAAATCATAATTGCTTTAAACACTGTAAAGATCACCAAAGGATTTTGCCCTCTCTAGCAAGCTGCACGAAGAACTTGTGACCACCAAAGCCCACCCCACCCCCAAATATTCCTGGTGGATTTTGGGAATTGAGACTGTGAGTTAAGCTACCTGATGAAAAATTGAGATAAGACAAAGGTGGTACTATTGTCTAATTATCTCAGATCTAAGGAGAGGCAAACAAGGCTGGGGGAGGCCATACCCCACAGACTTGTTTGCTGCGGCCAAGTTTGCACACTGCCCCCCAACCAAGGGGAAGGAAGAATTTTTCAGTGTGTGTTGTCAAAGTTTCTGTCCACATGAGACAGAGCGGTATAACACCCACCACCAGAGGCTACAAGTTTAGTTCTGGGACAGATAAGAAGCAGACCCTGCCAAGGTCAGATAGGGCTTTTTATCATGTCAGTTTTCCTCCCTTATACCAACTGGCTAAGTTGTGAAACTCCCCCCATTCCTTCTTGGAAAGGTCACATTCCCACTGGACATTCTCATTACCATGGGACACTGACATTCCCACAGAGGCCAGAGGGTTTTCATCCCTTTGGATGGGTCATAACTGGCACAAATCCACTGACATGAGATGAAGCTGTCATATCATAGAAGGAGTCATAAATCATCAAAGACCCACAAAATGTCCCCAGACTAATTTCTTGGGCCTTGCACATGATCTACAGTGTTGCAAAACACAGCATAAAACATCCCCCACCCACCAGGGACGTTACCTGGGCATTCCCACATAAACCTGAATGTACATTAACCCATTGAACTCTCTGTTTCATGGGACCATCACCACAAATTCTCTGTCACTCTCTCTCTCCTTCATCCACACCTTCTCTTCTTTCTCTTTCTTTCTCTTTCTTTCTCTTTCTCTCTCTCTCTCTCCCTCAAACTCACCCTTCAGTAAAATCCATACAACTGACTTCAGCATATGTGCCATTTGCACCTTAATTCAGGTATAAGCATGTCTATAATAAAAGGATTGTAATTTCATCCCCTGAAGTTACAGAGATGAGAGCTCAGAGCACTGGAAGGGTGAGATAAATCTGGACTGCTCATAACTCTCTGACTAAACTGTTAAGATTTCAGCTATACTAAAAATAAATGCTTGGCTTTACATATTGTGCATCCTTTTCATACATAATAATATTTTAAAGTTGAAAAGAGATAAGAGCTGATTCAGTATGCACTCAGGGTTTTGTAAAAGAGAAAAGACTCAATCATTTTCCTGTATGGTAGAGTTTCAGGTTGTTCTGGGCCACCAGACAGTAAAGTTCCATTAATTACAATAGTAAAATATCTTAAAATCTCTTCTGATTTCCACTGCTAAATCAGTTACTGTATTTACAGTAGTGAAAGGCATAAAGTGGAGAAGAATGAAGAAATGAGATATATTTTTTTTCTGCTGTTACTAGCCAGAATCTGCAAAAGAGGTTTAATCATTGTTTGAAGCTGTGGGATAGGCATTCAATTATTTGTTTAATTTTAAAATGTCAAAAGATACAGTTAATTTATATTTTTTTGATGAAAAAAAGTCCTTCATTATTCTCCCTCTGTGTTTAATATTGGCATATTCAAATACATGTTAATGAAAAACAATAAAAAACAGTTTCAAAACGGTTTCAAAAATTAGAGTTGAAAACAAGCATAATTTTTTAAAGCTATTGAAAACTACAGATACATATTCTGGCAACTACAATAGCTATTCACTTTTATTCACTCACAGATTATAGCAAAATATTTTTGTTAAACTTATGCATTATTCATCCATAATAGTAGCCCAATATGATTATGTTCTACTTACACATTAATCTCTTGCACTTACAAGTAATAGCAGAAATCAAGTCGAAAAGTAAGACAGAGCAGTACAGAGACGTAAACTAAGAGAAAATAATCACTTTTTATTAAATAGGTGTAATTATTCACCACAGAAAACAAGTGTTAAGAAAATAATTTACACCCCTTGTGACAGGGAAGAATGAAACTGAATTGATTAATGAAAAAGACTTGATAAAAAGTGCTTCAGCATTAGAATCTGTTTAACAAAGACGAAGTGTGAAATGATGATGGTTGTATGTGCTGTGCATATGTTCAATCACACAGTAACTTACTGCACAAGTCACTAGATCTGGATTCAGCTTGTGTCACAGAACTTTTCCACAGGTGCTGGGCCTGACTCTACACTCATTTTCAGAAGCAGACATGTGCATTTACAATCATTGCGTGGGAAAACACCCCAAAACAAATGCTGCACATACAATTTGTGAGTTTGGAAATGGGTTTTTTTCTACTGTCCTGTATCCAAGACTATATTTTGTATTAAAAACAGTTAATACCACTCCTAATATTGTCTTCATGAGAGATTGCATGGCAATGTTTTGTTCTACCCTGTAAAGATAATTCATTGCTCACCAGAATGTTTGTGTCATTTTGTATATCACATATATACTGTCTCTCTGTCATCGCAGGTGGCTACCCTGAGTCAACTGATGCCAGTAGGTGTGTCTTTCAGGTCTTTTAGGATTTACAGGAAGTTATCCTTTAGGTAAGCAAGAGAACAGTGGGAATGCACCCTGTGAATGATGAGATAGTTGAGAGGGAGGGGTCAGGATTTGAGAACAAGACAAGGTATACAAGACTGGTGTACTACTGACAGGTTAAACAGGGAGAAGGTGTAGATAAGACCTTCTACAGATAACAGGAGGGAGTCTTGCATTTGCAGGCTCTTGTCCTTATAGAGGATTTGAACCACCTTGATATCTGCTGGTGGGGGAACTCAGCAGGGCATAAGAAAGCAATGAGGTTTCAGGAGTATACTGATGATAGCTTCTGGACTGGCACAGGTCATTTGGAAAGACCCCATAGAATATGGTTCTGTAGAGAAGAGGGATCCAGGATAACCTCCTCCACACCCAAGAAGGGTCCAACCCCATGTAGAGCAAGCCTAAGGTGGTAGAAATCCTGTTTAATAAACAAGGATACCGTCTGAACACTTGAAGTTGAATGTAATAAGGGTAATATGCAGGTCAAAAAGTGTTTCTACAGGTTTATCGGTAGCAAAACAAATATGTGGAAAACTGTGACCCCACTGCTGAATGGGGCAGGGGAACTGGCAACAAAAGACACAGAAAACTTATTCAATACCATATTTGTCTCAGTCTTTACTACTAAGTAAAGAAATTTAGAAATCTTAGGTACAAGAAATCTTGGGTACCTTATACCCACAGGAAAGTCTTCAGTGAGGAGACCTTGCTATCAGTGGAAGATCAAGTTAAGGAACACCTCATCAGTCTAAATATATAGTTCCTGGGATCCAACAAAGCACTCCAACAAGTGCTGTGGGAGATGGACACTAGCACTGTAAGGCCACTATCATAGTCATATTTGAAAGACCATGGCAACTGGAAAAAAGAAAGGGTCAGCTCTACTTTCAAGAATGTCAAGATGGAAGACCCAGGGAACTACAGGCCAGGCAGGCTCACATTGATCCCACGAGGAAATAATTCTGCAAACCATTCTCAAATGTAGGAAGGACAATAAGTTGCCTAGGTATAGTCAGTATAGATTTATGAAGAGGAAATCATCCTAACCAACCCGATAATCTTCTTCAATTAAAAAAGTAACTTCCTGATAAGGAAGTGAATGTTGTTAATCTTGACTTTAATAAGGCTTTTAAAATTGTCTCCCATAATATCCTCATAGACAAACTGACAAAATTTGTAGCAAATATTGTTCAACATATTTTTTGTGCTAAAATTGTATATGGTTTGATGTATTTTAATTTGCAAGGAAAAATGGTTTCAAAATATTAGGGAGTTTATTACTTTTAACTTTAATGCTTTATAGATGAGTGGGCTGTTATTAATTCTTTTTACAAAATTATCAAATAAAAAGAAACCGGGCAGAATATAATAAAATGAAAAATTTCAGTTATCTCAAAACAGTTTTATCTAGCAATTTTTTTTATAAAAATATTTCATTCATCATTGAAATTAATAATGGAAAAAATCTGTTTAAATCAAAAACATCATAGCCCAGACATACCTTATCTAATTAGTTATGGTGTTGTTGCTATTATGTATATTTAAGGAACTAAAATACACAAAGACTGATTGTAAATTAATTAAGTAACAGAGAATGAGTTTCTAATTCACAGAAGAATCCTGTAATTTGGATCATGCTATTGATGATTCCTCAATTATTTTTTCACCATGTTTTCTTGTTATATCTCTTAAAGACCATCTAAAGAGGTGCTTTCTATAGTTTTAGAAAAATTAATTGGTCCCTCTACTTGCCTCCTGAAAAAATTCTCAACAGCACATGTTCTGCTGACATTTTAGGACATTCTGTTCAATATCTAATTCTCATTGGGCACAAAAAGATGGTATTTAAATCTTTGCACCCACTGAGTATATCAAAGTGCTGTTTCAGTGTAATTCCTTCTCAGTACCAGTTGACAACTTAGCTAACAATTCTAGTCCCAACTTAATGAACTAACAGAGCCATGCTATTGAAGAGGAATCTAACTTTTGCTGTCCTTCAGAACTCATCTTAGGCTTGATATTTCTATTTTAATGAGATATTCTACATTTCTGATTCCTGCTCTGAAGCTGTAGAAAGGTCTGACAAGTAGCTGGAGGTTTATTTTATTCTTACTCCTAATCTAGACAGACTTTACAGGAAGAAAAAGACATTTGTTTTTCCTTGTGATTGTTGACCATGGAAAACATTTGTTGAGTTGTTTTTTGTTTTGGTTTGGGTTTTTTTTTTTTTTTTATGAGTTATTGTCATAAGAAAATCTTAAGGAACATCATAGATGCAAGGGAAAAACTTATCACAATTAATTTAGTCAATTTCTCAATTTCTTGAATCACTCCACTTTTTATCACCATATATTGATCACATCTTCCTGTATCTGAATACAATAGTCATCACTTATTCCCTTGTGTGAAAGACCAAGTAAATATAACAGCATATGGGAAGACAAAGGCCTGTTGAAATCTTAAACTCATGTCTTAGCTGTGCTTCCCCTTGAAGGCCATCCCTGGCCTTAACCTCTGCAGCAATACCTATATATTCTTAAGTCCAAGTTTAAGAAATATTTGCAAACTGATTGTAAATCCATCGTAGAAAAAGGAAACAGTAAAAACTTCACTGTGGTTCCTATGAAAATGCAATGACTGTCGATCACATGCAACACTTAGTATCTGAGCTCCGTAAAAGACCAATGTCCCTTATAACCTGGAATTTCAAAGCTGCTGAAGCAATTTAGGGCTGTATGTTTCATTCTCATTTGATAAAATATGCTCTCAACCACAATTCCCAGTTCATGTCAAGAAAAGGTTGGACACATAATTTTATTAAATGCTTGAAAATTGCCTGTTTTGACTTTAAGTACCATCTTTCAATCATTGAAGGTCTTCACGTCCAGAGGGGTTGGATTCATAGGTTCACACTGTTTATCATAAACTATGAGACAGAAGCTTTGGAAGGCAGAAAAACCTTAATAACCATCATGAAAAAAGTATATCTCACAAGAAGTCTGCAATTGTTTCTCCCAGCTCTGTGTGACCCTTATGAATTGTGCTCTCATCTACTTTAATAATTTATAATTACTTACTGCACAAAAGTGTATCTTAAATAATCTACCACGTAATATGCTGACTGAGATACAGACAACCAAAGCAAAGGTATTGAGTGGCAATGAATATTTCTTCAGTATAAGATCCTTCTTTATTTCTTCTAAATGTTCCTGTGAAACTATAGAGCGTCTTTTCACAACATAACTCAGGAGCTCTAGCTGAGAAATGCAGAACAGATTTAAATTTTCTAGATAATAGTGTATATGTGTGATTAGGAAACACGTTAAGACAGCAAAAAAAAAAAAAAAAATCACTCTTCATAGCATAAGACCTGAAAAGGCAGGTGCTCAGTAATCAGTTATGTCATCATTTTTGTGACATTTCGGGGAATGTTAAAACATTCATCGCATTATATGATGGGTTGGTCCCAGCTGGCAACCATGGTCCCACACAGTCACTCACTGCCCATCCCCTCCTCCTTAGCATGAGGAAGAACATGAGGATATATGAGAGTGAGAAAACTCTTGTGTTGAGATACAGTAATGGGTACTGTTGTAGGCAAAACAGGCTTGATTTTGGAATATTAACTTGCAATATAAAACAAATAGAAAATTATTCTTTTGGGTATGGGGAAACAAAAGCAACAACAAAAGAAGCAAACATTTACTTATTTAGGGAAAACACATCCCTTCTCCTTCCCAAGGCTCAACTCCCCTCCTGGAATCCAGACCCCTCTTCCCAGTACACTTAAGAATATTGCTCATATACCAAATACTTTTCTAACAGAGTATTATAGTACAGGAAACTTTATATTGTGCCTCAACAATTCCTATGTTTGCCAGTCATGAATTTACACTTTTCCATTTACCCTGTCATGGAGGGGCAAAGGGGTAAATAACATCAAACAAAACATTTCACAGACAAACTGAGGAAAGAAGGATCTTTATAATCTCATCATGTCAGGGAAAGACATGTCTGGAAACTGCTTGCTTCCATTTTATCTTTTTCTTTGAATAGATCTTTCATACAAATTCAAAAAATTACCTTCACAATACAACATTATAAAACAATATGGAGGAAACATAAATGTGTGCATGTAAATAAATAATCATATAAAAGGTAGAAACATATTCTAAATTTCAAATGAATGAAAAGAGGAAAGTAATAAGAGCAAGGAGGAACAGGAAAATGCATGAAGAAAAAAAGAGGAAAGAATATTGAGAAAAAAGATGTCTGTCTCCCAGTTGAATATGCATCAAATAAACAATAAATAGTGCTGTGGGTATACTTATTTTTTCCCCCTAAATGTTGTGGGCAAATATTCAAAACAAACAATGATTTCAATGGCGTACTGAATAGGATTTCTTAGTTAAGATGTCTTTCAGCATAACAGTTCAGCAGACAAAGTGATTAAGGTGGAATGTTTGCCTAAAGTAAGGTGGCAGTTGTAAGAAGAAAAAGTAAAATATAGTGTTTGGTGTGCAATTTGGCCACAGATATATGAAAACCTATATTGTCTGATTTTATATTGGATGTCATGGGTGCAACTGATTTCAGTCTCAGGTTTGCTGAATCAATCAGCTTGACCAGATGGCTTTGCATTAGGGCATAGTGTCTGTAATTCCCTAAAACCATCCTGCTTTTTGTCTCAGGAAGCAGTTGTTCATGTGCTCTGCCCCCAGCCATGAAGACCCACTCAGCACTTTGGCCTCAACTATACTGTGGCACAAATTTCCGGTTTGCCCCCTGTGGGAAGGCTAACTGATCTATTTCAGTGGGTCTATACTGATTTGAGCAGTGTGATGGTTTTTATACATTGTCTAATAGCAATGTTGATCAAAAGCCACCCTCCAAAAAGTCTACACTGATGCTACTCATGCTAATGAGTGGTGAATTCAACCACTCAGCAACTACTACTTAGCTCTTAGCATTCATATGGAATGTGGGGAAAACTGTTATAGATGCTAACCTTATGATGAGGCTGTCTTCTCTATTTTGGTTCAGCACTATTACCCTGCTCTCTCCACCATCCACACGGTGGTTCTTCATGACTTGTGTGATAGAACTACCTCTCTTAGAGCCACCAATGACATCTTTCTCCTTCCTTCTCCTCAATAATGTACCTTTCTCTGCTTCCTGGAACCAAAAATATCTTTCCCATCCTAAAGTATGTTATCCTGCAAAAATGGGGGCCATTTTTTGGGGAGGACAGGAGACCATTTATGAGTAGTTCAGGAGAAAAGCCTGGACCTATCTCACTGTGTAAGTTCTTTCATGGGCACCCACATTTTTATATCATGTGTGCCTGTCATCTTCCTGAGAAAACAAAAAGTTGTTTGTATTATGTCCAGCATTTTCCTTTCTCCTTCACACTGTACAAAAGCCTTGAGGCTTCATGTCCTACCTGCACATTTGGCTAAAAAAAACAGATTTTGTATTTTAATCCCCCAGTTTATGAGCTTCTGCCTATTTGCTATGATTTTTCAATGTATATACGTTAGATATTTCACTGAAAAAAACCCAGGGTTTAAAAGATATGTAGAACATCCATCCAAGATGGACCAAGCTCTGCTCAGTGGTGCCCAGCAATAGGACAGGAGGCCACGGGCAGAAACTTGTGCGTAGGAAGTTCCACCTGAACATGGAGAAGAACATCTATCCTGAGCAGTGACCAAGTAGTGGAATAGATTGCCCAGCGACGTGGAATCTCTGTCACTGGAGATATTTAAGAACTATCTGGACACAATCTTGTGCCATGTGCTCAGGATGATCCTACTTGAGCAGGGAGGTTGGACAGATGACTCACTGTGGTCCCATCCAACCTGACCCACTCTAGAATATGGGGAATAGCTTAAATTCCCAGAAATATTTTTTGCAAAAATAATAGATTTTTGGTTTTAAACATAGAAGTAAATAACATAGATTAATTAGAAATTTATCTGGTTAGACCACTGTAGGTGACTCACTAACAAGTAGATGCTAAATTAATTGGTAAAGTACATTCAGAGAATATTTATGGCTAGTTGACCATAAAAAAAGGAAGATATTACCAAATACAGTTCTGACATGATTTGTCTGCATTACCACTTCACTTTTCCCTTCTTAATTATCTAGAAGATTGTGTAGCTATATTTTCTATTTTTAAAACATAACAAAGTGGGAATTATTTTATGCTGGAAGGCAGTATTGGAGTTCAAAATTAGCTCAGTAAATTGGAAAATAATTTATCTGAATACATGACAAGAACAATTAATTAAATAAAATGTATACAGTAACAGCTTGAAGACTCCTATTTGATTACAAAATGAGAAACATTAGAAAGTGTTTCTGAGCTACATACCCCCCCGACATGTAAATCCATCCTGAGCCATGGTCATACTCCGTCCCAGATTGCAAGGCAAGATGTATTCCATTTGCCATCTGTGTAGCAGTTGTCTTCTGTTAAGTGGGCAGTTTTCCTTATCTATTCCACAACCAATTCTCCCTCCGGGGAGACATCTGCTGTTAATGGCCTATTGAATGTCATGGCATGACTGATAAGAACTATAAACATCCCATTGTGAGATGCTCTGCCCAGAGGGAGGAGGCAAGCATTCCTAACTGGATATACTCTGGATTTTTGAGAAACTAGACTCAGGATTTTCCACTGGATTTCCAGGAGGACTGCAGCCATTCCAATTTGGACTACTGCCAACACCCTGACCAAAAGGATGTCAGATTGCATTCTGACTCTGTCAGTGGTTTTTCTTTTGTATTATTGCATGTATTTTGTTTTCTTTTTCCCTTTTCCTAATAAATTGTATTTCTGACATGGAGTCTCTCACTGGTTTTGCTTTCAAACCAGAACATACTCAAAACAAGTAGTAAGGCCTTTTCTGGACTTTCATATCAAGAAAGACCCATTTGCACAGACTCTATAGAACAATTATGAGAATCTACAATCCTCTATAGATAGCGACATCAGAGAGCCTGAGTTTGAATAACTTTAAGCCTAGCATAGCATAACATTGCAGTGTCAAGTATTAATAGCTGCATTTGGCCAAAATCATGGCATCATGGAATAGAAAGAGTGGAATATACTGTAATTTTTTCTGAATAGAAAATTATGTCAATAGGAAATTACATCAATACAAAATAAACTTGCTCAGTAACTTTGCCAGTAACATTTGCATTCTCATAGGTCTAATCAGGGGTTTTATAATAATCAGCTGTTTGGAGATCTTTTTTAAGCTTTGAAACTTAATGTTTCAGGATTTATTAATACTGAAAGGACAATAAAAAGGATAAAAAAGGAAAACAGAACATAAAAATCTCCAGCCATGACTGTTTCAGCAGAAGGTATTATGGAAGATCAAAGTCAACATAAAATAATATTTTATATACTTATCCCTGCAAGAGACAGTGAGGTTCCAGTTTCTATTTTGTTTGCTTAGCCTGACTGTCTCTCTCAAATGAAGCTCTGCAAAAATATACTCAAGATCCCTGGAATTGAGTCCTAAACGGTTGTGTCCTCTTCTTCATCATGTTCATCATGACTAATGAAAAAACAAAAAGAACTATCAGAGTTAATTATTCTGTCATTTTTATATCTTGTGGTTGATTCTTTTGATAACTAAGGGGCTCTCAGAGCTTTCCTGACCTTCACTTTTGTCTGAAACTTTCTTCCATTTGGATAATTTCATGTGTAATATGGTGGAAGCTCACACTGGGCCCTTGCTGAGTCTTTCCACCTTACACATCCATTTATTTCATCACACTTCCAGGAATGTAATTGCATTTGAGACTTCTGTCTTTTTATTAAATCCAGTTCAGATTGGTCTGATGGAGATCACCTGTTATGCATACAGAAAGCAAGACTATGTAAAGTCTGCTTCTATAGAAAAATACACTAAGACTTTGTATTTATATACATATATATGTGTGCATGTGTGCATGTAAAAAATAAAAAAAAAATAATAGGATTTTGAAAAGGTCCTTTATTTCACACTAATCAATTGTCAGGAATTTGGGTAAGTTTTCTGTTATTAGAATAACTCAGGTAAGTAAAACAAAAGTTAAATATATATATATTTTTTTTATCATACTTTCAAAGGAGATCAGTCAAATATTATATATTATCTATATAAATTATTTGCTTCTAGAGCTGTTTCTCTGTTTAATTTTCTTGCTATTTCCCTGTTTAAAAAAGATTTAATATTGAAACACTAATTCCTTAAGAATTCAATTCTTCTCCATGCAGTTACAGTTCAGGATGTCTGTATCACTCACACACTGAATAAATTTCATGTTAACAGTGTGTAAAAGTCTTGTGTTGATGCTTTGCAGTGCAATCTTTTCGCTCTACATATCCAAAATGAAACAATTTTATATTTACTTGTATTTCTAATCATAATTCCTTTAAAAAAAAAAGGAAAATCTTCCCTGGAACATGTTGTGATGCCTGAGGTCATAGCTTTTATATTTTTCAGATTCTGTACTGCTTTAGTGTGTAGTTCTGAGTTTCATATTAAGCGACAGTAAGCTCTCTTCACAGGGTAGGTAGACAAAACAATTCCTTTTCTAGCTGGGAACCATGGACAACTGATCTAAATCTCTGGCCCAAGGGCATAAGCAACAGCAGAATGAAGAAAAAAAACAAAAAGGATAGGACTTCATAATCTAAATCTATAATTGGACAATTAACTCCAATATGCTAATGGACCAGAACTTATAAAAGTGTGGGACCTTGTGACAGGTCATCCCTTTTATGACCATTTTGGGTTCATTTTGGATGTAGCCCTGACTAGACTCTTGTACTCCCCAAGGTGTATCCATTAGACCTTTTAATAAATACCTACTTTATTCTTTAACTCTATCTAGCCTCTGTTCTAGGTCAGCCTTCACAAGGCATCAGCTGGATATGGGAGAAGAAAACTAAAATCTTAGCAAAATTAATACAGATGTGAAACAAGCTTTATTTCTATGAAAGTCAATGAATATTTTGACATTTATTTCAATTGCACAGGATATGATACCTCAAATCTTGAGAGGATGCTAAAACTACTTCAGATGCCACCTGAGATGAAGGTGGCTGTTCAAAAATAAAATAATTAAAAAGTACTTTCATATCTGTTGGAACAAAGCATAGCTTTTTTGTCTTCATTTTGGGAAGACTGGAAGATGGTATTTGAGCAGTGTGTTTCTAAATTCTCTCAGTCATTCTCTTTTTTTACATTAAACTTCACTAGAGAAACATTTTTTCTGAAAAATCAGGTCTTCCATCTGTTCTTAATAAAAAGTCAGATTTTTTTATGAAGTAAAAAACTCAGAATGCTTTATTTTAAAGCTCAAGTGGGGGTCAGAATCTTTCTTTTGTCATTCATGTAATTTTGTGACAAATAAAAGGAATATCAGAAAAAGAAAAAACATGGGAAGCTTTTATTTATAGAGAATTTTTTAAAGTTTTTTTAGAAGATAGCGATTACATTTGTAAGAAAGCAATAGTAAAAAAACAACTTTTTTATAGAATTACATCAACCAAGATTTTTAACTGTATTGGTGACAAGTTTGATTTCATCCAAGTTGCATGATCAAAAACGTAAGAGAAGAACTTGATTTGCTGGTTTGCTAGTGACTCCTAAAGTACATGAGAACTTGTATTTCAAACAGAGCAATGTGCAAATGTAATACTGCTCTGAAACCTGAGTGAACTCTCATCAGATTTAGTTTATCCAGCTCTGTGCAGCATTACATGGTACTTTAGAGACATTTGCAGAAGACACTGTACCAAAAGCTTATTTAAAGAAAAAGCCAAATGTTAAAGTCATGCAGAGGTTTCTTTATTCTCTGTTAGAATATTCTTGTGGAATCAATATACTTTTTTTAATATTTGAGTGCAGTTAAGCCAGTTTTTTTTCATCATCAGGGTGCTGCCCTGTGACTCTGTGTGATCAGGACCCCAGTATCACACATTTCACTCTCTGTTCAAGTGTTCTCTGTAAGGTTAAGGCTGGAGATGTAGAAAACAGTAGGATGTTTCCTTTAGGGAAGCCTGATAAGATGCTCTAAATTATATCTCCTTGGTATGTTGAGGCTTGTCTGTCACAACTGGTTTAAATGGTTTACAAAGCTGTAGTGGCAAGGTGGTTGCTCCAGAAAGGACTGGGGCATCCATCGGCCGCCCCTGCCTAGCTCAGCCTGGATGTGGGAAATGGATAGAAACTTCCACAGGCACAGGAGGGTTTGATATGCAGCCTTGGAAGAAGCTTAGATTGATGTAAAAATAAAGTGCACAGACATAAAGCAGAAAAATCACAAACTTATGTTTCTATAGTTGTAAGTAAGAATATGCCCTAAGTGAGAAACTGTATTGATAAGATAGTGAAGGGCTTATAATGTAGGGGTGTAACTGTATAGAGTAAACTAAGAGTTTAGATGTTATAATAGAGGAGTATGTCTGAACATGTGATAGTAGCCCACTGGGTAAAAGTATACACAGTGCAGTTGAAGTAAGTAAAGGTGATAGGTTAGAAAAGCAAAATAAACTTTGTGGCAACCATCCATTGGTTTAGAAATTTATATATTGTCTTGTAACAAAGAACTTGTGACCGTTTTGAGCTATAGCCAACTGCTTGCTCTCTTAAATCTCACGGCCTCTGAGACTGATGTTTATTTGAGCAATAAATCGGTTTTAGCCCAACTGTGGTCCCACCCCTTCAATTAAAATGGTGATAACAATACCTGGATATTTTTGATTTGTCTCCCACTTGCTCTATTCAAAGGAAGAGAATTTTGAGAACAGGCTTGGTAGCCTTAATCAGAGCTTTGCCTTTGGCAGGTTTACCCACACCATGCTAATAAGCCATTACTGGAAAGAATCAAGCAGTTACCATGCAATGGTCAATCTCTTAAACATGGATCTATATTCCCAAAATTCAACATAAACTTGACAACATTAGCACATCAGCAGTCAATACCAATCTCTGTTTAGTCCCTTCACATCTAAAAATTTCGGAGCCACTCTGGCTTGTACAGCATCACAAAGACAGCACTGGACTATTGGTCCACATTTCTTTATCAGTCCTAAACCTTCCAGCTGAGCTAGAGATATGTAATTGCAATGACAGAGTTCAAAAAAAAAGTGAAAGAACAAACAGTCTAAGAAAGAGTGACTTTTGGCATGTCCACACATGGTAACTGCTGCAGCTGCAATATTAAGCCCTCCACTCTCTCTTACAGTGAATTTGTCCACACCAATGTCCAATTCAGAGGCAGTTTAGGCTGCAGGCATCATGACATCACTTGGATATGAGACAGAACAAGACAAGGGGGAAGAGATATAAGGGGAAAGAGGAGCAAGAACTGAAACCAGGCCTGTGAGTCCTTGTGGCAGTGCTAAAGTCAGTGGTATGAAGTAGGTGGTAAATAGTCTTCAGGCATTTCTGGAGGTGGCCTTCACAGGACCCACCATCAGGAAAACAGAAGCCTGTGGGAGATTTTTCCTTCAGACACTTTGAACTTTGAGTATCAAAGAATATTCCATATTTGGGAAGAGTTCAAATGGAGTCAGTCATAAATCCCTGATAATTCTCATGGGTTACATTTAGGCAACACAGCATCACCTGCTTCAGTTTGCTGATCCACTTCGACTGCACCACACTGGGAAAATAATGTGGGTATATCCCCAATATCCTTCTGCCTCTCCAACTGCACTCTGACAGTTACCACTAGCACATGTTTAGGAGAGAGCTCAGTTCTAAAGCAGCAATTTAGAACACTCTGTCAATCATCCATTAAGTAGAATTTAAATCCTTGCTATTAAAAGCTTGTATCTGCTTTGAATTTTCCCTTTTATACCCAGTTGTACTTTTGCACTGCACAATATCTGGCAACAATATAGTCTGGCTTTATCAAATCACTTCTTCTAATAATTTTGAATAAAATGTTTATAATTTTCAATAAAAATTCAACAATAAAGTGTCCTACAATAATAATTATTAAAGTGACCTACATTTTAAATAGGGGGGGAAGGGGGTGGCCTTTTTTATAGGTTCTGGTATTCACAAAACTGTAAGATTAGCTTTTGCATGTTTGATTAATTAAAGATAAAATTAGAAAAAGTTATTTTAGTTGTTAATGAAGTTCATAATTGCCATGTTCAACCCTGTTACCTTTCCATTAACCTAGTTTCCACAAGTATACCCTTTTAAGTGTGCCTTTTCCGCAAGTTCTAGTTGTACGTTTGATGCCCTTTTAAGTGCGCCTTTTTCCAGAAGCAGCGACAGCAAAATCTCACAAACTGCAATCTAAGAGTTGTTTTTGACCCCTGACCCTCGGTCTGCAGCTGAGCTCCTTGGCAACAGGAATTTTAATGAGGAACTTCCCCGCCTTTGGAGCAGACGATATCATTCCAGAAATCTGTCCCCTAGCAGAGAGCAAGCCAATGGCCAAGGAACATGACCTCATGAACACTCTCACGAATCATACTGAACCTTAGAGGCTGGACTATGAACGACCATGGGAGGGGCCAGAGGAGTTGAAAACCCAGACACAGATGGAAGGGGGACTTTTTCTCTCGGGGTAGCCAGAGTGGAAGTCCTACGCTAGGATCACACGGCCTTATCTCCAATTAGGAACTTTATAAAAACAAAACCAGCATAAAAGAATCTCTGCTCTTGGGCACATAGCCTACTCAGCTCTAAGAGTCTTTGATCCCTGGGTTCCTGGGTTGGCAATTTCTGTTGAGAATTAATTACAAACATTTTTTAATTAATCTTTTTATAATAAATTACTTTTTTGTCTAAATCCAAGAGTTGTCCACATTCCTAGCAGTTCAAAAGTGCTGACTTATTAAAAAGCTGTGTGCTACCTCATTATAACAATCTTAATTTTTGTAGGTGTACAGTCAGCAAATGGACTATCAACTACCATTTGAATAGTTGGTATAGTGACAATTATAGCTTTGTAAAGTAGTGAGTGGCAATTTTAACTGATCATTTACCAAAAAATAAAAAACCAACCAACTAAACAAACAAAAGCCCAAAAACCACAACCAAAAAAAAAAAAAGAAAAAAAAACAAAGAGGAAGAAAAAATACTGTTTTGCAGCAAGTGTGAAGACTAAATACACAATTTCCTTTCTACTCATTTTGGATTAATACTAGGAAAAATATCAGAACTACTAATAAAATGAATGCCTACTATATTATTACATATTGACATAGACATTGTAAGATCCAGAAGATTTGTTTAGCTCAGTTTTCCACAAATTTTCTCATTTAAGCTTATTAGTAATCACTGTTAGCAGTCATAAGGGAAAAAAATAAGCAATCTGACTTCAGGGGAAAGGATTAAAAAACATTAAATTAAAATATGTCATTAATTAATTTGAAATCTATCAGCATTAAATATTCAACCTCAGCCAATTATGAGCGTCCCAGCCTAAGAAAAGTGCATGCTTTAACTAGCCTTATGTCTTTGCTCGAGAAGAACAGCATTAAATCCTACTAGAAATTTCCAAAGGTTTTATTTTTAATGGACTCTAATGAATTCAACCTTCTTCATTAACAAAATTTTGCAAGCTTGATTTATTCAAAATTAATTAGACAGAAAAAAAAAACAGTCAGAGACCAGAATACAGAGGGAGGAAGAAGCAGCTGGGAGGTGTTGGAATAGAATGATGTGCTGATAACAGAAGGAAAAGATAAAACCGTTAGTGGAGCTCTCAAAGCTAACAAAGTATTCACGGATACTGCTGATCATTCTAACTGAGCAAGGCAGGGGTAATTAGCGAAATATACATCTCAAAACACATGCCTGAAGTGTTCTCCTGTTTATTAATTTTTCACAGAAAAATGCCTTATAACTCCCAGCAAAATAAATTATTCTCTTTCTCTTCTGTTTCTGGTGAAACCTGGCAGATATACAAGTGGCTCAAAGGGATATTATTATTAGCTGGTCTGCCTTTTTATGAATTCATTACATCCTACTCACTCCTTCATATGCAAATAACAACACAAATTTTTAACAATTCTATTCGCTAGTTAAAAATGGGTAATCAAACTGATGGAATATAAAATTTGCAGGGATTGCATAAATTGAGGTCATCTCAGGCAAATTTTATGTACCCTATTGTGATTCTCTAGAAACAGGGCTTCATCTTTTAAATTTGGGCAACAATAGCATACATGAAGATGCTCTTAAACAGGAAGTCATTTACACAAATAATATGAAATGTCCTTGTTAAAAGGTGTACTAGGGCACAACAGGTTGAGTGGTTGGCAGGGTTAAATAAAATTCTATTATCACCTCCCCAAAAAGACAAAGGAAACTTCATTGATTAATATCTAGCTGGTAAGTCCCACTCCCTTTTCACAAATACCATGCCCAAATAATGTCTGCTGTAGTGATAAAACATCAGAAAAATTTTCCTCAAATGAATTGACTGCAGTTTTGATCTGAAAAAGCTCTTTTAGGTAATTCTATGTTAGCTGTTCTCCAAACACCATATGATATTTTCTACATTTTTCTTATTTTATCAAAATAATATTGAGGGTGGGTATTTCACTACTTTGCTTCTACACAGTTTTGACAATCAGTGGCATGCAGTAAAACACTTTCCACAAACATCAGATCCCATTGACAATTATTTAGCAAGTTTTTGACGTACATTTATCTTGCAATATAATCACAGACACTTACTCTTCTTTCCTCTTTCCTTTTATTTGTGTCTCAATTGTATTGCAAGAACCAAAGAGGAAACAGAATGTTATTTATGAATGTCAACTTAGACCCTAGGGGAAAATAAGTAATAAAAATTTTATTAAGACCCAGTTAAAAACACAAAGCAAAAGGGGGGCTTGATGGGACTGTTGCCCACCAGAGGCTTGGCTCACAAAATGGCATCTCTGCCTTTTATATGCTTGAGATTGCATCAGCCTCATCAATATTATGAGCAGTCCTTATATGAAGAATTGGAATGCCCCCAAGGCCTGTCCATCAGCTCCTCCAAGTCTTTCATTGGTGGAGCCCTTCTCCTATCTTGATTGTTGGTGCGATGTACTATGCCAAGCCTCCCAGGAGCAAGTGCTCCCCACACCCTGCTGCCTCTTGCAAGGGGCAAGCATACACCCTTCCTCCACCTTCTGACAGCTTTGTGGGCCAGAGCTGCCAGGCAGCAACCACCCAGGGTGAGGGAAGGATTGAAGGGAGAACAGAAAAGGGTTCAAAACCACACTGAAAACAACAAAAGAACACGTTAAATGAACTCCAAACTTTAATAGAGCTTTTCAAAAAAATTGATAACTTCCTCTCATTTGCATGAGCCAATTACTGCACCCCATGTATAACAAGAATGTGACATTTTTCTGATGTGATGAAAGCAAAACAGCCTTCTAAAACACTGGTTTTTACTTAGTGATGTTTTCTTAGAACACTTCTTAAAGAACTTTGGAAGAGTTAACTGAAACTTGAAAATACTTCTTTGCCCACTTAAGCCACTGGTTTAACAAACTCTAGAAATAATATTTGTTTCTGAGATAGAGCTTTTGATCATACTGTAGGTATGAAGTGCAATATCTAATGTGCCTGTATTTTTCATTGGAGCATAACAGATTCTCTCAGTGCTCTCTGGCTATTTTATACTACAACATGCAGTGAATTTTTATTCACTTATCTATTTTAAATTCAGACCTAAAGAGCCTGGTGGTGCAGTGGCATACAGCAGCAATACCAGAGTTCACAGTTTTAAAGATTTTCAACATGATTAAAAGGTATTGAAAAGGGTACTTATTGAAATAAAAAAGGGCAAGGAGACCTGCTCCTTTCTGATGCCTTTATTGTGAAATCAACTCTGGGTGGGGGCCTGAGGGGTCCCGCACACCGCCACTGCTTCCTTTGGCAATGTGGAGGAGGAGGTAGGCAGCTTTGCCATATAGCAGAGCTGGGGCTTCCATCCTCACGGACATGCCTAGGAAGACAATGTTGGGCTCGTTGTCTAAGGTCCTCACTCTGTCCAGTTCTTGCTGGGCTATGGTGACAACTTGGAATTACACAGATGGAATAGGAAGACAGTTCTTAAGCAGGACAGCTCAATTAGTGTCTTGAACTGCAGGTCATCTCGTCTTTTTAGGGTGTTATTCCTTTGAATAACCTTGAAGACCAAATGTCTCTTAATTTGCATATTCGTCTGTGACATTACCTTCTTTATAGCTAGGGCTATTTTGGGAAGCAGAGGAGGTAATACTCAATGGATAACGACTCTTGGGTCGGGTAATTAACAGAATTGATGTATTTAATCTGGTGATTAACATTTAACAAACAATTTAATTAACAAACATGGTAACTATTGATTAACTGAGTTAAACTGTAACCTTGTTTATAACACTTATGACCAGTATTCCATAGACTTGGACCTCAAAACTTTAGTGTCAATTCACATTGAATAATTGTCAGAAGAAGAGGATGCATGGATCTTTCCTAATGCTTTCAGAGTTGGTGATTTTATTAGTTGCCAAAATAACTGTCAAAATCTGAATTAGGATTATTTAAAAACTTTTTAAAGGCATTCTCCACATTTAAAATATTAGTATATACACAAGTTAACATGAGTATGTCTTCTTAATTTTCAAGACTTGACCCAGTGGGTGCACACAACTACTCATCTTTGTCAAAATTATAAAATCATGGAATAATAGAAGGGTTTGGGATTGAAGGGACCTTAAAGATCTTCTAATTCTAACCCCTCTGCCACGGAAAGGGACACTTTCCACCATATTGGTCAGAACCCCATCTAACCTGGCCTTGAACACTTCCAGGGATGGGGCATCCACAACTTCTCTGGGACACCTATGCCAGTGCCTCACCACCTCCACAGTAAAGAATTGTCATGTCATATCTGTGTCGCGATCTGCTTAGAGCAACGGGGTGTTGTGATGGTTCATTCACCAATCCCAAAAGTGCAGAAAGGCAAACAGCAGGGTGTTGCGGTGTGTCTCCTCCCTCCCAAAGGTAACCCTCTCCCCCCGCCCCAACCCCCATGAGCCCTGGCTGTGAGACAGGGGGTCCAGGGGGTCGAGTGATTGGCAGATTTGAAAGATACCCCCTGCCCCCTGTGGCTATTGGTAGACCTAAGTGCCCCTTCTCCCCTGGCACCCCTCCCCCTCACCTGGTTGGTGACTACCTGTCCCTGCCCCTCCCCTTAACCCCCGGGTTAAAAGGACAATCCAGCCATGTGGCCGGGCCTTCTGTTGGAGCTGCCACCAGGTCCACAACTCTGTAGCTGAAATAAAGACTCTGGATCAAGCTCTAGCAGAAGTGCCTCCTTTCTTCACCATCGCCTGAAGCCTCTCCACTGAGGAATATCGCTCGCAGCCTCTGAGTAACCCAAGGGTGTCACTGGGGAGGAAACATCCCAGCTGCCGCCATTGGACTCAGCAGCAAGGCAAGCCCGGGCAGGTCTCTGTCGGAATATTGGGAACCCCAATATTTGGCGCCCACTCGTGGGGCAAAAACTCGGCCCTGCGACCAGACGGAGACCCATCTGAGCTTCGCAAGACCACCGAGAGAGTTTCTGGCAGCTTGGTGTTCACTGGCAGCTTGGCGTTCACTGGCAGGGCTTTGGACGTAGCTCTCCAGCACAGACTTGGATTAAAAAAGTCTCCTGAACGTTTTGCACCTCGGAGAAGAAAAGCTCCTTTCTGGTGAGCCAACTTCTCAGAGGAGGACAGGGTAGCTTCTCCAGCCCCGGGGAGGTCCTGTTCAGGTGAAGAGAAAACCCCGACAGACCAAGGAGCCTTCGCACCGATCTGGGTGAGTATTTCCACTCCACGGGGGGGTGGGAAGCTCAAAGGGAAATCTCTGCAGAGGGATCCCGTCTTTTTCGCCCTTATTAGGGCAGGTTTAGGCTACGGAGCCCCGCAGAATCGGGAACAGCAGCACGTGTGGCTCAGCTTTGTACGGCGCGGCTTTGCCGTTTTTAAAAGCCGCGGAAAGCTTTGCTGACGCGGCCGGGAGGAGCGGCGGGCTCCGCCCGTGTCTCTCTCGGCGCGAGTTTCGGCGGGGGGGGAGCGCGGGGGGTCCGCGCGGCAGCGGCACCCGGCAGCGCGACCGCGGCAGCGTCGGCGCGGGCGGCGGCGGCTCCCGGGGGCGGCGGGGGGACGCGGGCGGCGGGGGGACCGCGGCTTTCGCTTCCTCGGTGCGCGCGGGCGGCGCGGCTCAGCCACGTGGCGCGCGGGAGTCAGCAGGAGCTGCCGGCGGCACTTTAAAGCTCGCAGAAGCTGCTGCTTTGTGCAGGGCTGAAAGCCACGTGGGTGTTCGCTTCCTGACTGCGGTTTTTGGAATTCGGTTGCGATTTTGGCTTTGTTTTAGGTCAGTGGGGTTTGTGTAGTGCTTGTAACATCTAAGATGGGGTCCAAACTTAGTACTACACAAAAAGGAGTTTATTATGAGATTTTAGGAATTTTAGCTGGTGGAAATGTGTCGTTTTCTAAGGGAAAATTGAAGCAGTTTATAAGATGGCTTTTTCTCCACTTCCCACAAGTCTCACCCGAGGATGTCCGCAGCACCCAGTTCAGGGACACTGTTGGACGCGAATTGGTAAAAATTGGAAAATCTGGAAATACTTCTACTGCTAAATTTGTGTTTTGGAGTTTGCAAATTCAATCTGCTTTGCCCAAACAAAGGGAAGTGAAGGAAATGCCAAACAGCAACGATTGTGCCTCTGCTCTCCCTATTTCCCCTCACCCCAATTCCCAACCCTGTACCCCAAAACTTCGTATTTTAAAGGGAACTGAATCTGCTCACGCCCAGGAAGCTGGTCTCCCTGAGCACTTTAAAATGTCCGAGACCCCCTGTCCACGAGGTTCTGGCCAGACCGAGTGGAATTCTCCCCCAACCCTTGTCTCCCCAGCTCAGAAACCCCGAGCACGTGTTGGTTTTTCAGAGAGCAGTGATTTCAAAGATGGCTTCCAGTCACCAGAGAGCCCACAAAATGGCGGATGCCACATGGCAATATCTCCCACCTGGTCTTCTCCTTCCCATGATCCCCCTTGGCATCCCAAAAATCCTTTCTTACCCATCACCCTGGCTAATCCTCGTGATACCTTCCCTCCCCCCACCCTTTCTGTCACTCCCTCAGCGCCGCCCCCATACCCTCCCCAGGGGGCGTCTACTGACGTGATGTCACCAGGCGTCCCCGCCCACTGTTCCCACAGCGTCCCCGCCCCTTGCCAACCCCCTGTCCCCGCCCCCCGTTCCCATGGTGGGAACACGCCCACTGCTTGTCCCTGTACCCCTACAGGTGATCCCAATGCTTGCAATTCAAACCATAGGGAACAGGGAACCGCAGACCCAATACAGGGTCCCCTTTTCTCACTTGCTCCTGTTACATATCAGCAAGCAGGGCAAGCGGGAGGAGCCACAACTGCTAATTGGAGAAATTTTGCCCAACAAATAATAAAAGAAATTTGCAAAATTCATAACCAATACGGCTCACACAGCCCATACTTCCGTGGCCTTTTAAATGCTGAATTAAGCAGAGCTGTAGTGGTCCCGTATGATTTAAAACAGCTTTTTGCATGTCTCATGACCACTACAGAATTCAAATTATGGGAAATTACATGGAAACAATTGCTGAAAGAGGCTCTCCCAGCCTTGCATGCTGATCCTAAAATGGCAAAAGATGTCAATGGTCTCCCAATTACCCTTGAGCATCTCTCTGGTGAGGGTCAATGGTCTTTGGCCCCAGTCCAAGCTGCAACAATCCCTGTAGAAGTCCTTGAGAGAGTCAAAGAAGCAGCTGAAAAGGCCTTCTTTACTCTTCAACTTGATGGGCCTCTAGAGCCTTATAGTAAGATCAAACAGCTACCATCAGAGCCTTTCTCAAAATTTGTAGAAAGATTGACCAGAGCGATTGAAGTCCAAGTTAGGAAAGAGAATGCGAGGGAAGAAGTTTTGGAGGAAATGGCATTGGCAAATGCTAATGAACAATGTCGAACTGCAATTTTAAGCTTACCTCTAGACCCGCCTCCTACTCTAAACGATATGCTTCTAGTCTGTAGCAGGAAAGTGCCTCTGATGAGTGTTGCTGAGGACACCAGACCAAAGCCGCTGCCAAGACGACCACAGAGAGTCGCTGTTGCCAGCCCTGCACCCGTTCCATCAGCACAGCGACACACTGGGCAGCAGCGAAGACCAGCAACGGTGGACCCTACAAAGCCATGCATGCTTTGTAGGAACCTTGGGCACTGGGCTCACCAGTGTCCCCTTAAAAGACAGTTTGATGAATTTGTAAATAGCAGGGAAAGAGAACTACAAGCTCTCCCAGAGGGTCAACAACAACAAAAAAACTGAGGGGGGAGCGCCGGCCTGCCAGGCGTGCAGACACAAAAAGAGCAGGCCAAGGGAATGAGGGAGGTGGGAAACACCAAGCGCGCGGTGACGTCTCAATTTCTCTAAGCGAAGCAGGTGCTTCAAAGACCACTTCTGCTGGTCCACCACCAAACGTGACAGCAAACAACCTTTGCTATGACTTAGGCAAACCCATTCTAACCACAACTTCTGTAAATGAGCCTTTCAGGTTGCAGCTGACGGAACCGCTCCACCTGAAAGACACTGACTGGCATTTTGTCTCCGTGAACCCACAACAGCAGGGTACCTGGCACGAAATTCGCTGTAATTACATCATCGTTGGGGACACCAAACACACACCACAAGACATCGAAATTGCTCCAGGGATGATAACATCAGATCCTGGGCAATTCGTTCTCTGGCTGCACTGTTTCCACCCACCCCTGTTTCTCCCCAAAGGACAAATCATAGCACAAGCTATCCCAGTGCCAAGTCTACCTGAAAGCACTGGAAAACAAGGGCCCACAGTCGCTCGGGTCCAGGCTGTCGGGAGGGACAAACCCAAAATCTGGTGTAATGTCAGAGGGGGTGGGGAGTCTAAACGCATTGAAATGCTCTTAGACAAGGGTGCAGACTGCACGGTGATCCCAGCACAGGATTGGCCGTCACACTGGGCTTTGCAAAACATGGCTGGTCACGTTCAAGGTATAGGGGGCTTGCAATTGGCGAGACAATCCAAGAGCATCGTCCAAATTGAGGGGCCAAACGGACAATTGGCAAATATATGTCCGTTTGTTTTAGACTATCCAGAACCCTTACTGGGGAGAGACCTGATGGCCGAGTGGGGAGTCACAATTGACATTCCAGACTCTCCACAGGATTTTTGGGCAGCGGTCACTGAGGAGAGCCCTATCCGAAAAATTAAATGGAAGACAGATACACCAGTCTGGGTAGGACAGTGGCCGCTCAGTAAACAAAAACTTAAGGCGCTGAATGAACTAGTGGAAGAGCAGCTGAAAAAGGGCCACATTGTGGAGACCGAGTCTCCGTGGAACTCTCCAGTGTTTGTCATCCAAAAGGCTGACAAAAGGAGGTGGCGGCTCCTCCATGACCTCCGAGAAGTTAATAATGTCATTGAAGATATGGGCTCTCTCCAATCTGGTATGCCATCCCGGGCGATGCTCCCCCAAAATTGGGGGGTAGAAAGTGCTTTGTGCCAGATTGAAAACGGGAGCGTAGACTCCCCAAAGTAGGTCAGTGAAGTCTCCACCACCCCTGAAGGAAGCCCGCAGTGCTTTACTCACGTGGGAAAGGAAGCATAACTTTTCACGGCCACAGAAAGCAGACAAGAAGACGCTTCCCGGGAGTCAAGGACCCTAGTGCAGTTTCGTTTGCAGAGATTCTGGTTTTGGTGAGTATTAGTCGTGGGGACGGGCCCAGCTAATACTCTCCTTCACGTGGGTGGGCTTACCACATTCCCGGGGTGACAGGATGCGTGGTGCGCAACACGAGCGGTAACGGCTGGGGTCTTTCACCTTTTTTGGTTTTTTTCTCCCTTTTCCTGCACCTAGGGGTGAAGTGGCTTGGGTGGAAATAGCATGGGGTCCACGCTAACAACCCAACAGAAGGAATTTTATTCCCAAGTTAAAGAAATCCTGTCAGCAAAGGGCCCATTCCCCAGAAGTTCAGTAAAGAATTTTGTTCGTTGGCTGTACTTTTCCTTCCCCCGCATAACCGCAAAGGATGTTCATAAAAAGGAGTTTTGGGAGCGCGTAGGGACAAAGTTAGCGGAGGGGATTGAGCACAGGGATCTCTCTGTGAAGGACTTTTTCCCTAAGCTCCATCTGTTAATTTGGGAAGTAGTAAAAGTGGAGTCCGCATGGGACATGACCCGGGAAGGGAAAGAGCCACTAGGCAAAACTGTTATTACCCCTGAATACGCTTCCCCACCTTCTTCTACCCCCTCTTCCCCTAACCCGGGTAGGCGGGGGGAGTACTCCGCCGCTCTAAGGCACAGAGCAGCTCCACAAACGTGGACTGTGCTCCTGGTTCCCCTGAGCCACCCCAGCACCCCCGCCTTAGCAAAATTAGCTACTTCTCTGAGGAACCGACCCCAAACCCTTTTTCCAACCCCTTCTTCCCAGTTAAAAATCCCAGTTTTGGTGCTACCCCATGCAACACCATGTCCCTGAATCCCTTTCTTTGCTCCCCTGAGGAAGCCGCTTTGTCTTCCCAAGACAGAGGGTGGCCACGAGGGAGAGCTTCTCCTTCCCACAACCCTTTTCTCCCCTTTGTTCCCTTTGTCCCCGCCTTTGACCCAACCCCCTCCTGCTTCCCTCTGGGCATGGGCACCGCCCACTCCAGGCATCAGGTTGCTACCCCTCCCCTTTTTTCTCCTCGGGTGGGCGTTCCCTCCTTGCATGCTCTGCCTGCTGCGTCATCAGCCCCGCCCTCTCCCGACAGGGAGGGTTTTATCACCTCTGCCCCGCAGTACCTAGAAGATTATCCCCATCCTGTTCCTTGCACCCCACCCCTGCATCCTCATGGTCTTCGGGGGGGAAGGGGGAGAGAGAGGAAGGGGGGGGTGTAGGGTCTGGTTTATGAAATCGAGCAGTCGCTCCACACTCCAGCCTCCTACACCAGGGGAGGGGAGAACCCTACGTAGACACCCCTCCCCTGTGATGCAGTAAAAGAGGTCTAGAAGACATCATGTGATTTTGGCCAGAAAAGCCCCTTCTTTAAGGGCATTTTAAATGCAACTTTAATGTCTAAAACCATGGTGCCTACAGACCTTAAGTGTCTGTTTAGCTGCTTGCTTCTCCCATTGAAATACAATCTGTGGGAGAGGAGGTGGAAGAAATTGGCAGCAGACTGCTTCCCGAAATCCAAGAGGGGCCGTACAGCCTTGATTTCGCAGAAGAGCCAATCACCTTAGACCATCTTGTGGGTGAGGGGGAATGGAGTGAGGGGCAACTTCAGGCTCAGGGGATTCCAGCGGCTGTGCTGGACATGTCCGGGGTGCAGCAGAGCATGCCTTCCTGGGCATGCCCACCGAGGATCCAATGGTACCCTACACAGCAATGAAACAATCTGTTGTTAAGCCTTTTGTAGACTTTGTAGACTGAGTCCGGGCGGTAGTCGAGAGACGTGTGGAGAGACCTGAACTCCGGGACAGACTAGTCCTAGAAGTGGTATGCATGAATGCCAATGACATGTGCAAAAGAATCATCCTGGCACTGCCAGTCTCACCACCTCCAACCCTCGATCATTGAGGGGTGCACCCTAAAGTCACAACTGATGGTGGAGAAAGCCCCGAAGAAGCACAAGGACAAGCTGGTCACCTCGGCCGCTGCTCCTCCAAGGAATTCAGCACTGAAGCAATTCCCACCTAAACGCCCGTGCTTCCACTGTCATCAGGAGGGACATTTTCTGGCTCACTGCCCATTTCTAGGGACTACACCACCTGAGGCTGTTGGGAGGAGGGAGGGGGGACATGAACCCCACAACTTCAAAAAACTAGGGGCAGAGTGCAGACTTGCCTCGTGCACTGATAAAAATGAGGCAAGTTGCAGTGCTGCAAGAGGAGCCGTGATGAACCACCTAGTTCCATCTGTAAGCAGCTGCCTCTCAATTACTGACAACAGGAAGCCTTATCGTCTCTGACTCACTAATCCTGTCCAATTTCACTCCCAGGACTGGCAATTCTTCATAGCAGATGCAGAGTTTCTGTCACACATCTGCCACTGTGAAACCAGGAGGAAGGAAGACCTTCTAAACTGCAGGTACCTCGTTGTCAGGGACACAAAGAACACACCACTAGAGACACAGGTTCCTCCGGTAATATCCACTCTTAATCCGAGGCTCTTCTATCTCACGGCATGCTGTGTCCACCCCCTGCCTTCCTGCCTAAGGACCAAGTTATTGCACAGGCAATTCCTATTCCTTGTACTCTGTGCAATGACCTGGAACTCTCAGTCTTTTATGCTGGGAATTTGGGAGAGGAAAAATCCCTTTTATGGTGCAAACTTAAGTGTGAGGGGCACTCAATACATCTTCAGGGGATGATGGACACAAGGGCAGATGTGACAGTCATCCCCCCACACAAGTCGCTGTCACACTGGGAGCTACAAAGCGTGGCCACGCCAGCCTTAGGACTAGGCGGGCCCCAGCCAGCAAGACAATTCAAAAACATCGTCCAAATTAAGGGTCTGAATGGGCTGCTAGCCTCAGTACGTCCGTTCGTGATCGACTGCAAATTCACCTTATGGTGGAGAGACACCATGTCACAGTGGGGAGCCAAATTGGAATTTCCAGCCCCCCAACATTTTTAGGTGTGGCCACTGAAGAGCACCCCACACAGAAGTTGACATGGCTTACAGATAGGCCCATCTGGCTGGAGCAGTGGACGATGAGTAACCAAAAACTGCAGGCACTCAAAAAACTAGTGGACGAAGAATTGGCAAAAGGACACATCGAAGAAACAAACAGCCCCTGGAAATCTCTGGTGTTTGTAATTAAAAAAATGGGGAAGGACAGGTGGTGACTCCTCCACAATTTAAGAAAGATCAGTGAGGCTGTGGAAGACATGGGCGCTCTCCAACTGGGTATGCCATCTCCATCTATGCTACCCCAAAATTATAATTTGGCTGTGATTGATATCAAGGATTGTTTCTTCCAAATCCCTCTCCATCCAGATGATGCCCCTTGCTTTGCCTTCTCTGTACTCTCTATCAACAGAGAAGCCCCAGTGAAGCGCTACCACTGGATGGTACTACCGCAGGGTCTCAAATGTTCCCCTACTATATGCCAGTGGTATGTCGCTGGGGTCCTGTCCCCAGTGCGTGCCAAGTGGACATCCTGTATTTTCTATCACTACATGGATGATGTGTTATTTGTGCCCCTGACAGCGAGGTCCCACATGTAGCTCTGGAGGACAGTTAGGGCTTTGTCGGTGTCAGGATTTGAGCTACAGAAGGAAAAGGTACAGTTGCTGCCACCCTGGAAGCATCTAGGTTTAGAAATTAACAACAGGACAATCAGGCCACAACAAATTCAGATAAATGACAACACTAAAACGCTGAATGACCTCCAGCGCCTGTGCAGCTCATTAAATTGGATCAGGCCATGGCTGGGGCTCACCATGAGGGAAGTATCCCCTCTTTTTGACTTGTTAGCAGAAAGGGAGGGGGATGAAGGTTTAGGTTCCCCGGGAATCCTGACCCGGGAGGCCAGAGCAGCCCTCAAGAAGGTCCAAACACCATTGCAAGCAGGCAGGCCCATCACTGTCAACCAGGGCTGCCGTTCCGCTTCATCATCCTAGGTGAGTTACCCCATTTGTATGGGATGATATTCCAGTGGGACAAGGGTCAATGGGACTTTGTTCTTAATAATAGAACACCCATATTAACATTCTTTATAATGGGTGTTCCTTGGCCGCAGACAGTCCAAAAGTATCACCAGACCACAAGAGCTGATGGTGCAGCTCATAATGCAGGCCAGGGCTTGTCTGCAGGTACTAGCAGGCTGTGACTTCACATGTATCCACCTCCCCATCAAAATATCCACAGGAAAGATGACCAAAGAGATTTTTCAACACCTTTTGAGACAAAATGAGAATTTGCAGTTCACTCTGGACAGCTTCTCAGGCCAAATTCAGATCGGACATCCTGGCCATCACTTGTTCAACACCAAATTCAAATTGTTACCAAAAGAAATACAAAGTAAACGACCACTCAGAGCCCTGACAGTGTTCACAGACAGGTCAGGGAAGTCCCACAAGTTGGTGGTGAATTGGAAGGACCCAGAGACTCAGTTGTGGGAATCTGATGTTAAGATAGTAGAAGGTTCCCCACAAGTGGCAGATTTGGATACTGTAGTGAGAGCTTTAGACAAATGTGACCAACCTTTTAATTTGGTAACAGATTTGACATATGTAGCAGGAGCAGTGTCTAGAGCTGAACATGCAGTCATAAAGGAGGTCCCGAATCAGGTCATCTTCAAGTAGCTCACAAAATTAGTACACCTGGTTTCTAACCGTGAGCATCCCTTTTATGTGGTACATGTGAGATCACACACAGATCTCCCAGGCTTTATTGCTGAGGGGAACCGTAGAGCAGATGCCTTGGCAGCCCCAGTACAGCTGGGAGGCCAGCCAAATATAGTCAAGCAGGCCAAGCTCAGCCATCAGCAGTTCCATCAGAATGCCCCGGGTCTGGTACCCCAGTTCCATCTGCGGTGTGACCAAGCCAGAGAAATTGTGGCCTCATGCCCCAACTGTCAGGAGGTGGCTTTACCAACGCTGGGAGCAGATGTGAATCCCAGAGGTCTCCACAGTTGTGAGGTATGGCAAATAGATGTCACCAAAGTCCCTGAATTCGGGAAGCTCAAGAATGTCCATGTAACCATAGACACCTTCTCGGGAGATGTTTTTGCCTCAGCCCACATAGGGGAAAGGGCCACAGACGTGAGAAAACATTTTATACACGCTTTTGTCACCTTGGGGGTCCCAACCACAATTAAAACTGACAATGGTCCAGCATATACTTCCAAAGTGTTCAGCAACTTCCTACAGGAAGGGGGGTCCGACATAAGACTGGGATTCCCCACTCCCCCACTGGCCAAGCCATGTTGTAGATGTCGGCGAACCCAATGGGAAGAATGATGATGTCTGACTTATTTCAGAAGGCTGAATGATTTCTTTATTATAATTATGCTATGATACATTAATATACTATATAAAAGAGGATACAAAAAACTACATGCTACTCTCTCTAACTATCCTAACTCCCTCACAACTCGTGACCCTGTTCTCCAGAGTCTAGACACAGGTGGATCCAATTGGCCATCAGGCCCAAACAATCCACTGTGATCCAACCAGGCATTTGCTCTAGGTAAACAATCTCCAAACACATTCCACAAGAGAAAAACAAGGAGCAGAAATAGAAATTGTTTTCTCTTTCACTTCTCTCTGTGCACCTTTATAAAAATCCTGAGAGAGAGAGAAATGTGCTTGCCACAAAGCCATAATAGAGAGGACTCATCAGACACTGAAACAGGTCCTCCGGAAGCAGCGGGGTGATGTGCAAGTTCTGTCCCTGCACGAGAGGCTTTGCAAAGCGTTATTTACCATCAATTTTTTTAACTGTTCCATTGACAGACCGGACCTGCCAGCCCTGAGGCATTTCAAGCAACATCAGGAGCAGCCAGCTGGAGGAGCGGCCTCCCATGTTAGTGAGGGATCCGGACTCTAAAGAAATCCAGGGTCCATTCCCACTTTTGCCTTGGGGATGGGGATATGCCTGCATATCCACGCCCACAGGAGTCAAGTGGGTCCCCAGGAGGTATGTTGAACCTTATACACCAGGGCAGTTAAGGAGTCAGAACAATAAGGTGCCTGTGGATGCAACCAATGATCCCACCAATCAAGGGGTTGCATCCAATCGTAAACGCTGCAAGGAGAGAAGGGACTCTATATCTCCCTAAAAAACATTTTTCTTTCTAGCTACCTCAGTCCAGCTACGCCCCCAGTTCATATGTTTTTAATAAAGCTGTTTTCCCAATTCCCCTGTCCCCAAATACCCAAAAAAGAACCAGATCCAGCATAATCTCCCGGCCCTCTCCACCAGCAAAGGGCAGCCGTCGCAGCAGCAGAAGAAAACACCAGGAGCAGGAGCTAAGTGAAGAAGCGACCACACGAGCAGTGAAGAAGTCCAAACAGCCATCCTTTTTTATATATTAAAAAACAGGGATATGTTGCATCCCAGGGTTGGGTTCAGATTAGGGTTCTAATATATGTTAGTTAGTCGGTTCTGTGTACCCCTTTGTACACCCCTGTTCCCCCCACAGTGGTCCGCTCCGGGTCAATTACCATTGGGGCTTCCCCTCGTCACCCCCCATTCCTTCCTGAAACCTCCCTGTCAGTTACCCCATCCCCAAAACCCCATTCGCCCCGGAGCCCCGTGTCCACCCCTGTCACGTCCCCATTGGTTGCCCTGGTCCACGTCACTCCCTCGTAGCCTGCCCCCTTTGAGTGAGGGGGGTTTCCACCTCCTTCAGCCCACCCCTTTGAAACCCCATTCCTTCCTTTGTTCGGGGCCATTTTGTCCACGCAGCACTGGGGAGCGAGTAGCGCTTCTCCGTTGCAGCTCTGTGCAAAAATAAAGCCCTCCAGCCAACCACGCGGACAGAGTGGACAATTCCTTCCCTCTTTGCCTCACCACTTGCGCACGGCAGCAGAACGCGGCCAGCCCACCCTGGTGTATGGAACGCAGAAGCGTCCGGAAGCAAGTGGCGGCCCTGGGTCCTGCTGAGAAGCAACGCCATTCCAGGCTCTCCGGAGCTGTGCGGGACCAGGGGAAAGAATGCAATGCCACAATGTACCTCATTATGTATCACACCTGAATTGCAAACTGTATAACTCCTGTTATTTTTATTAAGCCCCTGCAACAAAAACAGATCTGCCACGGTGTTGAAACAAAAGGCAGTGAAGAGAAGGAAGAGAAATAGTTCAGTAGTTAAACTCTTTCATGTTGAATGCGCATTTTCATACATCAGCTCAAATTTTCTTTAAATGCATTCAAGCACAAATTTTCCATTTACTTTTGTAGGAGTTAGATAAGAATTTCCAGGGGCAAAAGCTATTAAGTGCAACGTGTATTATTAATGTGTTTATGTCTCTCTTACCATATTTATTATAAGCACATTAATGAAAATGCCATGAACATTAGGGCTGATTTATAAGAATGTGGTTCTGTTTACAGCCAAATTACTACACCCCGGAAATATTTTATTTAACTTAACTACATGCATTTGCAATTTATTAAGACACTTGTATCCCTCCAAAGAAAAGTCTGTATTAATAAGATTGATTGCTTACAGTTTTACAGTGTTTTCTTCTGAATCTAGGTGTTGAGGGGAAAAATTCTTCAAATATTTTTGAGAATTTGTTTTTATGCAATTTTATCAAATAATACAAATATACTTACAAGGTATGTCTTTAGCCAATTTTGAGAAAATGAAATAGAATTTAATAACATGACCATTAAGCACATTAGACATGTTGAGCCCAAATCAAGGTTCTTGTAGGTACCACCTGATTTCTAAATTCTGGAAGCCATATATATAGGAAACTACAACCTTGCATGGGTGCCAGGGATGTCTCAGGGCTTCATAAATTTCAGAGAAAGTCTGGATATGGGATTGCTCACTCGAGTTATTTAATAACACTTATGAGCACTGCTGTCTATTTGTTCATATCCACAACTCATCGACCATGTTCATATGTAGTTCATTCATCCATGCAGGAAAAATAAGTATTTTACTTCCTTTTCACATTTTCATCCCATATTCTTAATGCAAAATCAACCAAATTTGAGCACAAGCCTAGGTGTTTAAACAAACAAGGACACCATTCCACAATATATACATATACATATACATATACATATACATATACATATAATAAATAAATGTAGATAGATTGATGAATGCATAAAAAAACCTCCAACTTGCTACTAAATAGGTATAAGGTGGAATGAAAGCTAAATTGGCAGCTGGAACAGATGACCATTTTCCTTTCAAGACGATCACCGTCTCTTCCAATTGAAAATATTCCGTTCAATTCTAATCCAGTCTAGTTTGTCTAAGTACTACCATTAGACATATCACTTTCAGGAAACTTTGGTTTGCATCACAGAAGATACAGCCTAAACAGACATGGCCTCACAGAGGTATATTCAGATACAAGAGAATGAAATTACATTTCTGAGAATCCACTACACGCCTGTCATGTACTTTTAAAAAAGTAACTGCAGTTGATACTGCAGCTGAAATCAATATAATTCTCCTTTTTTTTTTTTTTTTTTTCACCAGACTGACTGTAGAGACTTTTTACAGAAACAATATTTGTTGTGGGCAAAACTGCTAACCTACATTTTATAGGTTTATCCTACTGTCCTGTATCCCTGATTTTTCCATAAAATATAATGCTTTATTGTATTTAATTAAGCGGACACAGCTTTGTTAAAATCCAAGAACAAATCCTGATGGATAATTAATAATTAAAGGTAAGGAAAACAGGACTGGATGATGAAAAACTACTGCAGGAGAGCAAATTTACTTTACGAATTCCAGTAAACTGTGCATAAAGAGCTATATTAATGAAAATTACGAAACTTTTTATGCTTGATGGAGCATGGTCACTGCATGAGTGTACAGAGCAAAGGAGGAAATAATGAGCTCCAGATTGCTTAGTTGTCACACAAAATGCTGAGACAACATTTCTTGCAGATGGAGGATTTCCAGAGATGATGTGTCTTTTTTAAAGGAGAGTCATGGAGGGTCTGGGAGGGTTCAAAATTAAGATAACGGCAAATTTTCTTTTCAATAAATTCTGCGAGAAAATTATCAGATTCACTCCAAACAAATGGACACCTTAAAGTGACATGAAGACCAAGGACAAGAGACACTGTCTCTTTGGTGCTATTGACTCAGTTTGTTAGATGTACAGTTTCCTAACTTAAACTGCAGAAGAGGGATAACACAGTACTTATGTGCAGATTAGTGTAATGGAACCATTAAGATTTTCAAAAATAATCTGTTGCACCAATTTATTCAATTTAAACATCATTAATTGCAGTTATCAGGAACTCAAATTTGTAAAAGTTCTGTTGTTCTAAGAGTACATGCTATTATTAAAATAACTTAGATTGTTGCTTTGTGTTTCTCAAGAGTAGCACAAAGTATTAGGAGTGTATCAGTGAAGATGGCAAAGATTTATATTTCAAATACTCACTTAACATTTTTCATGTATTTAAAGCATCAAAATATATTCTGTTAAAATATACTTTTAATACGTCTTTTTAAAACCTGCATTATGTCTTTAATAAAGAAAATGAAACTAAACAAAAGAAACCCTTACCCTAACACAAATTAACTAGAAATATGGTGGAAAGAGCATGGCAAGAATTAAGAAAATTACCACTACCATTTTGATTCTTCTGAAGAAGTACAACTCTACAAGCCATAAAAAGAACTGCAAGTTGATTTTCAAGGTCAAAAGCTGTCTATCTTCTCTATACAGCAGGGTTTCCTTTCTATGACTAATTCCAAGAGTTGATCAAACTCATGCATGCGGCCAAAGAACAGTCATACTAGAGATAGAGTAGGCCCAGAATATATCTGTTACTTCTGTGGACCATGAGAAAAGGTTCATAATTATTCTCTTGACTGACAATGCCTGAGCTGTAAAAAACTGAAGATATTAGGTGTGGAGAGAGACATAAATGGGAAAACTTAGGAGAGGAAATGTGGTAGTCTGTAGTTTTGCAGTTCTTCTGTAGTAGGTTTTAAATATTCCTTGTTATAAGTTTCTAACGGTTCATTCTGTGTACCGCATTTGGCTTCCCTAATGGTTCAGTCCTGAGTGGTTTACCCTGAGATTTTCCCACCAAGTGTATGTCAATATACTTGTCAATCTCCTTGTACCTCCTTTGTTCCCTTCTGGAATGTTCCCTGTCCTTCATCCCCTTCTCGAAGCAAGATTGGGGTGCAGGGTTTGCTCCTTCCCCTTGCTGGCTTCTACTGGATAGCCCTTACCCTGCACTTCTCCCCTAATGCCTTCCTATTGGTAAAAGGTTGTGTTCTCCCCTTAAAAGAGGCCCCTTAAAAGCAGCTCTCCTTAAAAGGCTCCTTTAAAGCAGCTTTTTGCCCTCAGTTATTGTCACTTGTCCCTGAATCCTCTGGGGAATAAAACTTCCTTGGATCTCAACCAAGTGACCCCTCTCTATTCCTTTGCCTTGGTTTCTTCTACCGTGCTGCTGCTGTGTTCCCCACGCCACAGCCATCTGCTGCAGGGAGCTGCAAGCCCCTGTATGCACCACCAATCCGGAGCAACTCAGTAGAGATCCGGGGGCAGCCCCTCTCATGACTGCCCGTCGGTCTCGGGGAGTGAGCTGGCTGGAGAACATATTCCCTGTGACTGCGGCATGCAGCTGCAAAGAAAGTTTTGCTAATTTTTCTTTGAACAGGTTGTTATATCAATAAAAGTAAATTGACCAATTTAGAAAACAGAAACTGAATGACTTATTGAAGGCAACAAAAGAGCACTGATGTAAAGCACTCTATGCCTGATACTTTGCTACAGGGTTCATTGTGGCTCATACACACATAAATATGCATAAAGAATGCCTGTTATAAAATCTGCACAAATAATATCTTCAGGATTTGAGCAGAGACTTATCAGAAACCAGAAACTAAAATCTTTGTTCTTTCTAAGATTTATGGAGACTTCAGGTCATTGCCATCAGTTTTGAAAGGAGGAAAATATGAATTGCCCCCAAAAATTAGTTATCAACTCATTTAAAGCAAAACAAGAATAACTGAAATCTAGAATTTTTTACAGACATATAGAGAAACAGACAATTCAAGTTTTAATATTCAGACATTTTTGATAAGTATATTTTGTTTCTGCTCAGATTACAGGAAAATAACAAGAGGGAAGGGTGTCCCTTGTACTCTCAAGACATTAAATTACTGCTGGGATTCAGGTTATTGACCATAAACCAGCATTCTAAAACAGTCTCTGCCATCTTGGCTTATTCCTTTACCTTACTAGTCCAAATATTTAAAATGTTTCTTCACTACTGAAAGCTTGAGTTACAAAGCTTCCAGCTGTGAACACTTAGTTGAGACCAGTGACATATCTTGTCTCATAATTTAAAGAAAATTATCTTTCTAATTTTTTTTTTCACTTCATTGGTTTTTGCTCAATGGGTCAAAAAAGAAACAAACAAGCTTGAATCAAAGAGAAAAAATATAGTACTGGTCCTGAAAAACAATCTTAAATTTTATGTAATATGCTAATTCTTATTCTTTAAATGAGTATCAAAGGTATCTGCAAGTTTCATTGCAACATATTGCAGTTTGTCTCTGTAATTCAGATTAACTTTCTTCATGATAGTGAAGGGTCATTAGGAAATAGCATTTTGAAAATCTCCCAGTGCAAAAAATATAGATGAAATTAATCTCAGTATTATTACATATTAAGAAAGGAAATAAGTTTGAAAAATGTGTAGCTTTCCATTCTAAAATTAACTGCCATTTTTATTTTAAGATAATATAGTACCTAGTTTGGGTATTTTTAAAATCCTTGAAAGTAGAAATGTCATACATTGGTACAAGATGCAGCAGATTTCAAGTGCAAATTAACACACAGTCCTAAACAGGTTTTGAAAGTGACCTCTCTGACTTAAAAAGTACATGTTCTGCAAGACAAGGAAAGTGTTCTTAAAAAAACCCCATACATTAAAGATGATGTCTTGTATAAACACTATCTAAAATTCTATCCAGTACTGCTGCATCATTTCAGTCTTAAATCCCCTCTCTTTCCACTGAATTGGGGACTCAGATAACGCATTTGTAGGGGGTCTTTGAAAAAAAAGGTCAGCTGTTACATGACTAATATCCTCCATATGAGACAAAATGTTTTGAGTCACTGAATCGAGCCGATAACCCTTGTTATAACCCTTGTTATTATGCGTAAATGGCTCACATAGCCATCTACAGAATATATGGAGCTCTATCTTAAAACAGGTAGGTTTCTGGCTGCTGACCCTTGTTTGAGTTTCTCTAAGCTGTTCTAGATGCTTACTTCACTGATTGCTAGAAATTTTCTTTACTTTCCAAACTAAATTTATTCACTAAAAAGCTTCTCTCATTTGCAGTTGTGCCTCAAGTTTTCTTTTCTTCAAACATTTGCCATAAAGATACATCCATATGGATAATTGATATTGCATTCAGCCCTTTTTTTTTTGTCAGACAAGGCAAGTTAGTTCTGTCTACTCCCCATTCATGCCAATCATTTTCATGATATTCCTGAAACCAAATGGCTGTAATAGTTCAGCCTAAATTTCTTTTTCTTGTAATAGATAACCAATCATTTATCAAAGCCAGTCATGTTCTGGACTGCATCCAAAGCCCCGTGGGCAGCAGGGGAGGGAGAGGATTCTGCCCCTCTATCCCACTCTGGTGAGACCCTACCTGGAGTCCTGCATCCAGCTCTGAGGTCCCAGCACAGGAAGGACAGGGACCTGCTGGAGCCAGGCCAGAAGAGGCCACCAAGGTGATCAGAGGGATGGAGAACCTCTGCTATGAGGAAAGGCAGAGATAATTGGTATTGTTTGTCCAGGAGAAGAGAAGACTTTGGGATGACATGATTTTGGCCTTCCAGTACCTGGAGGGAGTCTACAGGAAAGATGGAGAGAGAGACTATTTTTAAGGGCCTGAAGTGACAGAGTAAGGGAGATGGGCTTCAAAATAAAAGAGTAGGTTTTGTTTGGGTATTAGGAAGAAATTCTTCCCTGTGAGAGTGGTGAGGAACTGGCACAGGTTGCCAGGAAGTTCTGGATGCCCCATTCCTGGAAATGTTCAAGGCAAAAAAAACCAACAAAAAAAAGCAATAGAAGGGATAAGAATGAAAAAGACTACTACCATCTGGGTTCCCACTTATTACTCTGTCATTGGAAAGATTTATCGGCTGATGCCTCCAGGTACATAGTAAAGTGTGTTAATGCTATCTTGGCCAGTGGATTACGCCTCTGAACATCTTAGCTGTATTCATATCTGTGCTTTCAATTGCATGTGTAATTTAGAGCAAATTACTGACAATCTCCCTGTTCTTCTCCACAGCTAAAAGTGTGTAAAGCTAAAAGTGTGAATTTTATCATTGTGCAGCACTTTAAAGCTTTATGGGTTACAAATACTATGTAATCAATTATTTCTAGAAAGTTGAAATCATATGCACATTTATTGCATTTGTTTCCTTCCCTGGTAATTTTATGTATGAATTTTAACTGGAATTCATAAATACATTCATGTTTTAGTCTAGTATTTTGTCTAGCCTACCTACAAGGTCTACACTGTTTTTCTAAACAAATAACTTAGTACTTTTTTATGTGCATAATTATATCTTGGGGAGCCAAGTTCAAGTATTTTTCACATAAAGTCTAAAATTCTTAATTAAAGACTGGCATCCTAGACTGAGTCTAGTTCAATGACTCGTACAGAGTATGCTGGCACACACATTAGCACATGCCAACCTCACTTCCAATAAAATTGACATACTGGAGGACTTTTCCAATACTTCTGAAATTATTTGACTGGATTTGAACTGTGTTATGCCACACAGATACCAAATCTCCCACTAAATGGTTGTGTGAACTTTTCATAATGGATATCAGTCAAATGTTTAAAAAATAACTGAAATGTGGCACCCAGTAGAATTATTGAGACAAGATTACTTTAGTGTAGGTTTTACTAATTTCTTCAATTAACCAGTTTCTAATAAGGTTTGTTACAGATTTCTGTATTTCTAGTTATCCAGAAGAGTATTTTCATACAGGTTCCTTATTAGAACTTTACATCTCTGTTATCACAGTTAGGACCGTGCTGAAGCAAAATGCTACAGCATCATGACAAGAACAGAGCTCCATCTGGTTGATTTCATTATGTTTAATTTCCTTTCATCTTCCTCAAAATTTGTCAATCACCATGCTCATGCTGGTTTTGCATTAATTGATATTTGGTGAGGAGGGAAGAAGCCACCCATGGGAATTACTTTTCTGAGAGGAGTTGTTGAGAGCTTCCTTCATGTCTAGCAACACCAATCAGTGACTAGTTTTGAAGACTGACACCTTGTTAAACTACTAGAAAGCTGAACACACCTCTATGAACATACATGTTAAAAACTAACAAACCCTGGGAAAAGCTCTCTTTTTTCCAGTGTCTGGAGACAGAAGTTCTTCCTCCTCTCCTGGCCTGGTGGCTGGGCATGGGAGGGGAGGCCGCAGGGGTCCCCAGTCAAGGTAGGGCCGGGCTGGGCCCCAGTGGCTGCCAGCCATACAGAGGGGAGGCCATCGGCCACTGAGTCCTAGCCTGGCTGCTGAGATTGTGGCCCTTCCCCCAAAAGAAACCTGGAGACAGCCCTGAAGCCCACACAGAAAACAGCCCTGCATCTGGAATTGAATGCAACAGGGGCTGGAGACCGGCCATGCAGCCGATCCTGACCCAGCCCCCAGTGCAGCCCAAAAATCCATAACCCTGACTGCTTCAGCCACCACCCAGCAGGGATCATGTGACTGTCTGAAGGCCCCAAGTGAGATATCAACACTTTCAGTACACAGATAGGAGTTGCAGACTTTCAATCCTCCCTTGAGTGAGAGAAAACTAGAGAGTGAAGATGTATAGAAGACCTCATGGGACATGAAGGTCAGTAAGAAGTCAAGTCCCAGATGGGAGGATTGAGGAGATGCCTCATGTCCTGAGCGGAAATCCTCTTGTAAGGCTATGGAGAAGATATAATTGACACACTGGACTCTTTTTCCCTGTAACTCATTGAAAGTATGGGGGGATTAAGTGTTCAAATTGTATATATGGGCAAAGACATCTATGCTAAAGCAAGCAGATGTTGAAGTAGTTGTGATCTCATGAGAAGTTTAAACAGAGAGAAGAGTGATGAAGATCCTGTGTCCCCAGGGAGAGAAGAAGAGAGATCCTGTGCCCGTCAAGGAGAGAGAAGCTCTGTTCCAAGACATGAAGATGATTTCATAGATAGATAAAGAGAACCTTTGCTCTTGAACAGCTCATCCTTAAAACAGTACCCCATAAGTTCACATTGTCCATAAACGCAACTGTGGGAAAGTTGTGAAAGATGGGGGGACTTCAAAATTGCAGATTCCCAGGTGGCTGCTATTTGTGGAAATTAAAAGCCAAGAAAGAACTGTTTTCTTGTGGAAAATTCTCCATAAAATGACAAGAGGGACTCCTCTCCCTTAGTGAACTGAAGAAAGACTATTCTAGACATGATAAACTCTGAATTGTTTCTGTACATCAGTAGTGGGAAAGAAAAGGTTGTAGGGGGAGGAGAAGTATTCTAAAGGTTTTATTCTGATTCTTAGTATTCTTTCTTTTATTTGGTGTTAATAAAGGTTTTCTTTATACCCTTTTAAAGTTTTGAGTCTGCTTTGCCTTCCTCCTGATCCTATCTCACAAGAAATGAGAAAGTATATTCTAGTGGGTGCACTGGCATTTGGCCAGTATTGAACCCACCACATTAATTGGTGCGTTGGCCGGGAAATCTCAAATTGGTGAACCAAAACCAGTATACTTTATTAGTTTCACGTTCAATACAGCTGTCAAACAGTATAGGCTGGTGTTGTTTATCAGGGCACACTGCATATACAAGTCTTGCCTGTTTCAAGTTTCCTTCTTTTCTCTACACTATCTGCAGTGACAGTGTGCTTAGAGAGAATGGTGTTCAAACAGATGAAATTGGGCATGAGGCCATGATAATATGATGACCCAGGAGTAACTCATGGAACTGTAAACATGCCTGTTCCGGAAAACAAAGAGTCTCTGGTATGGAGCAGCAGGCAAAACAGGATAGATCTGAAATGAGAAGATCTTGAGAGTCATAAATGGAGAAGAGGAACGCACTGTTTAATGAGAAACTGTTTCTGGTGTTTCTGTATCACTAAACAAAGTTTAAGCATGAAGACCATGCTTGATTTGGTTAGGACAATCACTGTTACAGGGCTATCATTCACTCCCAAGGCCTGGCTGTCCTGTAGTTCCAGGCCTGTTCCTTCTACCTGCCTGCTCTGGCCACCACCAACCCCCGATACAGTTTAGAAATCATTCCTATGATTTCAATTCTAAGCTACTAAATGTAACCCTTACTCTATCAAAATCAGTGTAAGGTAAGGAGAAATAAACCCAAATTTTGAAAACATCTTTCTCCCACCCTCCCTTCTTCCAAAGTTCAACTTCACTTCCCATTTTCTCTACCTCTTCCCTGCATTGCAGGAGGATGCAGTTGGTTCATCCCAAGTTGTTCCTGCTGTTCCTCCTCAGAGGGAGGTCCTCTTACACTCTTTGGTGTCCCTCCCACAGGAGACAGTCGCCAACAAACTTCTCCACAGTGGGTCCTTCCCATGGGCTTTATGAACTCTTCCAGCATGGGTCCCCTATGGGATCAAAGGTCCTACCAGGAGCCTGCTCCAGTGTGGGCTTCCCACAGGGACACATCCTCTTCTGGGTAACCACCTTCTCCAGTGTGGGCTCCTCTACAGCCTGCAGGGGGGTCTCTGCTACCAAAACATGGCCATGCAAACCCAATAAAATACTTCAGTTTAGTTTAGTATATTTTAGTTTAGTTTAGTGCCGTTTGTTTTAGTACAGTAGAAAAAGAGACTTCATATAAGGTGTTAAGTAAGAGGAGTTTGCCAAATGTAATTCATTTTTTGTAAGACATAAATACAAAAAAATGAAAACAGAGTGATTTAGGAGATGTAAAAAGATAATCTTTACACTAACAAAACTTCAAATTAAATCTGAGAGCGCTTTGCCAGAGCAGTCTGTGGAGGAACCACAAATTGAATTATGATTTCTAAACCATTTAAGGAAACTATAAATATAACTCTCCTCTCTCACTCATTCTTCCTTCACATGCTCACACACATATCCTTAGAAGCTGTAGAAATGGACCATTATGTTGGTCAAATTCTGCAATTTTAATTTCTCTTCAGTAAGGTCTTTGTTTCTTATGAAGACTTTTATATACTAAACAAGCAAAGGTTTAAGATTTGTAAAGAACTACTGAATGGTCCCTAGAAAAATACACTAGGTAGTCTAATAATTTTATCAGTAATTGTGCAGAATCAGTGATGCTGTTGCAAATATTTAAACAGCTTTATTGTCTTTTATAATTATTGTCTTTAAAAAATAATGTTTATTGGAAATCTGTTACTTGACATGTAAATTTTTGTATGTTGTGGTAAAGAAGTAAATGAATGTGCTTTACCTACTTTTAGCTATCTATATCACCAGTTAATAAAAGTATCCACAGGCTGACCGTCTTTGGCAATACATTTTCCATTCTGTTCATAAATGAGCAAGAACAAAATCTAAACTTGCATTCAAAGCAATGAGACTTTAAACAAGGTGGTAGCTCAGGAAAAAATCCAAGCACTGAGTTATTTGTCATGCCGTTAGGTTACCAGGGTGATTCCTGCTTTTGGTATCCTCAGCAGACTGAAACAGACCTGATTCCCAGTTCTTTCATAGCTGCTAAAACAGCTCCTTTCAATCTCTCTCCACTGCTGAGCTTTTGCCCAGCACAACTGATCTCGTAGCTTATATTTAAGTTTCTACACTCATCAGTGCAGCATGTTAGAGACAAAAACATTTCCTTCAGGCTCTGTCGCAAATATACTACCAGGTAATCATTATTAAAAAATAAACAAAGCCCTTGGATGTAATGCTTTTTTTTTTTTTTTTTGTGAAAGTGCAGGAGGACTGTTCAGTGAAGGGTATGCCCTACTAGGTTTTCTTTCATTTTGAGTGATGAGCATGAGCATGGCTGGATCAAGGCAGGGAATCAGCTGGGATTTAATACTGCTTTTCTTCCTGGTTGTTCTCAGCAGGGTACAGGCTGCAATACAGAGCAGTATCAGAACGCCAGTCAGTTGTGCCAGCTCAGTTGGCTACTGGAGCACATGACAGGCTTGCTTGGGTAACAGGCCCAGATTAAACAAACAAGCAAATAAATTAGTCGTGAAAGACACAGGGAGTTATTTCAGCTTGCAGGATGTTATAAATGAAAAATGATCCAGCCAAATTAAAAAAATAAAAAGAATTTATTTTAGCAATAGAGATCTAACTTAGCCAGCCACACAGAAAAGGACAGTGCAGAGCCCGGGATCAGCGCTGGGTGCAAGACACCGGGATCAGCCTCAGCAGAGGTTTCACTCTATGCCTCCACACCACCATCCTGGTACAAGCGTATTTTATAGGGAAAATTTTGCCTGAGGCCAGGATTTCAGCATTCAGTCCTTTGTTTGATTCAAAGTCCCATAAGCTGATGAGATTTCCTTCTCGGTGACAAGGCAGAGAAATTCAAAGTCTGGTGTCGTGGAAACTCTTGATGAAATTTACTGGAACAGAGTATTCACATGTATCGGCCCGGGGGGATGTTCCTAATGTCCATCTCGGGTCGTTCACGCAATGATCAGCGCCTGGGTGTCTCCATATCGCCTCAGATAAGGCCCATCTCCTGGCGAGCCACATCCCCTTGCTTGTAAATCAGGTTTCAACACACACTTAGTTTTGCCTGAGAAGGGGGGGCTTCTAATGCCAAGAGGTACATCCTAACAACTATTTAATATTATATATATATGAAGCAAGAAAATGGCGTGAATTATACCTGTTATAATTATATATATAATTATATATTTTATATATATATATATATATATATATATATATATATAATTATATATATAATTATATATACCTGTTATAATTATATAACACAGGACTTCTCCAGCTCAATTGCCTGACTGCTTTCTAAAGCACTAGGGAGAATCAGGTCACTTTGGTATTTTCTCCAATGAAAATGCCTGCCCAGGAAAAAGGGAGCTGTTGCAAGGCTGGGGAGGAAATGGGGAGGGAGGGGAATCCAATCTTAATTTCAGAATATTTCACTGTTCATTTTCTTGATTCTTTAACAAAGTGTAAGTAGGAAGCTAAATGCCGGTACATACTTAAGAGAAATTTCCATTTGATTAAGAGTTGCTAGGCTGTTGGATGTACTAAAGTCTAATACCAGCAGGATACTAGGAACAGAATTTTTGCTTATCATATAGTCGATAAAAATATCAAGGATATTTTAATAAAAATGTGCATGTAAATAAAAAAATATTCCATGCTCAGGAATATTCATATTTCAGTAAAATTTCTTTTGCAAACTAATAGAAATCTTTTGCATTCAAAATGGTTGTGGTGTGTTTTCATGTTTATAAGGGTTGGATTTAGAGAGTTATTTTATTGATGTTAGGTTAGAATGGTATGTTCCTTGTCTCCACCCATTTCTTTCCCTCACAATTGGTTCAGTCCGAGTTGTTTACCCCAAAAGTTCCAGCCACTTGGCTCCCCAGTTAACTGTCAATCTCCTCACTCCTCCCTGCTCCTTTGTTATTTGGTTCTGTCACTCAAAGTTTTTGACACCCCCTCAGCTGTCAATCCTGCAGCCAACCCCAATTTCTTCCAGAAGTTTCTTTGTCAATAACCCCAGTTTTTCTTGTCCATTTGTTCCCTGATTTTATACCCACCCCTGTCATATTGTCATTGGTTGTTAGGATTTATGTAATCCCCTCATGGTTTACCCCTATTGGTTGAGACAGGTTTACACCTCTGTCCGCCCACTCCCTATTTAAGTTGCTGTAACCCTTGATTTTGTCGACACTTGTCCCTGCTCCCGCCCTGAGAAGACCTTTTTTCCTGCCTCATCTGGGGGAATAAAGACTCTTTGGGTATGCAAACAACTGTCCGTTCCTTCATTTCTTCATCTCCTCCCAGCGTGTTTTGGCTATCTGAGCTGCATAACCCATGCCGCAGCACTCAGCACTACCAGGGTGGCCGGAGCCATTCCCCTGGAGTGCCCACTCTCGTGGTGGCTGCCTGGCTTTATATGAGCGGTGCTAGCCAGCTCATTCCATCCACCCATGGCCATGGCAGGTAGCCACTGCACAAAATACATGTTAATTCTTATTCATACTTACCACAATAGTGAAAAGACAAATTTAATGATGATTTGGGCAAGTGAGAGGAAACCGCTAATTATGTGTCATGTTAGAGCTGAACCAAGATATGCACAAAGCAACAGAAGGCATTCTTTTCATTTGGTTTTCAGTGACCCAATGGGCTTGATGGTGGTCTACAGCTCAGTGTCCTATCTCCTGGTGCAGGTGACAGAACTGGTATTCTACAAGACAAAACCAGGAGAAACCTGTATGCGGAATAAAACTGGGATGGAAGGAAACCTCTCTTCAGGTTTTTTATTTCCAAATGAGATTTCAAAAGTATACCTGAGTTAAGGAAGTGATCAGAAAGTACCTTGCCCAACAAACACTCGCCAGGAACATTGTTACTTGGTAGGGATTGCATCTCCTGCACTTGAGATGTGCGAGTGAGGCTGGCACAGAAGGCATCCCAGGTTCCTGTTGCAGACAGGAACCTCTCTCCCTTTCAAGAGAGCTGGTACCCTATATCAGAAAGTGTAACACTGGATTTCTCTGCAGACATCCTACAATTAATATAGGAAATCCATTTTTATTGCTGAAATAATCAGGTCTTATACCATTGTTTTGACATGGAGCCAGATCTTAGAGAGTCTGAAAGCAACAGTAGGGTAGATGTGTATGGAAGAGGAGAAGAACTAGAGTTAAGTTACTGCTTTTTTCTCAGTCTTGTGCACAAGCAATCTTGTGTTACTGGGTAGTGTCTAATGACAAAGTCTGATAAGCATATGTTAAACTGATTATGTGAAAGAGCCATTCATACAAAATACAATAAGAAACCCAAACTGAAATTAATTCTCTGCTTCTTGTTGATTTTGCTATTGCAGATGCATTGTCATTTCTAGGCAAAGTAATGAAAAAAAGCTTTACTTTTTTGTCGCCGTTTTTCCTTTGATAGAAAAAATGGTGTGTGATTTATAGTGAAAGTATGACAAATATTACTCCTAATCATTTGAGCCATGCATGTTACCCAATCTCTTTTAAAGAAATAACATATTTCAACTATTAAAGGTATTATTTCCAAGAAGAATGTTTAAAGCAGATCCAAGACTGAAAAATCCCATTAAACTAAAATTAGATGTCAAAAGACATTCAAAGGCTCCTGTCATCATCTTGTTTTTCATTTGTAAAGAACTACAAATTGACAAAAAAAGGGACTAAGTCATTACTATGACTTCAGCCTGCTTCCCTGAAACAGTGTTACAGGTAATTTGTGTAATGATGTCAAAAGGAAGCTAAAAATTGCTACACTGTGCTAGTACTAGAAAGGTCAAAATAATTTGTTTTATTGTTTCATATACAATTATACTACAAATTTATTATTTTCTGTAGATAAAAAGGAGAGAAAAACATTAGGCAATCTTAATTCTGTTTTCTTCCAAGGGACACAATTTTGTGCGGCAAAATTTCACAGAATTGCACAGAATGGCAGAATGGGTCAGGTTGAAAGGGACCACAGTGGGTTATCTGGTCCAACCTACCTGCTCAATCAGGGTCAGCCTAGAGCATGCCCCTGTCCTTCCCCTACCCCTCAGTACATCTAGTCAGAAATGTGGGTTTTCCACATGGAGTAAATAAAATTTTTAATGGCTTAGATAAACAAAACATACAATATTTTCCTTTGGTGATACTGCTATCAAGACTGATCAGATTTCTTGAAATCTAGAGGGTTTGCTCCTTCAAACAAAAAGTGCTTGTATTTTACAGAATAAAACAACTCTTCCTTGGAATGGAAAGATAGAGAGGAAAATTTTCTATTAGCACCTTACAGTTGCTAAAACAGTACTATTTTCACCAAGAGTTCTTTTCAAGGGAAACAAACACCTTTTTTAAGGGCTTTACTGTCACAGCCTTAATACCTCTCTTGGCAGGGGTGGGCTTGCTATACAGTTAGACCACAATCTGTCTATTAGAAATTACATTCAAGCTTCTTTTTCATCTCCTTTGTTTGGTAATTTTAAGGGTTTATGTTTATGAAATACATATAAATACACATCCCCAATATTAAGTGAGCACAGTGCTGGTTAATTTTTTGGGACATGTATTAAAGTAATAAGCAGCACATAATAGCAATGCATGATTTAGATCTAGGACCTAATGTTGAAAGGTATATTTACCAATTTTTTATATACACATGGAAAGTCAAGCTGGCCTTAGACAGAATTTTGGTTTTCATAATTTTTTTATAAAATTGTTCATATTACCAAAGAGTTAAAAAAAATCAGTAGTAGGTAATATAAGCTAAAATAAAATATTTTTCTGGATGGATTGCATATTTTCTGTGGTTGTGCCTTTAACTCCTGCAAAAAGGTCAAATAATTGCATTGAAATAGCTGAAATAAATTCCTTTCTATCACAGACATGGCACAATGCAGGTTTCCTAGACAGTAAGTACAAAACTAATGCTGAGCTCACCCACACACTCCCAGCCCTGGAGGTAGTATGGGCTGAGCACCACAGGCTCTTTCCATTAAGGAGGTTGGGTGTGGTCAGGCTGATTTTGAGGATTAAGGAATTTAGCAGTATCAGCACCGACCAATCCATACCACTTTGCTGTAGTCTCAGAGAACAGTCCTGGAAGAGTGTTTTCCTAGTATAGGCAAATGGTAATAACTGTCTTTCTAAAACTCTAGTGTCAGGTCAAAGATGAATAAGTGATCCATGTAGTAATGGATAATTGTTATTTATGTCATAGTAGACAAAATTATTGAGACTGTATACATTTCCACATTTCTGACTAGAGCAAGCTATAGAATATTGTGACGTTTCCCCTGAATTTATAGTGAGTCACCTCTTAACTGTGTGAAAATGTAAAGATGTATCTTCACCTTGAGTCCTGTATGCAGTTTTACGCACCACAATATAAAGGAAAATTATATTGGACAGTGTCTAAAGGAGGAACAGAAGGATCCTGAAGGGTCTGGAGGGCAAGATTTACGAGAAGTGGCTGATGTCACTTGTTCTGCTCTGCTTGGAGGAGACTTAGGGGAGACCTCACTGCAGTTACAATTTCCTCACAAATGGGAAAGGAGGGGCTAACACTGATCTCTTCAGTCTCCTGTCCAGAGACAGGACCAGTGGGAATGGCCTGAAGATGAGTTGGGGGGGTTTAGATAGAATATTAGGAAAAGGTTCTTCACCCAGTGTGTGGTTGTGTGCTGGAACAGGTTCCCCAAGGGGGTCGTCCGCACCAAGCTTGACAGATTCAAGAAACGTTTGGACAATGCTTTCAAGTGCATGTTTCAGGTGGAATTGTTAGGGATGTTCAGTGCAGAGCCAGGAGCTGAACTGAATGATACTAATGCGTCCCTCAGTTTATTTTGTGATTCTATGATTCTATCTACCACTGCTAAAAACATCCCATCTCTTAAAGCCCATACACTGTGCTGGAAAAAACTGACTTTTTTTGCTGTTATGCATTAATTACTGTGTGATTGAAAATAATGTACTGATTATATACAAAAATAGATCTTAAAAGTTCACAGAATTGGTCAGGATTTTTGCTTAGCATACATGAGTAGTGATAGCCAATGAACTTTTTATAGATGAAAACCAAAACACAATTGTTCAGAAAACAAGTAAGATATAGATTCAAACTGGACATTCTTGAAAATGAAAAAGAATAGTATTAAAAAGATCAGCTTTTATTAGCCAGCAACTTGCAAGTAGAATGTTGGCTACCATTGGCTAAAATAATAATCTCTCAGGGGATTATGTGTTTAGGGGAGAATTTTCTTTTTATCACTGTGTTTAAAAATATCGAAAATTAAATCTATCAAGTGATTCTCCTGACAACTAGCAACATTCTGGAGTGGGGGGAAACACTCATCCTTACAGCAGTAAATTCATCAATTATCAAGAAAAAAAAATTCGTTGCGTTCCTGAGGTCTGGTGCCAACAACTGAGGCTTGGGCAGCTTGTTTACTTAGGAGCCTTGGAAAATCTCTTCCTTATTCTTGTGAGATTTTTCATACATGCAACTGCGGATCTCAGAGTACTGAAGTCCTATGCTACTATCAGCAGTTTTTTTCAGAAGTATTAAGTAATGCTATTGCTGTAAATATTAGAAATGTGTTATGATTTCCCTTCCCAAATGCTCACAAACTACTTTTGGAGCTCCCAAAACTACTTAGATGCTCCCAAACTACTTTTAAAATATAAGCACAGAAGAGGGTTTTGGGAGAATGTTCCAGGGCTGAAACAACTCAGATTTTCCAAATGCTGTATAACCAATTCCAGTGACAAATAGAACAGATCCTGCAAACTACCTCCCACATATAATACTCTTGAATTACTGGTGGTGCTCTCTTGCAGAGGTGAAAGACACATTTTTCATCTAACCCTTAAGAACTTAACAGCATTACTTTCCTGCTCTAATGCAATCAGTGACACTGTTCCTTTCATGGGTAAATGGTCATGTAGTGCCACTCTATCACTAAAAACAGGAGGTATGAAAGTTCAAAATTCCTCTTTCTTTAGTAACTTGCTTTCCTGAGTCTTGGGAAGCCTGAGAGAGAAGTACATATTGGGGATGGGAAATTGTTCAGAAGGAGATATTTTATCTTAATTTCAGTTCCTAAGTGTTTGTCTTAAAGAATCATAAAAGACATAGAAAAAAAGGCCTAGAAATGATCCACTGTGATTAAAATGCCAGAACATGTGTACAAATAACTTCACAACTAGAATTGGGTGATACATATTCTGGACTGATTTCTCAAAAGCCACACACTTTTCATCTCAATTTCACACAAGGGTGTCCCTTCTTTCTTTATCTTCTGTTCATAGGGAAGATGAAAGCTTTCCAGATCTAGTATTTGATGCATGAAAAACTATACTTCTATGTATAGATGTGTGTATTTATATAAGAAACATAAAAATATGTGCGTTTTTTATATACTTATATATATGAAAGATAAGAATGGGAGATGATGGGCTTTTATTGCCTAAAGCAACCTGTGGATCATGAAACATTCTAAGCAGTTGTACCCGTCATATGTCACTGACTCTCACCCAAACCTGTTCAAAATGTCCTCCAGAAATACTGTAGAAGAGAAAAATAGCACTGAGGAGCCATCAAGGGAGAAATCCTATATCTAAATCCCCAAGTACATTGGGGTTTTTGGGATATATATATGTGTGTATATATATATATACTTATGTATTCTGATACGTAATGGATCTTTCATAATAATTACTCAGAAAAATACTATAATCAAAGTTCAAATCCATTCCAAATTCTGCATATCATCTTGTTTTATAAAATAGTTTTACAATCCATGCATTAATTCCATTAATTTTAATAAATTTCCGTTATTTTATATGTAACAGATTGGACAATTTTATGGTATATATAAGCAATTCGTGAAATGTTATATATAAGCAATTTAATGTTACTTATAAAATAATGGAAAATTATTAAATTTACATAGTCAGTTGTCTTTCATCTGAATAGTTGTTCATGCCATAAGAATGACAGTCAGCCTAATTCCTAAATTTTCCTTATGCCTTATAGTTTTAGTGTCATGTATACAGTAAAATAATTAGATCTTTAGAATATTTGGCACCTTTTTCACTGACCACATATGATCAAATTACATGGAAAAAAATATATTTCATAAATCTTTATAACACCAATTACAGAACATTTGACCACATTCTTCCTGAAATCAGTCTTCATAAGCATGGGACAAAACTGTGTGGAGGAACAGAAATTGGAAGAAACATTTATTAGTAACTATGGTAACCAAAGTTTCCTTCATATTGTAGTCTCTCTAATAGAATTTCCAGACTCCTCCAGTCAGAGAACAGAAGCAACATTATAGGATGGATCCTACCAATTTCAGCTTTGAGAGACATAAACTATTAATGAATGGTTACAGAAAATCATTTTGAGGTCACCTCCTTGGAATTAAATAGCATGTATGACATAAAATGATGCACTTCCATGTGTGCTACATTTTAATAACATCTGTCACAGATGGAAAAATGTAATATATTTGTATATTTGGGCCCATTTCTTTTGAATTATATAGCCTCACAAGGAACAATTTTGTTCTCTAAGCAGGAAATGTCTCTAAACAAAATTTTTCTTGGTCATCCATTTTCCTTAAGAACAACAAAATCATGTCTTCTGCCTTTTGCATTAGAAAGAAATAGAACATAACTAACCTAAAATTACACTCCTATTCTCAAATGCAAATTCCACTGTTAAAGCTATTCATTTTTCATAATACATCTGACCTACAAGTGAAGGAAAAAGTATTTTTACATCAAATGAAGATGGATTTGCCTTAATTCTGATGGCTGACTTCAGTGAAAATAAACTTTCCTGTATTTATTTGTTGCCTGAACATGTTATTCAACTTGTCTATAAAAAAAGCAGAATACAAAGAGAATAGAGGACCTTCAGGTTCTGCAAGGCCTTTGATTAGCTATACATCCCTAAAATAATGTCTGTAAAATATAGAACCAAACAAGTTTTTTGAGTGCTAATGGGCTTATATGTGCAATTCAGGAGATTAGACACAACATTTCAACAAAAGCTGTTTTACATGTTTTCTGTGACTGGAAATGTTAAGAAATCTTTATTCCTCTCAGTTCACAGTCAGGAAACAAAGCATAAGCAAAGCTATGAACCTTTCCATTTGTTTTTTGTGCAATTGTCATGGTCAAATTTCTATAATGCTTCTTTATGCAAAGTTGGTAACTCATTAACTAAGCAGGACAAAAACACAGACAACAACTCTTTTTACTTTTTCTAATCTACTCTTTATGGCACTGTCATTGCCATCAGTAATTCTACAAAAGCTGTAGTCCTGATTTGGCTTTGAAAGGGTTCACATTCTATGAATTTTCTGCCTAGCACTATCCAATCAACAACTAAAAAATGTAATAAAAGTAGAACCATATCCTGAAAGCCCTAGGTATAAGTGAATATTATTTGAGGGTTTTTCTTCTCCTCAGCTATAGGGCAATAACATTTAAAAATATACCTTCAATTTCATTATAGGTTTCATCTGTTTAAATGTGCTTAAGATAAACTTGCTATTATGTTATGCAGTATTTTTATGCTTCTGCGAGTAAGTGACAATACAGGGAATAACAGATAGTGTTAAAGCATAATGAAAAGAGAATTATAACAATGTAATGGATTTCACACCACTTCTTTGCTAAGTGCATACGTTTGCCTAACTTTTAGGAGGTATAAAATAGAAAGGTTGATTTGATTGCCTTTGTTATCCAAAATGGAAACAAAATGAAAATTTATATATCCATTAAAAAAAGAAAGTTATTGATAATCCAATAGTTACCTGAAATCAACTGATCATTTGTAAGGTAAGTGATCCACCCCACTTTGCCTATCTTCCTTAGGGACATGAAATAACAAGTGAAGCAGTGTCTTTATAATGGTATTTTATTTTTTACTACTAAAAAAAATCCCTGATGAGATTCAGTCTATAATATGGGGATGTTTTCAAGAATTTCCTAAAAAATAGTTTTTATTAGTGAATGCAGATTTTAATGAAGGTAGGAACCTAGCAGATAAGTGTTATAAATCGAGACAAGCCAATCTGGATTAATAATTAATAACTAAATTTTTTTGTGATCGTGTAATAATTTAGAATTCAAATTCGCCCACAGTCTACAGAGCAGCTTTGGGTGCAAACCGACAGAGTCAGTGCCACCGTCAAGTTTGCGTACCATTGTATTTCTGCAGAGGGTTTTTATACTTTTTATCCCGCCTTTGGCTATAAGTCATTGTGACAAGCTGCATATTCATGCAGTCTTCTCTCACAGAGAAGGCATTTTGGCCGCTGATGTCTTCCGAGTAGCAGATCATCAGCTAGTGGTGAGTCCAGATATCCTCTTCCTTGTCTTTCCTCCTGATGTTGAGTGTAGGTCCTGTCCTCCGTTCCACCTGCTTGTGATTTGCTTGGGCGTTGCCTAGTAGCCAGCTTTTTGGTTATTGTTTTCTGCTGGCTAGGACTTTTTAAATGCTAATTAGGTGCCCGGCAACTTGCCCGGCAACTTAATCTGCGAATTCCCTTCGCCTTGGTTTTTACAGTAACTCTAAAACATTTTATGGCTACAGTGTATAACATTTATAACTACAGTTTATTACATTTATTACATGCACCCCCAACTGCACAAATGATATGTATATAACATAAGGAACTATGGTACGTCATTGCAAACCATACCTGAAACTTTACATTTCCTGAAAGTTTGGAATTTGTGTATCCTTGCTGGCAAAAGTAAAATACACAAAGAACAAAATAGAGTTTACATAATCAGAACACGACAATTATTAGGGTTTTTTATTCCAGGAAGAAATTAGATCATATTCCCTTTTACTTTCTGAGATTGAGTTTGATAGACCAGGTAGTTGTGAAGAAAATGGATGTAACATACAAAAATAAATGGGTGTTAATGAATTTTATTATTTTCATCATTCATTTCTGAGTTAATTGTTGCATAGTTTTATTGATATGCCCCTTTGTTTTCTTCCCTGTGTAATAATATGAAATTCTAACTTAGCGTTAAAGTTTTCCAACAAAAGCTTTTTCCAGGATTAATTTCATTTCTTCCATGTTGGAGAGGGAGAGGGGGAAATCAGCATATGATATGAAATTCTTTTCCAGTAGTCCTATTGATTTTGCTATATATTTCATCATCTTCAGATAACTTTGGGGAATTTTGTCACAGGTTTGTGTGTTTTTCAAAATAACACAGAAAAATGCCAAAACTTTATCAGAGAGATTTAAAATGGGTAAGATGGAACTCAATCTTCATTTAGCCAGTACTGCAAATTTAAAGCTTATTTTTCTTCTAAAGAGAATATTTAAGGACATCTTAGATTACAAAGCCCTACAAAATTTGTATAATCTCACTGTGAATGACAAGGACACATAAAACACCTAAAGGAGCAATCTCATCTGAAGCATTCAAGAGAGCTTTAAGGGACAGAACTCCTGGAAATGACAAAGGGCAATCCTCAATCCATAATGCACATCCACAATTTACCAGGAAGTTATGAATATTTTTTATATATAGTGATTAACTTGTGTTCTTTCAGGCTTCCAAAGACGAGCTTATCCTAATGCCATCCCCTGTCAATTGAACTTGAAAAGGACACAAAAGCCCTTACTTTATCAAACATAGAAATTTATAAAAAAGCTAGAAATTTTTGTATATTATAAAAATAGTTTATATTATTTTATAACTTGGAAGATAAAATATAATTGAGATTAGTGAGGGATTTAGTTTAGAAAAATCTGATATCCCAATCTTAATTCAGGATGATATTTCCCTCCTCTAAAACAGATCAAGTGATTTTTTTTAAGGATTTTGATTTTCTCATGCAGAATGGAATTTTAATCTCGGTCTAGAAGCTCCTTTGTAGCTTCTGCTACATTTAGGAGGATGCATGAAGGATATGAATCTATATTTAAAATTTGATGCTTGAATTTGTAATTTCTTGAGTTGATTAGAAATTGAGACAAACATCTTTCTGATTCTTGTAAGTGATATTGAAAAATTACTTGAGTTTCAGGTATGTAAAATAGAATTGTGAAATACATGTATATTTCTCAGCATTCCACATTTAGCAGTAATTGTTCATAGCAGGTTTCTGTGAGTAAGTGACAAATTTTTGACCTCAGGTAAAAATAGATAAATTCTTTGGCACCATGAACATAAAATCTGTATGCCTTTGAATATGTGTTACTTAAACAATTTCATTAAGGCCCTCAAAAGAAAATGGATTTCTTTTCTCTGATCTTACACTTTTGTAAGATCTTTAAGACAAAAATATGCTGTAAACAACTCACATATCAATCTAAATTTCACTTTTGCTTTTGCATTTAAGAGCCTCTTTGTTCTGTGTTTTATTTTGGTGAGATAGCAGAGCTGTAATTTATTTTCAGCCACTTGGTATTTACAGACATCACGAATAGCTTTTCAAAAGGGGCCAGTAGAACTGATTAGAATGCACTGATCTGTGTTTGATGCTTGTGCATACCACATGTAACTTTCCTATGAAAATTTCATCTATGAAAAGATGTTTCAGTGCCACAAATGCTGGTTCTGAGATCCGAGCAGTCAGGTGTCAGGGAAAAAACAGCAAACAGCTCCTTCCTCCCCTGAAGCCAGAAACCAGACTGACCAAAAGCCCAGCCAAACCTCCGGGTTAGCCCCTTCACCCTTTTTTCTCTCATAATCTGCAATCCACCCCCAGCCAGGGCCATCTCAATGGAATGTTGTGACCCCTAGCTACATCTTTGGTTTTTTAAGTATCAGTAGTTATTGCTTACTAATGGGACAAATGGGACAAAATTCCATGAGAGAAAGAAACAAAAGGGAAAAAAACCAATCTTAACTCCTAACAATGTTGTATATCACTTGATTGCATGAACCAAACACTTTAGTTTGATCTAAACACCACATCAGTGATTTGAATGAATGAAATCCCTTCCCACTATGAAAACTTTGCCCTTTTCACCACACTATTCATGTTAGTAATGAAATTATACATTAGACATGTATAATTTAGCATGTTAGACATGTTAGACAGGACTTTAAATGCAAGTGCTACAACTGATCATATTTTTGTTGCAGGCAATAGCTGTAATATGCAATAATTTTGGACTGCAATAAAACATGATGGGAATGCAACAGGGTCATCAGATACCACTTGTCAAATGCTTTTAGTCATTTGGAAACTAGACTAATTAATATATTAAAAACTGATTAATTAACTGATTCAAATTAAAGTGTGATGATCAGAGTTAAAAAAAAAAAAAAAAAAAAAAAAAAACAACCACCCCAGTTTTGTAGAGGTATTAAATTATAGGCAAATGTGATCGTTACACTTGATCCCAGGCTGTAATTTGGTTTAGTCTAAGGAGCAGCAGGTCTCATGACCCATGATGACCCTATGAGGAGAAAAGCTCCTGACTCATGTACATGGTACTGACAGTGCCTCAGAAAAATATTTAGAAAAGTTAGATCAAAGTGGAACAAAGTACAGAATAAGACACCAGAGCTAAAACAAAGAAATCTATCTTTTCTATGCTATTGATTGGCAGCCAACTGCTTCATTCTATAAATGTTCTAATCAGGATGGCCCCAGTTTTAAATCTCCCTGAATTGCTTGCCAAGCAACTCTCCCCTGGAGCAGAGACTCCTGTCAAGGTCTGAGAGCACTTATCTGAGACAATGAAATCCTTCCTTGCCCAGGGTGGAGAGATCCTTTATTCATGACAAATCTTCAGTAAGTAATTGGTAAGATGCTAACACTAATGAAACATCACTAATTCATGTAGGTGGTCAGTATTAATAATTATAAACTTTGTATAATGTGGTAAGTACAACAGTATAGATCATTCCTTTAGACATAAACTATTGTCTGAGACTAAGAGAGAACTGGGCCACACCTAGGATCCACAAGAAGTTAAGAAAACACGGGGGGGGGGGGGGTGGTGTCAATTCTGTATCTCATTACTCAATGAGAGGGTTTTCCTAATCTTTTGCATTTCCAATCTCTGCATCAATCACCCTAAATACATATTTTCCTCATATGTTTCTGCCATACATTAATTAATAAGGTGAGCTTTGATACAAAACTTATTGAACCATTGTAAATCACTGTTAAACTTAGTGAAATTCCATAAAAATTACTGAACTCTGCCAAATTATTATTGTACCTCAAGAAAACATTTTACTGCTTATGTGTTTTGAGTGAGACTACACTACTGCACTCATCAGCAACAGTAAACAAATGATCATAAAATGAGAGTCAATTTAAATGTGTGCCTGTGAAAAATTAGTCAACATAAGTTTCTTCCTGTCTGTATAAACTCCAAGGAGGGAGGACAATAATAAGAAAACAAATCCCATTGTTGTGCTCTACTGTGGGGAACTGTGAGGAGGTCTTTTAAAAAGAGATGGTCTAGAATGAAATTAAGTCAAATGAGACAACATTGTATCTGAGAACCATTTATTCATTAATGAAAAAAAACCAAGAAAAAAGGAGTTGCCCTACTAAAGAAGACTAGACAAGACAGAAAAGGAGAATGGAAAATGGAAAACGATGGGGGGTTGGGGGGAGGGGGGAGACAGAGAGAAAAAGCTGGCATTAGCATCAGAGAGTTGGGCAGTGCCATTGATGACCATGCAGTGGTGAGAATATGCATGCTCCCTGCTGAGGAGCCTGTGCAGCTCTCGGAGAGCTCCACAAGCACAGATCCTGAGTGATGGGTGGCCAGACATGAGGTGAGTGAGTGGGCGCTCAGGCAGGAGGTCCAGAACCTTGGACAGGGAATCACAGTGATGGGCTGGGTCAACAAAGCAGGGTTAGAGGCAAGTGGCTCAGGCAGGAACACAGGGGTGAAGCAGACAGGGCATCGGGGAGGAACATAGAGAATCAAGACCTGTGGGCGCTGGAATGGGCTTAGAGTAGGGCAGGACAAAGGCTGCGTATGAGGCTTGGAGGTCAGCCAGTGTGCCACCAAGCACCCACACGAGAAGGTAAGTGAGGAGTGAGAGAGGGCAAGCAAGGGCCAGAGAGGGCAGGAGATCCAAAAGGCAGGAGCCAGGACAAAAAGGACAAAAAACATATGTAGCATATTGACTGCTGGCCAAACACCAGCGTACTCACTAAAATAATCTATTCAACTTCCTCTGCTATAAGTGGAGGAGAGGAGGGAAAAAAACCAGTTAAACTAAAGCTCATGGGGTTGAGATAAGGATTAGGAGAAAATGATTTAGGGGTAAAACAGGCTCAAAACTTAATAGTGTGTAAAGGAAACTTCAATAACAGAATTAAAGGAAAATGATAAGTGTTGCATACTGGGTTTGGGTTCAAATTATGGGTTTTTTCTTTGTTAGTTTTCCAGTTCTCTGTACCCTCGTGCATCCTCCGGGTTTTTCCGTACTCCTGTAGTTTCTGTGCCCGTCTCCCCGTTCTCGCGGTCCCACTCACCCCAAAGCCCCGTGTCCGCCCCTGCCGTGTTCCCATTGGTCGCTGTAGTACACGTCATCACCACGATGTCTGTACCCATTGGGCGGGAGGGCTCCCCGTCCGCCCTGTCCCTTCCCTATTTGATCCCACTCCTCGGCATGCTCAAGGCCATTTGCATCCGTGCGAAAGCTGGGAGAGGCTGCAGCTTTTCCATCGCAGTTCTCGCAGCCAATAAAGGATCCAGCCGCCACGCGGACGGATTTGGACGAATTCCCTGCCTCTTTGTTTCTTCCCTCGTGCCAACGGCAAAGCGTGGCCAACAGCCAACCCCGGAGCGCAGCAGCAAAAGCGCCTGGAAACTGCGGCGAGCCCCGGCCCCGACGAAAAGCTGAGACGCCCAAGCCGGGCATTCGAGAGCTGACCAGGGCCGAGAAAAGTAACGAGCGGCCGCGGATAAGAAGTAAAATAACCCTCTAGAACACCTTTCCTCCCCCCAGCCTTTTTCTCCTTCTCACCAACAATGTAAAGAGGCAAAACCTGGAATTTTGCGTCAGTTTGCTACTTCCAAAAAATAAATCCTTCTTCAGTTTGCTTAGGTATAGGAGTCTCTCCTGCCATGCCACAGGAAACAGTTTCTCGTGGTTTTAATTTTCATTAATAGAAGCCCACCTGGAATCTGCAATTGCGAAGTCCCTCCCATGTTTTGCCAATCTTCCCACAACTGCCCCTGTGGATCACTGTCTTATGAGGTGCAATTTTTTAAGGCTGAGCTGTTCTAGTATAGAAGCAAAAGTTTTCTTCTATCTCTGAAAGCAAAAGTTCTCTTCCTCTATCTCTGAAAGCAAAGGTTCTCTGTCTCTTTGTTCAAGTCAGATCACAGCTTCTTTCAACATCTGTATTCTCTAGTTCTCTTCTGAGCTGCAGATGAACGCTGTATCCCCCCATGTGCTGTATGAATTACAGGGAAATAGTCTGGTGTATTATATTCTCACCTTGGCTTGCAAAAGGTTGTCAGTTCTGAAACTGCAGCACTTCTTCTCCTCTCCTTCTTTCCTCTGGGTGTCAGCCCCTCCTTCTTCACTGACCTTGGTGTCTCCCTGTTGTTTTCTCCATGTGCCTTCACTTTTTCTTTTCTCTGACTTGGGAGAAAATTTGTGTTCACAGATTCATTTGTTCTCAGATGGAATTCTGCAGTGCTGAAAAAGGTTAATCTTGCCTGATCCTCTAGGGGGTGTCTTTCAAGCCAGACTCAACATTCTTCACAGGCTGAAATGCATGTCTTGCAATTTTCCCTGGTGACAAGACAACCTTGATATGTGCTTCTAAGGACTGGGGTAATTCCCTCTTGGGCTCCCAAAGGCAATGGATATGGTTTAACATTTGTGAGTTTTGAAGAGGGAAGATATGGGGCCACCTGTAACACTTAGATTTGGTGGTTAGTGGATCCAAAGGACCACTGTAGCCCCAAGTTGTCATACCATATTCTCCCTTTCAAAATATCCAGTCCCAGTTAGCTTAGAGGAAACTTCCCTACTGCCATGATAACTGTGACTCTTGTTTCCTCACCTGGTAATATTAGATTGACTGCAGCAGTGTCTACTGACTGTGATACCCCAATGCATTTACTATCAGCAAGGACCGTTTAGATGGGACGACTCCATGAGTGCCAGCATCCTGCTTAGTCATGGCTGACATCTGAGCTCCAGTGTCAACTAAACATTTTAGTAATTGTTTTTTAAGTCTGTCAGCTGTTGTTAATAAAATGTCTCCTAGGGCTTTTCCAATAGGTCTGTGGAGAGACTGTCCATCACCCTTTTCAGGACCCCCTTCCACCTAGTCTACACCCAGATTAGCCTGTCTTGTGGGCAGGTGATCCCATCTCCCCTGATTGGATTGAGGGGGGAGAAGAATTTTGGGTGATAGCCTTGGGCTGATAGCCTGGGTATGCCTCACCCCACAAATCTCTGATCTGCTTACAGCTACTTTTAAGGGACCGTATTTTTTCCCAAAATTAATTAATTCTTGGGTGACATCTCCACAGGTCCAGACCTTGTCCCACTGGGTTGGGGTATTCCTTGCAAGGGAAGAGATAGTACCTTCCAGAGCAGCAGTAACCTTTTGTAAGGGTGCCAAAGCCTGTATCCTTCCCTGCAATTGAATACCAACTGGTATTTTAGAGAGTCAGGAAGCCCATGAATTAGAGGAGTCATTCTCTCAGTGTCTACTGTGAGCATCACGGAGATTCTTGGAAAGGGACTGGTTTACAGTTGTCCATGAATTACAGGCAAACAGCCTTATGGACAGTCTCCAGTAACTGGTCCAGAGGTGTTTCTATAGCAAGGGGATCACCTCTCTCCAAGGGGTCTAGACCACCAGCCCAGTAAGCAGCCCTCTGATTCAAACACAGCACCCAGCAGTCTCCACTGGTGAGGAAAACACCAGGACCCCAGTAACCCTCTGCCTCACTCTCACTAAGCAAAGTCTCCGCCTCTTAAGGAAACACACCAAACATAGTTTTGGTTTTGTGGGGGTGGTGACTGAATTCACGTTTCAGTTTAACAAACTCCATAGCTGTAAAAGGCATCTCTTTAGTTCTTATAAGGGGGGCCTGATCCTGGTAATTTTCATATGCATATTCAGTTTTTGTTAAGGAGCTGGATCGGAGAGGCAAGAGGTCCAGAACCTTGGACAGAGTCACGGCGAGGATTGCAACCATGGGCTGGATCGGAGAGACAGGTGGCTCAGGCAGGAATGCAGGGATAAGAAGGCAGGCATCGGGCAGGAGCACAGGGAAATAGGACAGGCAGTGGCTGGGACAGGCAAGGGTATAGGGCAGGACACAGGCTACACATGAGGCTCAGAGATCAGATGGTATCCTGCCAAGTGCCCAGCGAGAGGGCGAGTGTGGAGTGAGTGAAGACAAGCAAGGGCCAGCGAGGGCAGAAAAGCCAAAAAGCAGGCTATAGCCCAGGCAAAAAGGACAAGAAAAAAAGCTAGGGCCAGGGCAAGAAGCCAACCTCAGCAGGCTGGAGCCAAAGCAAAAACACTAGTCACAAAAAGGCCCCCAGACCAAAAAAGCCCTGACTCAAAAAAGCCCCAAAAAAAACAAGACTCAAAAAGCCAAAAAGCCCCAGAGCTTGTGAGACAGAAATCAAGATTAAATTGGCTCCTCACACCTATGCAGTACCAGCACAGGAATATTTTTGAAAACAACAATATGTACCAGCATACAGAGATAATAGACAGAAAATACAACCGAACTTGTCTCAATAGTCAAGTATCAGTAGGAAAAAAAAATCTGGTTTTCAATATACTGCATCCCTCAAAAACAATCAAATTCAACATTTTCTTTTCTTATAGTATTGCCTTCCTATCTCCTAGTAGGCATTAAGAACTCAGAGGAAACCAGTGTATGTGCATCAGCTGATCATCTCTTCCATAAGCATTTCTATAAAATCATCATACTTATTTGAGATAATAAGTCTATCCAGATGCATAAGCTTCCCCACAAGAATCGCTTGAATGTGAAAATCAAAACCCCATGTGCTGAAGCACCCAGTACTGAACTTCTGAGTTTCTGTTATTAACAATCTCAGCAAAAGAGAGGAAACATCTGAATATGAAATTCTTTCAAAAAGGGGGTTTTCCCTGGCTTACAGAGGACTACTTAATTATCCATTTTATGTCAAAGAATCATAGAAGGGTTTGGATTTAAAGGGACTTTAAATGTCTAGTTCCCACCCCCCTGCCCATGGCTGTCCACTAGACCAGGTTGCTCAGAGCCCCAGCCAGCCTTGCTTTGAACACTTCCAATGATGGAGCATCTATAAGTTCTCTAGGAAACCTGTTCCCGTGCCTCACCATTTATTTTAAGTAATGGCTTTTTGCAAGTATCCTGGGTCAAGTAACTTTGACCCAGAAATATAGCACAATATTTAACATTGTTAAATTTCTTACAAATACTTTCCCTTTGTGGAACTCATTGACATACCTGGTTCTAGGATGTGATCCACATTTTCAAATTGAAATGAACAGGGCTAATGCTTTTATTAATGTTCAGGTCTTTATTAAAAAGATCAGCTAGGCAGGGGGCCTGACACAGAACTCGCCCTGCGGTTGCAGCTTTCCCAGGTAGCCAAAAGGGAAGGAGGCATGCAGAGTCTGTTAGTGAAGTCCAGAGCAACAGCCATCCCTTCTTCTTCCCTTGTGGCACACTGGTAGTCAAAGGGTGAGGAGACATGCAGAGTCTGTTGCTGAAGTCCAGAACAACAGCTGTCCCCTCTCCTTCCCTTGTGGCAGCCCCCCGGAAGTTCTGTCTTTCCATCTCTGCTTCCCACAGCCTTTTCTAGTCTAGTCTTTTTTAGGTGATGGTGGTGGGCAAAAGTTGATTAGGGGTGTGTTTCCCTCTTCCTCAGCTAGGGCATTTGTCTAGCTCCCTCTACTGTGTTTAGTTCTTTATTTAGGGATGTCTTTATCCCCTAAAAACATTCCCATGATCCCAAGGGGTTTTTTATTGCATTTTAGTCCCAGAATGGACGCATGGGCGGGGTGGGGGTGGGGGGGGGGGTGGGAGGCCAGTTATCTCCAGGTAGTTTAGAGAAAACAAACAGAGCAATTAGCTAATTAACATTTCAATATGGTACTCAGCTAGAGTTAGTAGTTGTTTCAGTGTTGCCATGGGAACTAGGAAGGCCCTGCCTGGGAGTATCAGGAACTTTGTTCATTACAAAACTATTTGTTTACTCAAGTAACTTCTCTGTTGAGAACAGTGTGGGTTTTGGCTTTTGTCAGACTGGATAGCAACAGAATTTTTCATCAGATTAAACCTAAAACTTCACTGCAAAGGAAAAACATTTATGGCTTTCTCTGGAACCATGAAGACTTAAGGGACTAAGCAAGGTCTTAGTCATCCTGGTAAATTTGAAATCATTATTAATGGAGAGACAAGGTCCTTAATAACCCTCATGGTGCTGCTTATGATGTGGCTACATATATATTTTCTTCAAAAATATTACCTGTATTTGACATTAAACATGAAGGGGGAAAATATTTTTGACGCCATATTTGACAGGTTAAATCATAGGCTAAAAACTTGGTATTTTAAGTTGTAGACTGTAAACATATTTTATGTTACAGAATATAGAAATACTAAAATATAATACAAAATTAGAACTCTATGTTTGAGTATTATTGCTAGTATTTATTCATAAAGATACCACAAGCCTTATATACAGTAGGGGAATCCCAAGATGGGATTGTGAACTGAAACACTTAACTGACATATCTAACATTTTGGCACTGCATCACTTGTACAGGTTATTTCAGAAATGCATTTAGCAGTTCATTTATGTTATAGGAAAAGGTATTTCAATTAAACTGAGAAAAACCATTTTAATGGATAAATTGGAGTGTCTTGCAAGAAAGCTGTACTTCCATCATTTTGTAAACATAACTGGTAAAATTTCTTTGCGTATATAACCTCAAAGAAAATAGAGGTGCAATAAGCTGCCCCAGGATGAGTTCCACAGATGTAGGTGTCATTACACTGCACCATAAAGGATTAATTTGCAAGAAATATTGAGCCCAAATGATTCCAAGAGATCAGCCCAGCTGCAAAGAAAAGCTGGAGTTTCACAGACAAACCAGAGCTAAATGCAGACTGAGGGACTTCTCACCCTCTCCAGGTAGACCCAAAGCTAAATATATAAGTGAAAGGACATCCATCATTGACAATACAACCTGCTCTGTTGCAGCGTTTGACTTTTCTTTCCCCCAGTCCTAGGCAGCGGGGGTGCCTGGCTAGCACGCTGCTTCTTGGCCGGACCAGGGCCGTCACGCGTGTGCGGAGCTCTAGGGTTGTGCCTCCGTGTGTGCCGCACCGTAGCCAGATACTGAGGCAAGACAAAGGGTGAGAGAATGGCGCACCCTGCTCATGTGGTTGAGAACTCTTTATTCTCGCATGGTTGCAGCAGTGGATAATGCAGCTGTTCTCAAGCCAGCATGGGCAAAAATGGCCCGGAAAAAAGGGGCACGTGGGATTTTATAGGGGGCAGACTGACGGGGGTGGAAGCGCTCCTCGCCCAATTGGGAGAGACAGCAGGGGAGTGACGTGGACTATGGTAACCGATGGGAACACGACAAGGGTGTGTGCTGGGTTCCGGGATGAATGGGAATGCAGGGACGGGGTAACAGACACAGAACTCTCAGGAGTGGACGGGGGAGGGTTACAGGACTGGCATGGTGATGCTCCAATGGTAAGTGACCTGGAGCGGACCACCGCGGGGGGAACATGGGGGTACGCAGGGGTACACAGAACCAGCTAACTAACATATATCAGAACCCCTAATCTGAACTCAAACCCGGGATGCCACACTCTGTTTTGGTAACTATATCTAGCATGTCATATAAATAAGTTTTTTTTAATATAGATGGTGATCTGTTAGGAATTAAAATAAGATTAGCAGGTTTACCAGTATAGCCTTGCAGGCAACAGATTTAGAGAAAAATCAAAAGCAAATAAGAATGGAAAACAATGTTGTTTCTCTCTTTAATCAGGTATTAGAAAGCAGACAATTGCAATGAAGCCATGGGGAAGTATAGATTACTTGTCTTTTATCCTATTTAGATAGTCAAGGAACTAGTCTTACACAGCTTCCAGGCTGCACTGGCTGCACAGCTTCCAGTCTTACAGAGCTTCTCTTCTGTTTTGCTTTGAGATTACTGATTTTTTCCTCTTCCTTTTGAGCATTGATAATACCCATGAGTGCCCAAAACCCCGCCATCTCAAAAATCTAGCTGCTATTTTTTTTTTTACTATTGAAAACTGCATTGAATTAATGGAGGCAGTTTGAGGAAAAGCACTTTTTGTTTGCAACAATCAGCTGCCTATCTGAACCGTGGGAGAACATTGAAATTGTAAGTATCTGAAGTATTAGTACAGTTGGTGTATGGATTTTATTTAAAGGCTCATATCTGAATAATTATAATTGTTACTAACTTACACGTACTCAAATGACAGTCAGCTGTAGAAAAGAAAATCAGAGAATTCCCCCTATTCAACATTATCTATAGATTCATATATATATATATAATATATAAAATTTGATATTATCTATATTCTTAGACTTAAAAAACAGGTCCAAATTTTGTTTATCATCATTTTTCAAAATACAGCTATGGACATGTGAATTTCTACAAGTATTAAATTATTGTTCATGCTTAGATGGGCACATGTAATAATGAAGAAACTCAGACACAGGTTGTTGATGACACAGGTATATGTCAAGCCAAGGAGTTCAAAGCACTTCTTATTTTTTGCACTGAAGGATAGCAGAGGGGAAGGAAAGTCATGTATAGAAAATAAATTAGGAGTTAGGCATACATGTCAGCTCTCATGACTCCAAACTGTGTGTTTAACAGCTATGTTCTCCCTCTCCCTAGTCCCCTGAATTTGTTTAAATTCTCTGCACCCAACCACCTGAAAAAAATTTTGTCTGCATTGAAATGCAGCTGAACTCAGGCAGAATAAGAAAACATCCATACAATATGTTTCAGAGACTCAGCCCTCTGGCACATGAATTAAAATTAACTCTTACCAGCACTTTTATTGCTGTAATTCCTTCTCCAGGCACTATGAGGGGATACAAATTCTGCTCAATTAATTTGTGGAGTTCTTTTTTTCACTTAATGTCTTGACTTCAACGTACAAAAATGAGCACCTGAACTTCGCCTTGTAGGCCAATCATCATATTAAGCAGCTTTTGTGAGGAGCAGTTGGGCATCTGTATTTAGAAAATGAGAACCGCATGTCTGCATTTGGAGCAGAATATGAGGAAATACTGGGGAAAGTGAAACTGTGGCATTTACAGACCTCCAGATATAAATGGAGTTTCTGGCACACCGAGGAGCAGCTGCAGTTGTACTGAAGGTGGTAAAAGCTAGCTATTAATTTAGGTTCTCTTGGATAGTGGGATATTGTCTGGGAAATTTTACTTTTTTTTTCTGATTGCCAAAGTGGGTCAGGACCTTCAAGCACTTCTACCTCCCTATCATATACTATTCTCTAATTTTTTTTACATTACTGGCACCTTTTCTTTGTTTACTCATTAGAAACATTTGATCTGCTCCTGTCTTGCAGAACTATGCAGCTTATAAAATGGTCCTATTTTCTAGACTTATATACTTCACCCATATCTTCTCACTTCCTAGTCTATACTTACCACTTGCTTCATAGCTATCACAGATTTATCTTTAAACAAAGTAATATTTTACCAGCAAATACATACCAAAAATATAGGAGAGAAAAAAAGGACTGCATTTTAAAATGTTGATTCTATTCTCCTGTAATTCATTTTTATTGCATTAAATATAACATACTGGTGTTTTTCCAGTTAGCCTTCATTCTATATAATTCTTGCTAATTGCAAAAGAAAAATTGCTATTTTTTTATCTCTGTTACATGTTTTTCATAGCCTCCCCTTCTTTTCTTTTCCTAAGTTCTTTTCTTATTTTATTTGTTCATTTTTACACAGAGCAAATCCCAAGAATATTTTATTGAAAGCATCTCCCCATTTGTGTCTCATGAGCTGTGAAATATGGTTTAGATAAAAGGAAGAAAATAAATTGTTTTCATTTATAACCCACAATAAATGGTTTGTTCTGCTCTGGTAACTGGAAAATCTAAAAAATACTCTAGTATAAATTCTGTGATTTTTTAAATAACAATAGTAGTAGAAGAGGGTGGCTGAGCTTGTATAACCTTCCTGTTATGCATCAAGTCAAATCCCATTAATGCTTTAATGTTATAGGCACTTAACATTTAAATGTTGTCTTACCTGTGGGATAAAATTGTCTGATATGCCCTCAACATGAAACAAAGAATCAAAATTATCATAACTGTATATGAACAGTTGCCTGCTCTGTTTATCTTTCTGACTGGAAACTATGTTCTGGTCTTTCTGTAGAAAGATGCTATCACACACCAAGTACTAATTTCATCACTTCTGAAGTTTTTTCTGTCATCCACATTCTTCACACTCTCCATTTGGAATTTTTGAGTAATATGTTCTCAAAGAACACTGGAGAGCTGAAATTTCTCATCTAAGAAGGAAGTAAAATTAAAAAGACCTAACAGAAATTGTGTAAATCCACAGCAGAGTCAGGAAAAGAATCAGAAATTCATGTATAGGAAAATCATTCACTTAGTCTTTTTAGTACAAGACACAGTGTCTTCTTCAGAAAGGGAAGACACAAAAATTAATCTTGATTCTGTTCAGAAAAACTAAAGCAAATGGTGTGTGAGAAAACGTCTTCCCACACTCAAAGAACAAATCGAACCTATGTTTTCTAACTTCCTTTGAAGTACTCCCCTGTTTCAAAAGAAAGCAGACCAAACAGGACAAGGCAGAGAGAAGGCCATGTTTAACAAGAAGCAGCATTTACATGTAGTCAAGGAAGTAGGAGAGCATTAAATCAGAGCTTCCTGATTATTTAGAATTCTTATATAAGGAACTGAATTTTAAAATAAATTTCCTGTCTGTTGTTGTAGAAAAAAATATAATCAGAAAAACTGCCTTAACGTGCATTGTCAGCTTAGAGTAACTGTCAGAAAGCATCAGAAATAACAATAAAAGAATGTAAGAATTCAAACACTTTTCTATTTGAAGAGTCTTAACTATCTGCAGATATAAGCCAGTTTTTAATGACAAAAAGTTGCAATAGGTAAGAATTAGTCATTAAGTAGTGCGCACGTATGTATCCCAATCTCAGTAACATTTTAAAGAGGTTGAAGCCAGTTATGAAAAAAAAAGAAAATTGACTGAGTGTTGCTCAAAAGAACAGTACCAACAACAGATTGACCAAATCCTTCTAGATAGTACAGCACAGCAGAAAACACCAGTAATTTTACTGATTTTAAGAAAGAAATTTACAAAAGCTGCTTCAAGGTTCAAGCCCCCAAAAATGTAGACAAGTGAATAATTTATATTTAGCAAATAAGTATGTTCCATCTGGCCTGAGGATGGGTGGCCCACAGTTTTCAATATTCAAACCTGGAAACAGTTTCATAAATATATTAATATATTATATTAATATATAATATAATAAATATAAGGTTAATAAATTGCTACTAAATGTTTCTATTACATCAGTAATGTCTGAACCCATAATAAGGACCCCCATTTTCATGTTCTTGTCACTGTACAAACACACAAGAATTAAATACAATGAAAGGTCTTTCTAACAACCAGCTCATAGCATATCCACCAAAGCGGTCATCCCCAAGAGACATTTATCAAGACATGAAGACTACAAAGCTTTCTTTACAATCAGAGAAAATACACAGCTGAGTAAAAGCTGCATTCTTTGGTCAGTGTTGTTTCCCCCTTCTTTTTAGTCTTATGAATGACATCTAATGGCATCAATATATATACATAACCCTAGGCCAACAAGTAAGAAAAGGTGCCCAAATTAGTAAACATCTTAGAGGCACAGAAGTAGTTTCACTGTGAGAAAACAATTACATAATACTACTGTACAGAATAGTGAGGAGACCAGTAGGTGGCAAAAAGCAGCTGACTGCACAACTGCTCACAGTAATCAAGGTGCCAAATTCAGATTCAGTCAAATTCTCTCCACTTAGTCCTATAACAATAAGTCACCTGTACTTAAGAACAGAAAGTCATCTCAATAGTTTGAATGTGTTGATTATGTTTTATTTTTATAGTACCATCATTAATGTATTTCTTATTTAGGAAGTCACAGTAAGATCTATATTGACCAAGGTTATAAGACAGCTGGTTAAATACTAGTGTTTGAATTTTAACATCCAATACCTACTACTCAAAGACAGCTGATTACTATCACAATTTACTGGTTGAGAAGTCCATATGTGACCATGAAAAGCAATTAAAGCAAAGGACATCAAAATTTCAGTGGCTAAACCTTTAAAACAATTGGTTTCATATGTTAAATTTATTTCTGAAGGGGCTAATGCAGAATCAAGTAGACTAAGTGCCACAGTGTTTAAGAAAGAAATCTGGTTGCTAACTGGAATATGTGCGGTTTTCACATGCAAATGAGAAATCCTATCTTAGTAACTGGAGACTATCTGAAATTATTTGAGTAATTGCTGAAAGAGATATGACACATTTTCCAGTTTCATGTGATTCTAAAGTATTTTTCCACTACTACACAAAAAAATAGAATTTTCTTATAATAGAGAATAGACTTGTACAAACCATTACTGTGATTAAAAAGTATTGCAAAACATAAAATTTTTACTAGCAATTTAAAATAATAGTTCTGATATTTAGACCCAAATAAACAAACAACAGATGCCTCGGTTGGATTTGAAATCCTTTTGTTATAAGGTTATTAATAAGAGTGAGGACCACCAGTGCCATAAAACTCAGTTTAAGATGAAAGACTAACACATCACCTTCTGTTGATAATTCTATTTCCAGATTGGCTTATTCATGCTTCCATATTTCAACAAACGCATAGGAAAAAATATATTTACAGTTATAAAATATATGTTATCCAGTTTGTTACTTGATATGAAAGCTCCATGGATACTGACTGTGTTTGCAGAAACTCAATGAGAAGTTTTCCAGTGACCTACAAAACAGTACATCAGGGAATATAGGAGATAAAGCTCTCTGTACAAATATGAATATGCACAAATATAGATATGATTACTTCAGTAATAGTCCAAACAATCACCAAATCTAACTTAAACATTACTTTAAAAGATTTGTTTTCAATAAATTGAGTCTACTGATGGCAATACCGAAACTGTACCAGGTTTGTTGATAAAATTTCTTTAAAGTCATATTCAGTGTCAGTTCAAAGTTTGTGAACCATATAGGCAAAACTCAATTTTGGTGGTGGAACAGACCAAGACAACAAGACTAAGCTGAGGTTTCCTCTTGAGCAGGGTATGGGCTATTACAGCTGGAAAAGCAGAGGGAAAATTTTGGGAGAACAGCAAATTTTTGAGAGAGACGAGAGTCTCCTAAAAGCCTAGGATGAAAATTTACTTTTCTTCTCTCCTACAGACTACCTGCCCTTCTGAAAACCTCCTTTTCTTTCTTCCCCCACAATTTCCATCTGTTACATGATATTTTTTCTTGGAAATCCCACTCTCTGAAATCTTTTGTCATCACTGCCCATCCACAAGTCCCTCTGTGCCTGCTCACACCTCCAGTGCTGGCACCATGTAGGCAGCAGGCATAAGCCTGTTTGTACCACTCATTCTTGTCTGGCACATAGAAAGGACACAGATTTCTGTCTCTCCTCTTTTTCAGCAATGCCTTGAGTAGGCTTAAGTTGAGGAGTTTAGATGTCTTGGCAGTTCAATCTGGTGGCAAAGGTGGTTAAGGATATAGCTTCCAGGATGGTAGAGCATGAAGAGGACTAATGGACTTCCCTGTAGACCTGCGAAATAATCTCTATGCACAATCTGTTACTGACCTTAGACACAGAGAATAACATTCTTCCCAATATAGGGAAGATGTTGCTCATATAAGGTGCTCAGGGGCCATAGCTAGAAAGACTGAGCAAATGCCCAGTTTCAAGGAAACAATCCAAGCATTCTACCAGGCAATTGTTTTCAAAAAAGATTACAAATATTTTCAGAGAAGAGCTGTATGTAATATACTAGTTCAGATCAGCAGGCCCTTTCAGCAACACTAGTAAACACAATTTTCTTCAAATTTGAAGTAGGATAAGTGAAAAAGTAAATAATTCATTGGTGAGCCACACTGCAGCAAGTAATGTCTTGTCCCAATCACTGAGGAGCAAAAATGAAATTATCTTGTTTCTGGAAGCAGTTTGAAACTGTGCTTAATTTCTTAAGTCCAATGCCAGAACCATTAGTCAAAAAAATGTGACAAGAAGGTTAAATCAAAAATCAAATTTGGTAAGTTGAATTATATTTTTTCCTTAAAACGAAGTCATTTACAAGATCACATTAGCACAATTACACAATAAAAATAGGAACAAACTGAACAGGAACTGCTTAAGGAAAACAGAAGTTTTCCATGTCTGAGAAACAAGGCAGACAATATCCCATCCTCCTCTTCTCACAACTATCCCTTCTAGACAAAAATTTTTAGAAAGTGGGTAAACTGATACCCCAGTGAATTCCTTCTCCTTCCTTCTCCTTCCTTGAGAAGAAAAATAATCCCCAAAATATATTTTTTATCTGGAAAAAGCATAAAGAAATATTACATTACATCTAATACATAAAAGCACTACTACCAGAGTACAATGCTATCAGCCAGTGTTGTTGAACCATCTATTAGTGAGGAACAGCCTCCAGCCAACTTCCCAGTCTGAGCTACAGGGCCAGAAAATGTGGTCACTAGAGAAATCCCTGCATGGCACAGAAAACTTATTGCCTTCTTTGGGGCCACTCAGCTGATACATCTTCATTAGAGCTGAAACAAATTTTGATTGTCAGCTCTGGTCTAAGACAAAAAAATAAAGTCTGAGTTACAAATTAAGTAGATTTTTGTTTTGTCACTGTTACAAGAGAAAGAAATGCTCTTTGTCTTTACTGCTTTTTTTTTCTTTAAAATATCAGATAGCTTGAATTAGTTAAATATCATTGAAGGGACTGGTATGATTCAGGTAATTAGACCACAGCAAATTTCCAGAATTGAAAATTTCTTACTTTGTAATCTACAGTTGTGAAAGTGGCAAATATTTCAAAGGTCATTTCAGATGCATGTTACAGTGGTGGAATGCAGTCACATTCCTTCACAGTTGTAACACATATTCAGAACCTTTGGAAACCATAAGGCTACTGGAAAAAAATCAGCATCCTTGAGGAGGATAAGTGTTCAGTATGCACCTGGCCGTGGCATCAGCCCAAAGGTGGTGTCTGGACATCGAGTCACCAAGCTGTTGCGGCTCATGCTCATGGAATGGCTGCATCCTATTTTCAGGTCGAGAAAAAACAGTTAATGGTCTCTAATTCCTTCTTTCGTTCTTCGTATACCTCTTCCCCAGCTCCCACCAGCCAGCAGAAGTACCAGCAACATGTCAGCATGAATTCTGGGAGTGTTGCACACCCTCCACCTAGCTTCCCAATTGGGATCATCAGGACCCCATGACACAGCAACAGCCTATGTTCTGTCCATATGCAACCACACAGCAAAACCAACCATCTACAGTAATCAGAAAAAAACCCATAAATATACACACAGTATTATATATAGATGCACACAGTATTATGTACTTCCTAAAAACATTTCTCAGCACAGAATCACAAAATCCTAGAAAGGATCAGATTGGAAAGGACCACAGTGAGTCATCTGGTCAACCCCTCCCTGATAAAGCAGGGTCATCCCAGAGCACATGGCACAGGATTGTGTCCAGATGGTTCTGGAACATCTCCAGTGAGGAAGTCTCCACGCTCTCTCTGGGCAATCTGTTCCGCTGTGTGATCATTGCACAGGAAAGAAGGTATTCCTCATGATCAGGTGGAACTTCCCATGCATCTGCTTCTTCCCTTGTCCTATTGCTGAGCAAAGCCTGGTCCATGCTCTGACCCCTCCCTGCAGACACTGACAGACATTGATGAAGTCCCGTCTCAGTCGTCTCTTCTTTAGACTGAACAGTCCCAGCTCCTTCAGCCTTTCTTCATCTCAAGAGAGATGCTCCATCCCTTCTTCATCTATGAAACCTCCACTGAAGCCATTCCCGGAGCTCTATGTCTCTCTTGTCCTGAAGAGCTCAGAACTGTACACAGCACTCCAGATGTGTTTCGCCAGGGCTGAGTAGAGGGGATGGATCACTTCCCTCCACCTGCTGGCCAAGCTCTTCCTAATGCACCCCAGGATCCTATTTTCCTCCTTGACCAGGAATAGTATGTTGTCCACCAGGACCCAGATCCTTCTCTGTAGAGTTCTCTCCAGCAGGTCAGCCCCCAGACCATGCTGTTGCATCAGGAAATTTCTGCCGTATGTTAAATGAGGTCTTGAAGCTGAAGCAGGTTAGTGAATCACTAAAACTGCTGGTTCAGTTTGCTTGACAGACAATAACAGTTTTGCACTCGCTGGATGGTCACATCAGTAGCACCAATGTGTATTACTTGTTTATGCTAGTGATGTGGCAAAAAGAAAATATAAATTGTGTGACTATGGTCAAATCAGTATAAAAGTGTGCATTTTGATTTTGTGAATAATGCATTCTATCTAAGTTGCTGCAAGATACATTTATGAAGTTCCTGTTCCTGAAAGGGATGGAAATATCTCCCCTGTTCTGATTGCTAATTTCTCAATAATACAAGTCTTCTCCTCATTCAAGGGGAAAAAATGTGCTTTACTAACTACAAATAAAACTAGGTCCTGAGAATTATACAATAACTAGATTTGATCCTTGAGAAAAACAGATAAAAGAATAATCCCCAGAAAAAGCACAGGAAGAAAAGAACATGAAATCTGTTGGAACAGTGCAGTAACAACTGCTTCTTAACCTTGTGCACGATTTTTAGTAAATGCTATGGCTGCAACACCAAAACCCATAGACAGAGCAGTTTAACAAAGCATAGTGAGGTACATTCTCTGATCCAAAAGATACACAAGCTCAGCAGTGCAGTCTCCAGCAGGATCAAAGGAATGTTTGACAGAGAGACCCCTCTTCTGACAATATTGTTTGATCTATGTCTGAAGGACAGAACAGAAATTTTATTTCCATTTCCAAGCTGACATACAGGAGCTTGCTAGAAGGACATTCTCATAAACAAAGTACAGCAGATTATGCTATCATCTAGCTCATATATTTTCCCAGATTTTAGGGTAGGTGTAATTTATAATACAGAATATTATTTGGTGAAACTAGGGTGTAGAGAAGTTCAGTAGTTATAAAACACACACAACTTTGAGAGATAATCATCAGCTATAGCAGGTTGTTAGCTCTGAAAAAGCAGAATATTATATATTTTAAAATGCCTGAAAAATATACAAATGTATCTATGTCTTATTAGTTATGAGTGGACCAATCAAGTCTTTAATTTGTGATAATGAACTTTTTGCCTTTTACTTTGATTAGCAGTGTGGTATTGGTAAGAGGATTTTAACAACACATTCAGGGAGAGTAAGTGTTTTGGTTGTTATAAATACTACTAATGCCTTCCTGTTACAAAAAATTGGGTAGAATAAAAAAATTCCTTAACACCAATGTAGCATTAAGAAGTAAGCATTCTTTATTCTGCCAGATGCATGGGGGGGAATAGCTAATCCCAAAAGCTGTGAATACTGAGTAAAGGAAATTTTCTGTTTATATACTGGTTTTTGCATACATATTCATTGATTGTCCCAGATTAAATATATATGATAGAAATTTCCCTGAAATCATTAACATATTTCACCTCCCCTTTATGCATGCATTCTTCTGTTCTGGGGGTTTCTCTGGTGGTCCCTAGTGGGCATAGACCCCGGTGTTCCAGGTGACCTGGTTGAGTTGGCAGAACACTGGTGCTGGTAAATTTCCAGTTCTCCTTCTTACTCAATGGGCATTGTGCAGTTCCACAGGCTAGTGGTCTTGATAGAACAAGCATTGTGTGAACTCACTAGGTGTAGACAATTTGTTGTCTGGTAACATTCTTAACCACCAAACTGGCCCAAAGCATTTGAACCATGCTTTCAGGCACATGGTAGCATTCTTGGGAATGGTCCTGCACAGGGCCAGGAGTTAGCCTCAAGGATCCTTGTGGGTCCCTTCTGAGTCAGCATATTTTGTGATTCTGTGATCCTGTGATATTTATTTTATGTAATTTAAACTTTATGGTCAGGCAGTGTATCATTTAATTTCAATGACGGAAGAAACATAGTCAATCAAAATAGTAATTTCTGTTTAAAATTTAGTAGTCATCTCAGAATAGTAAATAAACTGGTGGCTTTGACATGTGGAAGATTCTTAGGCAAAGTCCCTAATCTACAATGTTCACGCTCCATTTTCTCTTTTCCCTCTTTTTCCCTCTCTCTCTCTGATCACTTTTGTTGAATAAAAATTTTGTCCTGAACCTGAGAAGACCTTTGTATGAATTCTTTATCAATATGATATCTTCCTACAGAAAACTGTTATTTCAGCAACTGGTATTTTTCATGACAAAAGTGTTTCTCTGGAAAATCCCAAGCAGCAATGTTACTGGATTTTGGTTAACATACTCTCTGATTTAGAATTATGCTTATGAAATTAATCAGAGCTTAATAAAAACTTTGCAGATGAACTGATAAAGCTGGGTGAACAATTCAGGGCACACAGAGAGTCAATTAATTTAGCTCTAAATTGCTAGTAAATTATTCACTAAGTAGTATTGGGTTTAGACTTGTTTATTTTTTTCATCATTGAATACTATGCAGTGGTTCAGTCATTAGAAATAGCAATTTGCCATATAGTTTTCTTGCAAGATATTGATATTGCCTGTCATTGCCAGAAATAATGGCATGCCTTACCCACTTCCTGCTCTCACTTTGTTTTCTTAGGAAATAAAAATATGCAAAATGGCATAAAAATAGAGAAAGATGATTTGGGGGGAGCAGGGAGATTCTGCACTTCATGAAACAACACAGCTGAGCCTATACATTTCTTATGGTCTGGGGATCACTTTTCCTCTGTTGTCTCTTGTTTCTGCTTCTTCTTATTGACTTTATTTCCTTTTTCTTTATACGTGAGTTTTGATTAGGTATGGTTTTGTGGTTTTTTTTGTATCTGTTTTGCAGTGCTATCCAGAAGACTTAGTTACAGGTAGAACAATTTATGAAACCAAAGTTTGCATAGTGAAAGTGCTTGTGGCCAGCTTCGTCCGCCCAAGGTTGGGAGCGGGCAGCAGCTTCTCCATGGCGGCTCTCGCAGCCAATAAAGCATCCAGCCGCCACACGGACGGATTTGGACGAATTCCCTGCCTCTTTGTTTCTTCCCTTGTGCCGACGGCGAAGCATGGCCAACAGCCCACCCTGGAGCGCGGCAGCAGAAGCGCCCGGGAACTGCAGGAAGCCCCGGCCCTGACAAAAAGCTGAGACGCCCAAGCCGGGCACTCGAGAGCTGACCGGAGCCGAGAAAAGTAATGCAAAGCCACGAGCATCCAAATGTAGAACGAAGGCATGCAGAAGATTTTTTTTCAAAATTTAGCTTGGAAAACTGCAGTGTATATAAACACATTCCTAATAAAATATCAACAAGGTGACAAACAGCCTTTTCTGTATGACACAGTGAATATCACCATCTAGAGACATACATGCTAACTACTGATTTTTCTTGGGCTTCAAACCAAGTATTCACTCCTCAGTTGTATTTCTGGAATAAGTTACTTCTCCCATGTGCAGTTTAATGAAACCTAAGGTATTACATTAGAATCCATGGCGTTCATGTGTCTGAGATGTAACACACGACAAACTCCATTTGGCCATCAGCAAACAGCCTGATTTATTGTTCAGGGCTCTCTTTTATAGTCCATTCAAAACACCTGGGTCGAGACAGGTTATTGTTGGTCTATTCCTGTGCCCCCAGACACTGAACCAATAAGATGTCCCATTGGAGCTCCCATTGGCTGTGAGCTTCTGTCACTCAGCCCAGGCTGCTTCATGGAGCTGAGCTGGGCTGCCTATTATAACTTGATTAATGCTAATGCAATACTAAGGTACTTGCAAACTATCATGTATAAGCACATAAATGCAAGTGGCACCTGCCTTGTAACTATAAAACAGCAATCTTGGCAAATTAATGGGAAAAAAATATTGGTTTTCACAGAAAAAAAATCAGCAAAATAACATGTTCTGCAGAAAAATAGAAAAGAAAAGAAGAATAAAAAGAAAAATATTTAGACAAGAGATAAAAATATTACTGCACAGCAAACATCAAACACTGTTTGGAAAGCCAGAGAAGAATCCAGTTTGTCAGACATTTGCTTCCATTCATTTTATGAATTACCTATTAGAAGGTTTGTCTACAAAAAGCAATTTACTAATTGTTATAACAAAACACAGGAAACCACAAATTTTGCCTGACAAATGAAGCTGATTTTCAGTGCCACAGGAAAACAAAATCAAATCCTGAAATTCAGTGAATGACTTTTTATTCTTTCCCCTTCTCTTAAGCTGCTTTCATGAAGTTTGGCTAGCAAGGGCAGCTACTATTAACCATCTTGTATAATTGTTTTTTTCTTCTTATAATCCACCTAGAATATCTGTATTTGCCAACAGTAACTTACATAGTTTTATTCTACATCAATTCTCCAGAATTCCTTTGGTTGTATTTCAAAGGGAATTCTTGTAAATGATAACCAAGAATGTTGTAATTCTGTATGTAAAATTCTATTATCTCTCAGCAATTTAGAAGCATTTTCTCCATCCAGCAACAATTCTTGACAACACATACTCTAGTCTGAGATACATCAATATATGAGGACAGCGAGACATTTTTGACAAGAATCATGGGAACTTATATCATGCTCCAGAGTTTAGTTATGATAATGAGGCATGTTGTGTTGCAATGTGACAAAAATGCTCTGGCATTCCATTGCAGGACAAACACAGAAAGTACAAGGAAGTTGTACCAATGGCTCCACAGCTCTACTCAGAGAAGATAGAAGAACAAATGATAGAAGTGGGAGATTAAACTCACAGCTGCTTCTGCTAGCAGTGATTTACTTGATTTATTAACTAATTAGGCCCCTTAGCAATCCTGTGAAGCATCTATAATCATGCTATTCCTAGTAAAAATGCAGGGGAAGGAAGAAATTTGCTTCAGGAATTTATTTCTCAGAAGTTAAGAAAACACTAGCCTCTCTCCATATGAACAGGAAAAGAAAATCACTGTTCAGCAATGGGTGCCTTGAGGACCCAACCTTCAGCCGAGAGAAAATAGAGGAAGTTGTCACAGCACATAGCAAAATTCATTTTGGTCAGTCTATGTAAGCTTTTTGGCTTGAGGGAAGGCAGGCAGGTGTACCCTCCTGTGTGACCTCCTCAAAAAGAATACTGCCCAGGCAAAAGACAAGGAAAACAACGTGCAGGGCTTCTCTCTCCTTCTGTGAACCAGGCAGGCAAATCTATCCATGGAGGTTTGCAGTGCTTATATGGGCAGGGTTTTCTCACTGGGCTGTGCCCACAGTGCCAAATATTTTACATTCACCCTGCAACAGCCATGTAGTGTCCTCCTGAGCTAAATGCAAGGAAAGCATTGACTCCCTGATGCCATCAGTCCTCACCTTGATATCCATTTATAGTGATAGCAGGGTGGATGTAAACCAAGCCAGGCTTGTAGAAGGAAAAGATCCTCAAAATGAACTTTTCTGACATGTTTGTAAATTGACCTACAAAGTGCTGATAGACAGCTGTGACTTATTGGGTGAGAGACAAGAGATGCTGATGTTTCTGCAGTACTTGGAACATCATGGATGAAGGCTGCCGTCTGTTGTCTCTGATGCTGCAATTGTGCAGTCTTCCTGGATTATTGTGAAAAAATTCACATCACTTTACAGCTAATATCCAAAGAAAAGACTCATGGCATGCATGTTTTTTATTCAGTTTTTAGGATTTTCTGTAAAAGATAACAGACTAATGTACTGTGATAGAGCATACTCTTGGTATCTGCAGTATTTGTTAGTTTTTAAACTCACACATTCTTTGTAGAACAAAGCCTTACAGGTACCTTTCTTTGGATGGAAGGTTTATTCCTGAACTATATAAATGTACCAACAAAGCACTGAAATTAATTTATGTTTCAGTCATCTGTAAAACAGACATGAGGAAAACCATAACCATGAATTGTATTTTCCCAGGGCATTAATAAGGGATTACATGTATCATCTGGATTTCTTGAAATGAAACATGAAAGCAACCAACTCAAATTCCAAATAGCAATTAAACACAGCTTTAGGGGGAAAAACATTGTTGATAATTGAGCTTTGCAATATTCATTTCATGGACTATGTTTTTGTCCTAAAGAATATTCCATGCAAGGGAAAAGACCACTAACCCCCCCTTAGATCTGATTTGCAGGGGAGCATCTAGCTAAGCAATGAGAAAGATCTGGCAAAGGAAGCTTGACCTATGCTACTCCCTCTACAATTACTTTATGGGTGGCTGAATTGCAACTACCAGCTCGATGAGTGTGTTTTGGCAGGGAGTTTTCCCCTGAAAGAGAGCTCACACTGTGAGAGTGCCAGCCAGGACAAGAAGATCTGTCAGCTCTTGTACAAACCATTAATCTGAGTGGTTTTGTCTACCATATAGTTTAATGCAGGTATTTCACAAAAGTGCCATGAGCTTGATAAATCTCTCCTTCAAAATTAGCTAGTAGCATGAAACACTGCTTAGCTGTGAAACAGGCATTTTAACATGACACAAGAATGTAGCACTTAGTGTAAACTATGTATCAGGTTCTTTGTCAACATTCTTCTGCTGAAAACACTGGGCTTACCTACAATACCTGAGGAATTGTCTCAGTATATTTGTGATCAAAAATAATGCCACTTATCCAACTGTTCTACAAATTGAATTAAGTGTTGTCATATAGACTGTATATAAAGCTAAGCATGTGTATGGCTACTACATTGTGTGCAAGGTGCAAAAGTGGAATTGTATGACAACGACAGATAACAAAAACTTTAAAGTTCTCAATTCACTTTTACCTGTAAAGCAAGCACATACCAAGGGTCAGTTCTTGTATCTTCCTCATATGTCAATAATAGCATCTGAAAGAAGAATAATTTCTATGTTTTGCTTGGAAAAGTTCTTCCTCCATAACCTCCCAAGTTTTTGGTTAAGCAGTGTCTAGCATTCAGGTTTTTTTCACTCATTATTTGTGCCCGGTAAAACAAAGTACAGCAATTCCTAAGTACAGGTCAGGCTCCCAATGTTGATTACAAACAGGACAATTCTCAGACACAAATATATACAACTGCACAGAAGATGAAAGATGACATGGAGATGCAAGAAAAAATTTAAGGTTAGTGCAAGAGCCTTCATAACAGTACTATTGATACAATTCTGGTCTTGGTGGGCTTTGGAAAAAAAAAGCAGAACAGTCTCACTTTCTGCGTGAAGACTCCTCTCTTGCAGTTTTAAGATTTTCAAATTATTAAAAAAGAGAATAACTTAGACCTCATGGATTATCTCACTGTAATAAACATGACTACATTAGTTGCTAGAGTAATTTTTGGTATTTATAATACCACAGCAAGAAGAAATGCAACACAACAAGGAGAGTGCAGCACATGCACACTGTGCACACTCTGCACTGAGTGTGCAGGTGATTAAAAAAACAGAAAGGACCATTTTCTGAAATGTAATGCTAGACACCATGGTAAAATATATTGCATATGCAAGACCAACACAAACGTTATTTTGGAAAACCTGAAGGGTAAAAAACTTTTCTATTGGTATTGTCAAGAGAATTTTAAGGTAATTAATCAGTTTCTATTTGTTATGTGGAATTAACATTAAACTTGGTGAAAACAGTGACATCTATCTTCCATTATAATAAATACTTGTCAGTTTATAATGTTATGGATGCATTTCTATTGCTGAAATTAATCTTTGCCTACAGTTTAATTTTTTGTCTATATTTTGGCAGTTAGAGCAAAGCAATTCTGCCACTATCAGAAAATGTCTCTATGTTTAGAAAAATTTAGGTTGCTATGGCTGTGATGGCTTGATAAGAATTTTGTAGTGGACTCAATGGTGTAACTGGCTCTGATCTGGTGCTTGCCATTACAGTGCCTACAAACACACCAAGTACTTTCCATTAGGGAACTGCTGAAAGAGAACAGGACTTTTCTTGCAACTTAATCCTACTGATTATTAAGATAACTATTAGACTCAGCACAGCCCAGTTTTCCTGTGCTCCTATTATGCCTCCTCTCTGTTTTCAGTCAACATAAACAAAATCCTACGATGAAAAACATAGCCAGAAACTGGGCTGTGGGTCAGACTTATTCAGCTTGGATAAATTAGAAACATTTATTATTTTGGAGTTATTTTTGTTTGGTTTTGGTTTTACCCTGATTAGTCACTGTACAGTCTTTTCATAGATACTCACAGTTAGTCCATAAAAATATAATGAGTTATAAATCATGATTATTTGTTTGTTTTGTTAAACTCGAAAGTGCTTTTATCAATGCAGGAAAGTAATGAGTCACACTTGCTTTATTTTGCACTTTTTGTGGTTTTAACTTAATATTTTAGTCTTTACAATAAATAAGAGCCTGAGGAAATGTCAAACACGTGCATATAAAAATCCTTTAATGGCCTTTTATTCCTTATTTTATCTACCTTACCCATATATTCGCTCTCCAAACATTTGGGCCAATACGGTGAGCATCTAAGGATGTTCCATGAATGCAAAAATACCTAAATTACACTTACATCAAATCTATCGCAACAGTTTTAACCCCCTGTGACCGTAGATAAATTAGTACTACAGCTTGACCTTCCAAGTAGATTATAAAAATTCCTGGTTAGACAGCAATGTTGATATCTTATCTACACATTTAAGCAAAACATGTTCTTCTATTTTCATAGTCTATTCCCCAGATAGCAATAATCTCTTCAGGGTAAAAAAAAAAAAGCATGGCTATATCTGAATTCATTTACTTATAGCAAACAGAGGAGTTTCTAATTAACTAGCACTCTTAAGCATTTGTTTTCTTCCCTCTCTACTTTTCCTCAAAACAAGTATCATTAATGTACCCAAGAAAAGGAGAAGAGAATCAGCCTGGGACAGAGAAGAGGAAGATGAAGCAATTTAGTTGTGTAGCTGTTTCCTGACAGGTGACAAGGAGGAGTGACAAGGTGAGGGCTGTATGTGAATCCATCGCAGTTCTCTTGGGTGGGCTACAATCAGATTCAATAAAACATGAATATTGGAATGAGTTGACCTGCAGTCATTCAAGATTAAATGAAATGCAAATGGAAACAGAAGGTAGAAATAGTTTGCTTTCTGTGCAAAATTCCTTTTGTATATGTCTGGAAGATGCCTGACATGCACGTAATATAAATCAGTATAACTTAATGCAATATTCTAATTTTCTATTTTATTTTAATACATTTTTGAATGAACCATCATACTTAATAAGGACTTCTAGAATCAATACTTTGACTTGAAAAACTATTTTTTGAGTTTGTAAAGCTATAGCATTATCATTTCCTTAACATTCATGTCACAAAGTCCCTCAAGAACAACTTTCATCCAAGATCCATTATGGTCAGGTGTAGGTAAACCTACCATAAATGTCTCTTCTCAGAAGAGAATATACAACATTTGCAATTTATGTGAGGCCCCTTTTGCACTAAAAATTCATATTTATTCTTTCTTTGTAGCATATTTTAGATTTCTTCTTGCCTTGGAAGAATATTTTAAGCTACTACCCAGACAATATTTTTAGTGATCTTAATCACTTATAAAGTGCTCAGAACATTAGTTGCATCCATAATTTCTAATTGCATATTTTAATGGAAAATTAATCATTTTAGCACTGTTGGATGAAATACTTCTTACAGTCTGGTTTTTAAAGTTTTTACAAATGCTTCTGCCCAAATAAGGGTGCAAACAAAACCATGTGCCAAAGTCAAGAGTGTGGGTTTTATTTGACAGTAAATATGAGAGTGACAGAAAGAAAAAGAGAGACAAAGGAAGATAAAGAAATTGATTACAAGTAGGGGGACAGAAAGAGAGTGACAGGCAGAATGAAGAAAATATCACCACTGTGTGGATCCAAACGATGTTCCATTGATCCTTTCCAGCTGGTCTTCTTGGCGGTGAAGGTCCCCCCCAAAATTACAGAATCCATTGGATTAATATACACTCAGGCCAGGTGGGAGTGCCCAGGTATCTCCCCCCTGGGTGGGGGTGGGGCAGTTTGGCACAGTCTCTTGCAGCAGACTCTGGATCTGCTGCATTACTTTGCATCATACGCAATGCTGTGGTGCAAGGGCTCAGGAATGAGTCTGGGGAGTGCTTTGGGGGTTTTTGGTGAATTAGGACACCCTCTCAGCTGCCTCCCATATGAATGTCCCATGGATGTGACCTTTCCCGGGTTGGGGGTTTCACAGCTGGGCCAGTTTGTGTAAAGGAGGATGGGTGTTCACTGCCTCTGACCAGAGGTTACGCCATGCAACTGAAATCTCTTCCTTCCCTCCTGAGTCGTGGGGGAGTCTGTGTAAACCTGGCTTCTGTGGGCTGTGGTCTCCCCCACCCCAAACCCAGCCAGGCTTGATTCTCTGCTACATTTGGTTTTCTTGTGGATGCATTCCTTTCCCCTCAACCTCCTTAGATCCTCCCTAGACCTGAGATGACTGAACAATAGCATCCCCTTTATCTTATCTAGGCAGTTTAATTAACAGTCTAAGGCTCCAGTCAGGCATCTTCAAGGAGGGGGTGGGCTTCTGAGGTTGTAGCTTCTTTATACAGTTTTTGCTATAATGTGCAAAACTCCTTCATAACAATGTTTCAGGCATGAACCACTTCAGTCCCTGACAATATTCTGGACAAAACATTAATTCTCAACATAATAAGATGCTTACTAATAGCCAACTAGTGCAGAGAGATACAAGCTTTGACGGAGACAGTGAAGCAAATAAGGTTTTAATTTATATGAGAAGCAACATGAAAATTTTGATCCAATTATCTTTAAAATAATTTTGCATATTTTCTGTATTTTTGTCATTAAAATAAAGAATCAAAAATATATAATTTCTACTTTATGTTGCCATACTTATAATTGACATAAATATTAATATATATATATGCCAATATTTCTCCAGCATTGCAAAAATATGGATAAAATCTGCCCACATCCATATTTATCACAGCAATGTGGAAAAATAGGAGTTGATGTCACACATTTTGTCTCTGTATCTGTAAATTTATCAGCAATGAACCTGCAAGATATTTGTTCTCAATTGTTTATCACAGAATCATATAATGGCTTGGATTAGAAGGGACCTTAAAGATCACCTTGTTCCACCCCCTGCCATGGGCAGAGATATCTTCCACCAGACCAGGTTGCTCAGAGCCCCATCCAACCTTGCCTTGAACACTTCCAGGGATAGGGCAGCCACAGCTTCTCTGGGCAACCTGTGCCAGAGCCTCACCACACTCACAGTAAAGAATTTCTATGTAATACCTAATCTAAAATTTATTATTTTAGATAATGATTAACTTTAATTTATGATTAACAGAAAAACAAATCCATTATTTCTCTTTGAGAGTTGATCTCATTGTGTAGGTGTGCAGAATGCCCCTGTTCCTAAGAGACAGGAATTTGATCCTACCCCTCTTCTGTTGCTAATAACTCCTCCCTTGACCTGAACCCTAACTCCACCCCTGCAATACCCTATAAAAATCCCACAACTCTGCCTTTGCCTGGTCTTTCCTCTCCATCCCGCCCCTCCTTCCTAGGGGTAATAAATGGATTCTTGAGCTATCTGAAACAAAGACCTGTCTTGTGTATTCTCATGCATAGTGCTGTCATGCATAGTGCTGGCAGCTGCACCCCTCTCAGGACACAATGAACCCAGTTGCAACACACTGCAACATAGGTAGATGTTTTCCTTAGAAACTGATTGCTTTTTCCTTATTTACGTTCTTGTAATGTCATTGTTTCTTCACTAGTTTTTAATTCTTATTTGTGCATGTGAATATCTGCAGAAATACAAACACGGATTTTGTTCTCTATCAATGCAATGAAAGCAACTACACCATCATTCATCCTATGCGGAAGCAACCAAGAATGTCAGAAAAACAACCATCAAGATCTCACTGGAAAGCAGGCATCAGAGGCCAGAGCCATGGATAATTGTCTTCAAAGCCTGATAAGGAACTTCCATATGCAGGAATGCTTGGAGGGGACTCTGTCTACTGGAGATTTTCATATGCCAGGGAGACTATTGGAAATTCCACCCTTTGTATTCAAGGGAATGGATGGACAAAGATTCATTTCACATTGTTCTGACCCATCCTGTGGTTGCTGGGACATCTCAGTTGACACCAAAGCTAGGGCAGGCAGGACTGGCACAACTCCCTTTCCCTGAGCCAATGGAGAGGAGAGTGTTCAAGGAAACAGACGGCAAATCTAACTCTTAAGTTGAGACCTTGGTGGATGAGGGGTCTTTGAACTGTGTGTGGCCTTTTCCTCAGTGATGGTTGCAAAGAGAAAGCTGGGAACCAAAGACCCCTGTTCTGTGTCTTTGTCTTTCACTGGATAATTTTCAGCACAGTTTGCTTAGGCTTTCACCATGACTAGATTTACTCATTCTGGAAATCTGTAAATAAGCATTGTGAAAAATGACAGTTGGGGGAGAATGTTTTATGTGTTTACAGCCAGATATATTGTTATTGAGCCTTCAGAGCTTTATGGGTGGCTAAAAATGTGGTGGTGTGTTCTGCAAAAAATTAGTTTTCACAAAACCCTTCTGTTTTTCCAGGAAGTAAAAATTTTATTTTCCAGAAAGAAATAATGTAAAAAAAAAAAAAAAAAAAAAAAAAATTTAGGGTTTTTCTTTTGATTTTAGTTTGGATTTTAATCTTCTAGATTTTTGAACCTCTATTTTGAAACATCTGTGAATATTTGAAGATTACTTTTCTTATTTCCCCCTTCTATATTGTAACTCTTGACACTAAATACATTCCTGGAGAAAGACACTAAAGAGATGCAATATGGCAGAGCTCTGCAGAAATTGAACAATGAGGTCTTTCAAACTATATGTTTTGCATGAGGTTTAAAACCAAGAAAAGACTATGAAGATTTTGAAAACCCCAGACATCAATCCTAGTGCACTGAAGCATTGAGAACAGAAAAAAGAAGAAGAAAAACAAAATTTTCAAAGAAATAAAAAAAAAAAGCCACAATGTTTTGCATTTTGAAACCATTGAAATTCATGTAACTTCTCAATAATTATACTTAACATTGTTATCATATTTCTCTTTCAGGTCTGTTCTGTAGGAATTACTCAATGTAACTGAATTTTATTATAGGAGATCTATTCATAAAATGGAGGCCGGCAGAGCTCCTGTTTGGTGTACAATGGTAATTTCCACCTCTCACTTGCAGGTACAAAATAGAGAACGAAATATGCAGGACAGTATTCCCAACCACAGAGATGTCTGGTCGCCACTAACTAGCTCAGCTTCTCAAGCCCTATGTGCCCTACAGCACAATTAATTTATTCTGTTTATAAATGTTTGTCTTGCAATTTGCTTTAAATTAATCAGAGCTTTTTTTGTAAAATATTAAAAATAAAAATTCTGCACTGAAAACATTAAAAAGCTTTATCTATACTGAATTGCACAGTCCAGTGTGATCATCAACTGAAGCAAAAACAACCTGGGATTGCATACACAATCTATACGTGTTATGAAGTATAATAAATACTTTGAAATGTGGTACTGGAAATTCTAAATGTAATGCCCTAATCATTAGCTATTTATTTCCCACTAGTATTTTAAAAGGAGAGAAATATCAATAATATTTAGTTAAACATGACTACTGGAATGATTCATATGAATTACTCATAAACATTAATTTTTGGGTTAAGATTCCCAAATTCTCTGTTATCACTGAAAAATACAAGATTTCATTAGAGATTAATTTAAAGCACAATCCTAGTTTCAGTGGCCTGTAATACACTTTGGAGTAGCTTTTTATGCCTTACCGAAAGAGGAAGGCTGATATTAATGCCTATTCTGAACAAAATTAATGCAGTAAAATATAATGGACTTTATGGGAGAAAAAATATATAACAAATAATGAGAGAATGAAATTTTCATTTTCTTCTTTTCACCTCTGTTAGGCTTTTATTTTTTTTTTTATCATTAATCATATTAACAGATGGATTGCATCAATTTTTATTATTATTCTATTTCCATTTCTGGATTACTACTAACACAATGTATATGGGGAAAAATTATAAAAATAAAAGCATTTCTGTGGTTCAACTCATTTTGGGAAGTTTAGCATAGTCTGTTTTGCTTAAATGTTAAAATAATTAATCTTGAACCTACTAATATCAATAAAAGAAATCTGACCAAAATCTTTTTCCCCTGTCTTGATAAATGATCCTCCATGGAAATCAGCAAATGCAGATGCCTCACAGCAGACTTTCCCTGCTGTCTCAGGCCACTACCACCAGTATGCTTTTTGTTCTCTGGTGGTTTTGTCTTCAAGACAACCTTAAGCAGAAAGGCTCAGGAAAGCTGAGACAAATCAGCTGAGGTTAGAAGTCAATATACTTTTCTCTCTCAAAAATTAGCTAAACCTAGTTTAGTTTAATTTTACTAATGAATGACCGTGTCCATAATGGAGGCCAATAGACTTTCCTGTACATGAGCTACATTAATATCTTTGGTTTATTATCTCCAGAAAAGCCCGAGTCCCATCTTGCAGAGGAGCACTTAAGACACTGTAGTTCCCACTTCACTGATAACTGAGCTTCCTACAGGTGGTCTTTTCCTATTTCTTTCTTGCACAGTTACTGCATCTCCTAAATACAGCTACATTAGTGGCTCCTTCTACTATTTCTCTCCAGGCATTCCTAAGGGTCTTTGAAGATTTCAATTCGAAAACATCCAGGTGCACTTAAACTTACAGAATGCAGAAAGAAGAGACTCCAGCATCTGACCTACACTGAGGTTCTTCATTAATTCATTTGGCTTTGGGCTTTTCTTCTTAGAGATCATTAAAAATAGAGCCATAAGCAATGCCAATACCTGATCTAATCCCTCCCTGCACCTACCCCCAGGCAAGACAAATTATACATAATCCATGTCTAACAGCTGTTTGTGTAACTAACTGTTCTTAAGTAATCCTGTAAAGCTGATAACGCTTGTAAGAATCTATTTTAGTACTTTTTAGTAGAAGTGTGAATACCTTCTGCTCTGCAGTGCATTCCTGAGTTCTCCCACTCCAGCAAACCCAGCTAACAGATTACTCATCTGTTCTTTCATGTAGAATATCCAAGTCTTCAGTGACCTTCACTTCAGTAAACAGAGTTTTCACTTTTTCTTAAACTGGAATTAGTTCACTAATTCCATCTCTCACAGTTCCTTATATTTCTGATAGGAAGGTATACAAAACTGGACATGGTACAGCTGTGAAGATATTACCAAAGAAAGCTGCATCCCAATGCTTTCATAGACTCCCACAGTGGCTCAACATTTTGTTAAAGGTATGGAAATTTAGCAGAAAATAAACCCCTTGGCATTCCAGCTGGTCCTCAGAGACCAGATGGCTGGGTACAGCTGGACATAATTTCTGATTATTGTCAATTCAACACTAGAAGCCTGGTAAAGTTCAGTAATAACTTTCAGCAGCACAAAATCACAAATAGTGTAATTTACCAGTTCAGTACTACAGGTCTGGTCATGTTCCAAAAGGACTTACACAGACCAGGTACACCAAGAGTATGGTTTATTGAAGCAGTGGGAAACCAGATTCTGGATTGATGGTGATGAATGCAGTAACTACGGAGTGTTAATACATGTCTTGACAGAAAGCAGAGTAACAGAGATCTATTAGAAAGATAAGTAAAGATAGATAGATAGATAGATAGATGGATAGATAGATAGATAGATAGATAGATAGACAGACATAAAAATTAATATTCCGAGCTGTGCTCCAAGACAGTTGAAGGCAAAAAGCTCACCTTAAGGCATCCCTTCAGGAGAGGACACTGTTCATCAACTAATCCCTGCAAAGGTGATTTCCCCCTCTTTTTAATTCCCTCTCTCTTTTTTTTTTTCCCTCCTCTGACTATTTATTCCCTGAAACCCCCTCTTTTATACTATAACTTTTGTCCCTTCCCAGTGGGGTAGAACAGTCATATGTAGTAGGAAGGATTTGGGACTTTGGTCATAATTGTATCACATCTCATATTCATTTGTATTCCAAAGCGTGTGAAAGTTACTATGTAAATTGGGCTTAATAAGAATCTCAGTTAACTTTGGTCAGGAATTGTAGCTGACAAAAGAGGTAGAATAAACTTTGTAGCTGACAAAAGAGGTAGAATAAACTGCCTTACTAAGGCAGAAGTAAAGGCCCTCTGACCTTCAGTAGAGGATCTGTGCACATCCTTATCTCCTCAATGAAGATGAGATGTATAGCAAGGCTTCTTTTTCATAATGAGGGGAGTGGGCTATTGGCTGGGACACAAGCACAAATTCTGTTCTGTGCCTCAATGAAACACTGCCAGGCTATGTGCACAGGCCAGGTGCAAGACAGGTGAGGGGCCCAGCTCATGTTTTTCTCAGCTAAACTCATCAATTCTACACCAACTCAAAGCAATAATATAGCACATTTGAGCATTTACCACACTTACAGCCACAGTGTTTGAATGACACTTTTCAGCAGAACCACTACCTAATCACTCCATCCTTCAACTTCACTAAGTCAAGCATAACATTTTGCATATTTCCTTTGCTGAATTGCATTGTATTTACCTTGAGGAATTTCTTCTGAAGCGGAGTTTCCCAAAGCCTTTTTCCCCACAGATGTTTCACTTAGTACTAAGTGGAACATCCAAGTGAGCCCTGCATGACAGATTTCATCAGCCCAGTAGTATCTCTCTCTTCAACACATGTACTATGCAAAGCCTTAATAATGTAATGTTTGTAAGGGAAGTCATAGCCAACTTCTACTGCAGAAGCTTGAGGACAAGCCAGGAATGAGGCATTCTTGTGGCTCATTTTGTCTTTAATATCTTGCTTTAGTTTTTTAATACCAAATGACTGGTCTGATTTTGCTCCCAAACATTTATGAGCACTTTGTTTGTCTAGATGATAGAAGATTACTAATAACTAAGGAAAAGAAAATAGAATTGGTAGATCTTTGCCTCCTTTATATGTGAGGAAGTAGGTGGGATTCACATTAAAACTGAGGAAAAATCTTCAGTGATAGGAAACATTTAAAAATATATTAAATATAAGAGAAAAAACATAACGCAGTTTTCTGGCATACTTGTCATCTTGCTTTCAAAGCATACATGGAAAACCTTTGCAGGGCAAGGTTTCATATTGACTTCCCTATTTGAAAAAAATTTTTTTTCTATGAATTATCGTGACCTGGGTGGAAACTTTGACTTTCTGTTTCAGTAATGAATTTTTCAAAATTTTTTTGTTTAGAAATATCTGTGATTGTGGCATATAATGCATCATATTTTGATCAAAATAAATTGTCATCAGCCTATTGATAACATCTTTATTAAGAGTTAATGTTCTTTGCCAATAATAAAATCACCTTCCAGAGATGCAGAACTTAATATAAATAATATGTTTCACTGTGGAGTAATACTAATTTGATTTATCAGTTTAATTTTTTGGTACTTCAGATTCATATCCTTTTTTTTATTAATTTTACCCATTGTAACATATAATTTTAAATTACCATTTAATGTCTAATTTAAGATCCTGTCTTACTCTGATTATTTTAATTAATTAATGATAAACTATGAAAATCTGGTTAATTAAGAATTGTAATGAATAAGTACAGTGGTGTCATTTATCATGCTCATGAGAGTATCCCATTGGGATCAGTGTAATACACATGTCCATACTATAAATAGTATAATTTTTTGACTATGGGTCAAGTAATTTGGAAGAAAAAAGCAGTAAATTCTAATGGTTAGGGCATGGTATTGTTTTTCACTAGAGATAGGCATGTTTGCATTATAAAATGTGATTTTAGTGGATGACCTTTTTTTTTAAATTTATGCAAATTTGTATTGTGTTTTACTCTTATTTCCCTGACATATCAAGCATTACTGCATCCATTGTCAAAGATGCATTTGGCATCACATTGCTGTGAGTGTTTATGTTACTTAATTGTCCCCAATGATTTCAAACCACACTCAAAGAAGAGATGTATTGTGAAGTACTATTGGAGAGCATTGTCTGCATGAGTTGGAGTGGCTCTCAAAATACACTTCAATAAATACACAGCTTTAAGCTGTACCTTGCAGTACATATAGTATAGATCTTTGGTAACTCTATAGTTTATGCTGTACCAATCTTGTTTTGATGCTTCTAAAACATGGTAATAGATGTGCAATTAAACAAGACAGTTTGACTGCTGCATACTATTGCTTATACTTCTCACATGAATCTTCATCTTCAAGCAAAGACTGATATAAGTAGTACTGGTACACCAACATATTGCTAGGTATATATTTTGGTATTTCTGTTCTTCAGGAAAACAAAATATCACAATATTCAGTCAAATTTTAAAATCTGTTTTGGAGAAGCATCATTGAATTTCAGTTCAGGGGTATTTAATAATCACATATTGCAGAAAATAAATATGTAGGTGTACCCAAGATTAAAATAAAAGCATTTCCTATTGATGTTTATGGCAGCCAAATCTATATTGTGTGTGTGTGTGTGTTTGTGCCATAAAATGTGATAACTAGAACCAGCTGAATATAAACTTAATAATCTCATTTAACTATTTTTCTGAAAGACTATTTAATAACTAAGCAAAAAATGATGATTGAATTGAATTGATTTTTGGAATCAAGCTCTAATATTTACAACTAATTAATTTGCTATTAGTCTTTCAAATGTTGTTTATTCATTGCACAGTGAAAGGTGTGAGGGATGAGGGAATGAGGAAAAGAAGTGCACGTGAAGCTACAACAGCTGCAGTGCATCCCAGAGATTTGGAAAAGAGGCACAAGAAAAGCCTAAATTCACATCTGCTAATAGGAAAGAGGTGCCGTGCCAAGACTGATATTCCTGCTGGGAAAAGCAGGGCCTCTCAGTGTCTGTTGACCTTGCGCCTGTCAGAGGCTGTCTGTGTTTGCAGAAGACACCCTGTTCTTCCCTGCTTGGAGAATCCCAGCAGGAAGAGCTGCCTAGCTATACCTTGCCCTGGCACTAGGCTGTGTCCCTTGCTGAGGTCCTGCCAGCATCCGGTGAGCAGCTACTTCCTCTAAAGCAGGCCACCAGAGAGCACCACAGACTGGCAAACACTGACCCTCCTCAAGGACTCCACAGTCAGAAATTTGCCTTGGGAGATCCAGGGAAATGTGAGATTTGCTATTTGTAGGGCTTGTCTTCAACAGGCTGTATGAAAAGAGAATTTGGGGAGAGGTGAAGGAAGGAGGGAAACTATATTTCAATTTAACAGTAGCTGAGGGCATAACATAATTCCAATCTAGATCAAATGAATAATAAATTATTATATTCAGTTTGCTGTATTTTGAAATAGAACAAGTGTTATAGTTAAAATTTTGCAAAAACATAATCATATGGTCAGATGCTCCAATACTTTTGCCATACTGAGCAGCATTTTAACACCCAAGTTAGGAAACAACTCAAGAGAGGTAAGCATAGAATAATCAGTTTTCCATGAATTTGGGTCTCTGTCACTTTTGGGTCTTTTAAATGTCCCATGAATTATTTCTCTTTGACAATGAAAGCATTGTGATTACTGTACATAAATGCACAGCATACTGTGTAATAATTTATACAAAATAGTTCAGATGAAGATAATAAAATATGGTTTTATCAAAATTTATATGGGATTGTGCATCCCATAAGCAGTCAAAAAAAAAAAAAAAAGGAAAGGAAAAAAAGAAAAGAAAACATAGCATCTTTTAATAATACAAATTTGAATGAAGTAGAAGAAAGAAAGATGCCATAAGATGAACATATTAATATATTGGCTATTTTAGGGATACACTTGTATAGCCTCACCAAATTTCAAGGGAATTCTAATAATACTCTAGAAAAAAAAATCTATAGTAAAGCAGAAACTTTCATGAGACTTAGGGATCAAAGGGATCATCAATGCACTGAATGTTTTCTTCTTGCAGAAAAAAAAAGTGCTTTTTTGACACATTTTTTAGATTTCACCACCTCCACAACTAGAAATCTTTCTTTCTTGTTTTATATCAGAAAGAAAAGATTTCATATTTTCTTCCTTTCTCCTGCATGCACACACCCCCTGCCAGCAATCTTCTTCATGTTACACATATGTGGTGGTTTTAAGCTACGCAGGAGCTGTGCACACAGCTGTTCTTCTGCTCCCATCCCCAGTAAGATGGGTGGAGAAAACAGGAAGTGTAAATGCAAGAAAACTCATGGATCAAGACAAAGGCAGTTTAATATGTTAAAAGAAGAGGGGTGGAATAAAAAAATCAAAACCAAAGAGCAAAAGGCAAAAAAACAAGCGAAGCAAATAAAATTGCTCACTACTCCCCACAGGCAAATCTCTACTTGGCCAGAGTTTGATCAGCCAACTGAGGCGTCCCGGACCTAGGTCACGCCGGGAAACCCGCTGGTCACTGGTCTGCAGGAGCCCCAGATGACTAAAGCTCGAATCCACCAAATAGACGGGTCGGCACACAGAGCGCTGCAGTTCTCAGAGGTTTATTCAAGGCAGGAAAAGGCAGGAAAAGGTAAAAGGAGCAAAGGGAGACAACCTCTTGAGAGGGGAGCTACCCTGAGTGCCTGAACTCTGAGGTCTGGGTGACCAGAGCCCTCAGAGCCCCCGCCGAAGGAGGGGATAGGGGTTATATCCGAGAGAGAGGAGGTGGGGTCGGGGTACATACCTCCAATGGGGTAAGATCTTGTGGGAAGGATAGGCATAGTACGAACCAATGGGAGATAAGGGAAGGAGTGGTTACAAGGAGGGAACCAATAACAGAACTTAGAACAAAGAACTTTCCAGAACCTGGGATGGTACCATTGCTTAACTGACATTAACTGGGGAGCGTACACCAAATGATGGACATAGGGAACGGCGGGAATCTTATTACCATGCCCCTACACCACAGCAGTTTCCCATGGTAATCCCGGTAGACCTCTTCCGAGACCTCCTCCCACATCTCCCCCTTTGTTATTAACTAAATAAACATTTCTGATAGTCTTTTCAATAGTCTTCTTAAAGAAAATTAAAGCAAGATGGATAATAAAAATTATAAGACAAATCCAGGCAAGTCCTTTTAATATTGCGGCCGCCCATCCTGGGATGCCCCATTGGGCAAGAATCTTGTTGATTGGGTCCACGGCTTGAGCCTCTGTCTTAATGTCTTTTATCTGTGTCTGGATCTCCTTTATGTGGGCTTGAATTGATGTGCTTCTTGAAGAAAAATTAAAACAGCATAGTCCTTCAAAGTCTTCAGAGCCGTGACCATGGGTGAGTAGCAGGAAATCGATTGCCGCTCAATTTTGTAGGGTGGCATGCCTGGTGGTTTCTTCATCCGCCAATAGGTCAGAGAGTGCGGCGGATGTAGTGTTGGCCTGTTTACTCAGCTAACACCCCAAATGAGAGAGTTCTCCTAGAGCTTTTGCTGCTGCGTACCAAGGCAGAAAAATGGACGCTGCAACTCTCTTTGCTTTGTTCCAATTATAAATTTGGGAATCACAGTGTGGATCAAATTCTGTGTAAGATCTTTTTTGGCGAGCCAATTGTTTTTCATTTTTCCAATTTATAATTTGGGTTTTGTTGGGGGTTAGCGTAGTCAACTGGCCAAGGCTGCAGGGACCTCCTTTGATCTTGGACGGGATCCCTGCCCACACCCTGTCACCACAAATGAGAATGACTCCTTTCGGAAGCACTCTGGGAATTGAAGAGGACTTAGATACGATGTTACTAGTGTAATTGCACCAATTTGCAGCGTTATATTTCCTATCATGAGGAGAGACATCATTTTTGTTAATATTGTGTGAGCCCGCTGGATGGAATTTGGCTATTTCTGTCCAATCTTGTTGTGTGGGCTGATAGGAGAACCTCACACAGAACACAGCTTTTGCAGAGCCTAGTAAGTCCAATTCCTGAGGCTCCTGTGGTGCATGTGGCAATATCCTTGTCCACTCATCCCAGGTGTCCACAGGATTGGGTCTTTTACCTGCATAAGGGTAGTCATTAGGTGACAGGGGTATTCCCACCAAGCAAGTGGAGAGCGGATTGTCCACGTTACCCATGGCCAAGCAAAAATTGTCTTGTTGTAGGGACTTTGCAAGTGTGATCCAGACGTTTTCTCTTGGTTGTGGTACCATCCAGCTTCTAGCCATTTGGACCCAAATAGGAAGTATGAAGGTAATGACAGCAGCCATCTGGGAGGACATATCCTGTGTGGTTCTGGTATAATAGCAAAAGAAAGTAAATTAATGAAGTTCCACATAAGTTCCCTGTTCCCACTTCTTCCCATCCTTTTAGGATTTTATAAAAAGTAAAAACCCATTATTTGTGGGAGAGGGTGGAGGTTCGAGGGAAATGGTAAGAGGGAAAGGAAGGGTAAATTGGAAGGGAAGGTACAGCAGATATATGGTTATCGGGAATGGGGAAGTAGCGGCGGGTTATTAATACTCGGGATACGAGATTGGGTGGTGTGGTATTCTTCTTTTTCCGACGCCTCCACGCGACGGAAGAGTCAGGTTGGTGAGGAGCATGTTCTGGCATAGCATCCTCTTCTACAGCGGCATCCAGGTATGGTTTGACAAACTTCCGGGAATCCATTTCGGACTCTGCTCTGTAGAAACACATGCATACCCTCTTCCCCAAGTTAACAGCGGATATGGTCCCATGATTTTTCGGGACTCTGGGTCCTTAATAAGGACTGGAGGCCTTTCCTTCAATACCGCGCGGGTGTTATTGTGGAAGTGCCTCAGTATGGGAGGATTTGGCTCCTTTTCCAAGCAATTAAGGTAGTTGTAAACATATATTGCCTTGCACAACCTTTCTACTGGGGTCATCAGCAGGGTATGATCATGTTACTGTTCTAAGAGCTTTTTGATTTCCTTATGGGTCCTTTCTATAATTGACTGACCGGTGGGGTTATGTGGAATGCCTGTAATATGGGCAATTCCCCACTGCTGTGCAAACTTCTGGAAGTTTTTAGACATATATCCTGGCCCATTGTCTGTCTTTATCTTTTTTGGCATGCCAAGAGTAGCGAAAGCCATATAAAAGTGCTTGATTATATCTTTAGTCTTTTCACCTGTATGTAAAGAGGCGAACACTGCTCCAGAAAAGGTATCTATCGATGTGTGAATATATTTTAGACGTCCAAAAGGAGCGTAATGGGTGACATCTGTTTGCCACAACTCTAACGCACCTAGTCCTTGGGGATTAACTCCCGTCGCCACAGATGCAAGGGCAAAGGACTGGCAATTAGGGCATGTGGCAATAATCGCTCTGGCTTGTTCCTTGGATATTTTAAATTGTCGAGAAAGTGCCGGTGCATTCTGATGATAAAAGGCATGGCTAAGCCGTGCCTGCTGAAATACATCAGGTAGGTTAGGGGTAGCCTGTGATATTTGTGCTGGCATAGCCAGAAGATCTGCTCTCCGACTGCCCTCTGCAATGAAGCCTGGTAAATCTGTGTGTGAACGGACATGCATCACATGGTAAGGTTGCTCTCTGTGGGAGATTAGCCAAATCAATTCAGAGAGCAAGCTGAATAGAATTTTGTTGTCAACTTCATTTAAAAGTTCGTGTTCTGCTCTTTCTACTCTCCCAGCACCATAGGCCGAATCAGTGACCAAATTAAAAGGCTGTTGAAATTTTTTGAATGTTCTCACAACCGCATAGAGTTCTGCGATCTGGGGGGAACCCTTGACTGTCTGGACGTCAGACTCCCACTTCTGACTATCTGGGTCCTTCCAGGTGATCACTGATTTATGGGATCGACCTGATCCATCCGTGAACACTGTGAGAGCATTTTTAATAGGAATTTTACTTTTCCAGATTTTTGGAGCCAAATGCAATGCATCTTTGAACAATTTATGTTTCGGATAGTGAATTGAGATTTGTCCGGGATAGCTATCAAGGGCAATTTGAATGTTTTCATTTGTTTGTAATATAGTCTCCAATTGATCTAGATTGAATGGAATGTAGATGCACGCCGGATCACACCTTGCGAGGGTTCGGAGGCGAGACCTAGCCTTCATTATTAACTTCACCATCAACTCGGGTGGAGTTGAGATGGTTTTGTTTGGCTGATGTGGAAGGAACATCCACTCGATGATTATAAGTGGGTTCTTCTGTGTAGAGTCCCATTGAAATAAAAGACCATGGAAATTGGGACACTTACCCAGAATGCAGAAGTTTATGGGAAGGGACCAGACCACTCGGTGCGCCTGACGGGACTTCATCGCATCTGCCACTCAGTCTAAGGCTCTCCGGGCGTCCAATGTCAGTGGACGAGGTGAAGCTAGATCGCCGTCCCCTTTGAGAAGGTTGAAGAGAGGCGCTAGCTCCTCTGTGGTGAGTCCTAGTAGTGGCCGGATCCATGTGATGGTCCCGCAGATCTGTTGGATGTCTCGTAAGGTCCGAGGGTCTTCTCAAATAGAAAGAGTCTGTGGTGTTACGATCCTTCCAGTTATTAAGTATCCCAAATATTTCCATGGCGCAGTCATTTGAATTTTATCTTGGGCTATTTGAAGCCCTGCATTTGTAATAGCCTGTATTGTCTTTGTAAGTGCTGCTTTAAGATAAGTGTCAGTGGCAGCACATATTAAAACATCATCCATATAATGCAATATGATGGCTTCAGGAAAGGTTTTTCTGACAGGCAAGAGGACCTGTGCAACAAAAGTTTGGCAGATCATAGGAGAATTTTTCATTCCCTGAGGCAAAGTGGTCCACTGATACCTCTTATATGGTTCTCCGCGGTTGATGGATGGTACGGAGAACACAAACCTGGGAGCATCTCTTGGGAACAGAGGAATATTAAAAAAGCAGTCTTTAAAGTCAACGACTGCGAGCTGCCAATCTCTTGGGAGCATAGAGGGAAAGGGGAGACCAGGCTGAAGGGGACCCATGTCTTCAAGGACCTCGTTAACCTTACGCAGGTCCTGGAGCAGGCGCCACCGGTCTTTACCAGGTTTCCTTATTACAAAGACTGGCGTGTTCCAGGGACTGGTGGAAGGTATTAAATGTCCCAAACGCACCTGCTCCTCAACTAAACTTTGGCACGCTTTTAATTTTTCTATAGGAAGGGGCCACTGATCCACCCACACTGGCGTATCGGATTTCCACTCTAAAGGTGGGGTGGTGCGCTCTGCAGTGGCCCATACTAAAAATCCCATTTAGGGTCAGGAATATCAAGTCTGGCTCCCCACTGAGATAGAACATCTCTCCCCAACAGCATGATTTCTGATGCAACTACAAAGGGTCTAACCGTGGCAATTTGACCCTGGGGTCCCTCTATGGTTACCAGATGCTTGCTCCTTCTAGAGTTGACAGCTCCTCCCACTCCAGAGATTGTGCCACAAGGGGACACTAACTCCCAGTCGCGGGGCCACTTTGACTGAGGGAGGATGGTGATGTCAGCTCCTGTGTCTGCCATCACCTTCAGGGAGATGGACTTTCCCTAAAAAGAAACAACAGACTTAATTAAAGGTCTCTCTTTGCATATGTTTTGTGTTAGAAACACATATGGATGGTGTTCTTCGTTATAGTCCAAGTCCTGAGGGTCTAAAATATAGAGCAATGCAAAGGGTGATCCTTTGCACAATGAAAAAGGAGGAGTAGTGCAGGTGACTGATACTGTAATTTCATTACCTGGGTCTATGCAAACTACCTCAGGTACAATAGTCAGTTCCTCCGGGGTGTGTTGGCTGTCTCCTAACAACAGGATGGTCGTAGATCGTTGATCATACGGCGGCGGCAGGAATCCTGCGGGCACACGTACCAGGTCCTCATCTGGAAACATGATGTGGAGCTGGTGAGGACCCGACGCACATCTTGATTTAGGCAGTTTGTTCTGCGGAAGTAACGGAGGCCGTCCTCATGGCTGCGTCGGTCTGCAGAAATGTACCGGGTGGGCAATGGTTCTCCTGAATGGTGGGGAGACCTGGCCGCTGTGATGGGCCATTTGTTGTCCTCGCGTGGCCCCTCGTCGCGCTTTGCTGCCCGTTTCCCGGATGATGGTGCCGATGTTGATGAGGGTTCCTGTAACTGGATCTAGGATACTGAATGTTAACCGGGAAGGGGTGCTCCACCTGCCAATGAGGGCAGTCCGCCCGCATATGACCCAACTGGCCACATTTGAAACACCTGATATTATTCAGATTGACCATTGCTTCTCCAATTCCTTTACTAACGGCTAATGCCACCGTATGTTCAAATAGATGCCGCCTTAGAGCATGCCTCTACCATTTGGGAGATAGTAGGTTCAGGGTCTTGAGGCAATGCTCGGAGCACCTTTTTAGTTTCTGTGTTTGCGTTGGACATAGCCATTTTACGAAGCAGTTCGTCCCTGGCTTCAATATTGTCTATTTGTCTTTCTATGGCCTCTCTCAACTGGTCTATGAACCTTATAAAAGTTTCTTCTGGGCCTTGTATAATGGATGCAAAGCTTTGGAGAGGGGTATTCCCGTCAGGGTTCTTAAGAAGCGCTGTTTTGGCAGCATCCCTGATTTCATCCAGCAGCGCATTAGGTAACAAAATTTGATCTTGTGGGCTGCTGAACTCTCCCTCTCCCACCAAGGCGTCGACTCCTTCAGCCCCTTCTCCCAAAAGTGCTGACAGTTCATACTTTTTGAGAAGCGGTTTTAAAAGCTTCTTCCAGTGAATCTCCCATAAAAGGAGTTCCGTAGGGGAGAAGAGTGCTTTGGCTATGTATCTTAGATCATTCTGGATTAATGTATGACCCGCAAATGTGAGGTCTAATACGTTTTTAAAAAATGGCGAATTGCGCCCATAGTCTTTTGCCGCTTTCCTATGTTCTTTTACCTCCACATAAGGTAGCTGTTCCCACCTAGGCTCCTTCCCCTTTTCTAAAATTACTGGTGCCGCAAACGTTCCTAGGTCTCTAGCGAGATCCAGGTCTCCATCCCGAATGGCCTCTTCCCTGATCCGGGTCCAGCCCCCCCCCAGGCGTGATGATAGGTCGGGGGTCATCACTGTCTTCATCCTTGTCGGACGATGAAGCAGGATGGGCTAGAGCACGGAGCTTCTCTCTTACTGGTGAGTCCCGGTGACGGGAGACTCGGCAGGCCAAGATGGCCTGCTTCCGGCAGAGCCTGCTTCTGGTTCTGGTAGCGTGGGAACCGGAAGTGGGAGGAGAGGAGGTGTGGCCTGACCCACCCCCCCGGGGCGTGGCCTTCCCATGGTTCTGTCCCACCCACAAGGGGCCCACCCAGGGGTGTGGTCTGGGAAGCAGGAGGGGAGGGTCCCAACGACATGGGCATCGACGCAATGATGGAGGAGGGATCCGACGCAGGGGCGGTACCCGACGGGGGAGGGAGTGATGGTGAAGTGGCGGGAACCCGAGTGAGGGGGAAAGCGCCACTTTGTGGTGTTTGACGACCAACCATGTGGCCGTCGCCATTTTGTGTGATACAATCACTATTTATACAACTGGGATTAAAACTGGAGTCAGGGGTTTTCGGATTGAGGGGAGCGGCAAGAGTCGTTTTGGGGTGGCCAGACCCAGAACGAAAAGAGGGCAGAGTGGGATGGGAAGCAGCAGGGAGACGGCGGGAACCCTGTGCCTCTTGGCAGGATCTGTCTCCCAACCCACTCTTAGGGGAAGTGGGGTGAGGATTGGGGAGGGAGGAACGAGGGGTAGGAGAACCAGGGACCCAACTTTCCCTTTCTGATTTATATAACTTAAAAATAGAATCATATATAGGAAAAAAACGTCCCACTCTAAAATTCCCCTTTACTTGTAAATCATATATATGTTTCCCAACTTTTCCCCAGAATAAAATAGAAGAAGCATCTCCCCGGGTAACATCGGGGAAATGGTCGAAAATAAAATTAACAAAAGCTTTGAACTCCCTCTTTTTAAAGGAAACATCCCCCAGAACAAGGGCAGATTTAACTTGGACATAAAAATCCCGTCTAACCGGAGAGAGGCGATTACCCATTTTCTCTCTCGGTATGAATTCCCCCTTGAAACAAATGAAAATGAAAAGGGAAGAGCCTGGTCAAAAGCAACAGGCAGCGTCGGATGCACACTCACCACACGCAAGGACACCGGAGGACACAGGAGAGAGGAAAGGTGTTCCGAGGGGGTGGTGGATCTCTGCTGGTCCCGGAGAGTGCAAAGCTTCTCCTGAAGCTACTAGTAAAAATCCACGGGATGTCAGCAGGTCCGGAGCTGACAGTCTTCCGAAACGAAAGCACAGCCGCTCCAGGGGCTGGTGCCGAACGACGCTTTATATCCTTAGGAAGCCGGGTCACAGATCCGAGGGTCCTTTGGAGACGTTCAGGGCTGAATAAGTGAATATTCAGCCTGTTCGGGCGCCAGTTTGAGGCGTCCCGGACCTAGGTCCTGCGGGGAAACCCGCCAGTCGCTGGTCTGCAGGAGCCCCAGATGACTAAAGCTCGAATCCACCAAATAGACGGGTCGGCACACAGAGCGCTGCAGTTCTCAGAGGTTTATTCAAGGCAGGAAAAGGCAGGAAAAGGTAAAAGGAGCAAAGGGAGACAACCTCTTGAGAGGGGAGCTACCCTGAGTGCCTGAACTCCGAGGTCTGGGTGACCAGAGCCCTCAGAGCCCCCCCCGAAGGAGGGGATAGGGGTTATATCCGAGAGAGAGGAGGTGGGGTCGGGGTACATACCTCCAATGGGGTAAGATCTTGTGGGAAGGATAGGGATAGTACGAACCAATGGGAGATAAGGGAAGGAGTGGTTACAAGGAGGGAACCAATAACAGAACTTAGAACAAAGAACTTTCCAGAACCTGGGATGGTACCATTGCTTAACTGGGGAGGGTACACCAAATGATGGACATAGGGAACGACGGGAATCTTATTACCATGCCCCTACACCACCAGCAGTTTCCCATGGGAATCCTGGTAGATCTCTTCCGAGACCTCCTCCCACCGCCAACCACCTTCAAATCCAATCCTCCCACACTCTCTGTTCTCTACCATGGCTTTTATTGTAAATCACAAGGTCTTACAGTACCAAATACCTTACAGTTACTACAGATTTAACTCCATTCCAGTCAGGCCCAGCACAGGGTAACCACCACTGGCCAGTTTGTGAGACAACAGGCATTACAGCTGCCCTGTGTTGTGTAGATGTCATATCACACTATATGAACCATTTAATGATTTTCAAGATGCTTCTAGAATGACAAGCAAGAAGAGTATGTTCAAGAAATAGTCCTAGCAGATTTATTTACATAGGCAGTAATAATGTACTTGACATTATAGTTTCTAAGCAAAAGAGATGAAAATGAAAAGGTGCATTGAAACCATCTACAGAAGATCTACAAAAGTTATCTTTTTTCATTTTGTTATCCAATATTGGTTAATTATTTTACTCCTACTCTTAAAATTTCATTGGCCAAGTAGAAAATACACCATTTATAGATAAATAATGAAGTAAAAGGATGCAAATTAGTTTTCATAATGTTGGTAAAAGCTAAATGCTGTCTTCAGCAACCACACCATCTTGTGGATTGGAGGGAGCCAGATGCCAAAATAAAATTACCAAATCTTCAGAGTGCATCAACAGCAGCTCCTTCTGAATGCAAAGCACCTCTCAGCGGTATGCAGCATGTTGGTGGAGAGAGAGTTTCCAAACTTCTTCCTCAAAATAGATGGATTGCTCCAATTCAATACATGGATTCATTATACATATATCTACTATGTGAATGAGCCTTAAATGAGGGTCTAACCTATTCCCCTTAATAAATTCTGGACTTAATAAATAACTCTATGAAATTCTAGAGCTTTTCCCATGCAGGTGTTCAGATTAGATGCTCCAGTAATTCTTTGTACTTTAAAGAGGATTCTAGGTATAAGCTATGCCATTACAATAGTTTGCTGGACTCAGCCCCCTCCACACTGCTTCAGCAAACACATACCGTAAAACCAGCTTCAACTGTTTCTGCTGATCAGCCCATCATTGTATTTGCTTTTGAACACATGTATAGAGGAAAAGCTTTGTAGAGGTACTACTTAGTCTGCTTGCAACCAAAATGCATTGAACTTTGTCAGTGAAGATTACAAGCAAGAAGAAAATCCAATTAATTCTCTGTTATGGTTGAAGCCTACTAAGTTTCAGAAGAGAACTTTCTATTTCTGTTTGACTCCAACATGCTTTTGAACAAATTAATCGGAACATATTGCAACAGCATAAGCAATTTTTCTCAAAAAAAAAATTTCCCAGTTAGAGTCATACCAAAATCTGTCATTAGTTGCACTGATTAGAAGGCTATACTATTGCCTACAAAAATATTTCCTGTACTCATTGCAGTGAGATATGTCTGCCTTATTTGGAAAAAGTAGAAAAGTAAAAATCATGAGAAAATATTTTTTGGCCCAAATACTGCATTGTATTACTTATAATTGGTTTTATAATGTATTTCTAATTGTACTTTAGCTATTAATAAATATTTTTAATTAACACATATGTCTTAGTGGACTGTTTACTCATATTAAAATCTATTATTTGCACCCAGCTGAGAAGTGGGTCTGTGTGATGGTTAGCACCTGCTTCAATTTGAAGGATCTGAAGCTTTTATTTTCCTTATACTACATCACTTCTTTGAAGACTCACAGTATTAGATCTGTTCTCTGGTTTGATCATCTAAGCTTCACTTCTCTGTAAATTATCCATAAACACTGAAGCTGTTAGATGATTCTGTCCTCCAAAATGTGAAAACAACATTTTAAATGGCTGAATACAGTCCTTCTGTCACACACCTATCTTCAATCAGCCTTTTTGTCTTGCTACATGGCCCAGATTCCCCCCAGAAAGCACAATAAAGCATGTCTGCTGAATGAATTAGCAGAATTTAGTTCCACGGCTATCATACATGTGTTTCCTCAGCAGTCATATTGATATCAGTAAGAATATAGAACACATTTGATTTGATTTATTGTTTGTTCATCGATGTGGCAGCTGTTTTGTCTTGTTGCAAGATTTCAGGCTCCCTTTTCTAAAATTGGTTTTCTTTCAAAGCTAGAATTGCAAAGAACAATTGTCGTCTCAGTGTTCTATTAAACTGATGGGTAACAAAACATCTGTTGTGACTCCTTGGGAGGAGTGACCTGGAGCAGCAAAGTATTAGCTCTCCCTCTAAGAGCATGCCTGTGCCAGTTGTTCCAAAATAATGTACTCTTGCTGTTTCCCCTGCTGTGAGAGCACTTCAAGCACAAATGCCTTACCCACATTCTAGATGATCGTGATGTGTAGCCACTCAATCATATGTTGGCTAGAACATCTTTAGTCAAGAATGCAGAGTTTTAACTTGAAGATACATACCTATAATGACAGCTGTCTCAGGACCTCAACCAGTGAACATTTCATATTCCCTTAATCAACAAATCTTGGCCAAAAAATAAAGTTGGGATTGGGGAATGTTGGCAGGGTGGTGTCAGGGTACTTCACTATCATTTTAGACTGTAGATTTATTTATAGAAAAATAATTTTTCAGTAACTTCTAAGGTGCAAAAAAAGTGCAGGTGGAGGTCATTCCAGTCATAACAATGTGTGTTCCTGCTATGTAATATCTTGGACTCTTATTAATCTAGATGAGACACCCTATAAACATGAAAGAAATTAATCTTTTAGCCTGGCCCATGCTCCCTGCCTGCCATTGTCCTGAAGGAAAGAGTGTGTAGACCCATAAAGTCTGATTCTGACATGCAAGCCAGAAACAGCAAGTGTGTAGATCCATTCTGAGAACAGCAAAGTGCTCCTGGGTTCTTCAATTTGCACCCACCCATGGTGTGCCAAATAGAGTCTGTTTACATGAGGGCATGTTGTCAGTGCGGGTAAAGCTGTATTTCACTCTACTGTCTTTAAAAGCATTGCTTATTTTCACATTAAAAAAAAATAAGAAAGTCTATCTAGCTTTAGTTCATATCTATGTGTGATGTTCTGTTCTTTGGATAAACACTTTTTACCCTACAGCAACACTCCTCAGTTTATCTTTACCAAAGGTTCTGTACCCCAACCACACTTTCCTGTTTCTAGAAAGGCATTTTCAGACACAGCAGAGTCCTGGTTTATTTTTAACAATTGAGGGATACTAGAAATCCTTTTGGGATTGAACATGTAATGGAAATGCTTGTTCTTGCTCAAGGTCACACTGGTAGTCACAGGTAAATAAGTATGATTCTATTTTGAAACAACAGTTTTCTACCATTTTAGTGTCCAGTGGAATAACTCATAAGGGAAGATCAGTGCCACAGACACATTGCTCCTTCTCCATTATGCCAAGAAGGGTAAAGTAAGATCTTTCTTTGCATAATGGATTCTAATTCACAGTGGAATCCTGATCTTATTCTGCACACCTTTACATCTTTATCACAGTGACCTCAGCTGAGAGAGTTACTGAGATTGGATATGAAGTACAGGAAGGAATCTCGGTTAGGTAGGTGAGGAGCCATATGTGAAGAGCCATATCTCTTCTTCATATCCATCTTCATCTCTTCTTCATATCTTTCTTGCAAGGCAAAGGTAGATCTAACATCTGAGCCCAATTCCACACCGAAAACAGAAATTCATTTTCTCTAACCTAGATCTTTAATCTCTCCCCTTTTGCAGACTCTAAACTGTGAGTCAGCTGTCCTTCTCTGTCAAAGATCAGACTGAGGAGTTCTGACATATTTATTTCCCTTGGTGGGATTCACCAGTATATATCTATCAGTATCTATCAGTTACATCACCTTTCAGTAGGTCCAAGGAGCTGAAACCTGAAACCCCAGAAAAAGGTAAAACACCATATAAATGAATTGTGACTACTCCAGCTAATTTTATCTGTGAACTCATTGGATTGTTCCTTGCTTTTCTCTGCAGTTCAGTGCTGCTGGGATCCTAAATATCAAGGAAGCTAACAAAAGGCTTAAATCATCCAGGCAGAGGGCAGACACATCTGCAATGCCCAGGTACTGTGCAAAGGGATGGCTGTTAAAAGCATTCAAACCATGCCTGAATGCAAATTGCCATCTAAGACACATGAAGAGGGAATCATTTGTAGTAAAGTACATATTTATTCTGTGAGCTTGTGGACTTTTGGGCATCGGAAGGGGATCAACAAAAGCCACTTATTATCCTTTAGTGTTTGGAGACTTACTATTTTTCTGCCTATGTGAAGCTATTTCTGCCTCCTGAATAGTGCTTTCATTCTCAAGCACAGTTCCAGTTTCTCATCATCCTTCATTGTGTTGGAAGGGTCTAGAGACAGTACAGATTTCCTCCTAAAGCTATAAAGTATGAAACTGCATGCTGGACATAGCAGTATTTCTTCAACTTTTTCTTCATCCAGACTCCTGCAATATCTGCACTTCAGCCACAAAAGAGCAGAAAATGCAGAAGAAAATAGTTATGCTGTACCCCAGGATGTGCTGACTCTTCATGTGCAGAGATACCTAGCTGGTCTCTCTGAACAAACCTATAATCAGAGTCTTGCCCCAAACTTATATATAAATTCTTTTCCATTAACACCATAGATACAAATAATTTTAAGCTTAGGTAAAATGTTTTCAATGTGTGAATAGCAATTTCATTTCTTATGCACAGCTGTGTTACCACCATCTCTCTACAAATGAAGCCAGAAAGGCTTAGAAGGGTGGCACAAATATGCAAGGTGTGAGAGATTGGAGAAAATGTTTGGTGGCTCAAAACAACTAAAGCAGGGGGGGAGAAGGGAGGTAACTTTTGAGAAGGTGGGATGGTCACTGCTCCAGCCTCCAACCCTTGAAGCCTCTAGTTCAGCCCAGAACAGGTAAAGCCACTGGCACACCCAAAGCCCCACCTGGGTAGAAGGGCCCCAGGAGACCAGAACAGATAAAAGCAGTCACACAAGCACACAGGGGGTCACAGCCCAATGTTTTTGATTGTATAGTAGTTGGGATTGCACTAAAATTCAAA